>NC_133863.1:5963588-6563588 GCF_044706935.1 Curcuma longa
AATAGGTATCTTCACTATAAAGAGATTAAAGAGAGTGAAATAGATAGGTTGTCAACACTTTCCTTGTGCTCAAATGTTTCTCATGCGATTGATTTCCTAGCTATGTTATTGGGACTCGAATACCAATACTAACCAACATGGGTGTGGATCTAAGCTTCTAATATGACTTACTATGGCATACAAAGAATCCAAGCATCAAAGTTCCTAGTGCCAAACTGCTGAACATTTTGTAATACTTTGTGATGGCTTTACTAGAATAGATGAAGCTGGCATGTGCAGACAAAGCAGTTGTCTTTTTTAGTTCTCAGTTTCGTTCTTTAAGTGCTTTTACTTTCTTGCTCTTGAAACAGTGTTTGTACTTTTATGTTGTGTTTGTGATTGCAGAAGGATATTTTGTTCTCAACTAAAAAAAGCGAATATTTACTGGATTTCTTCCATAGCACAATGCAAGGATTGATGACTGTTAAACTAGATGGCTTCAAATAGTATTGTTTATCGTTCAGTTCATGTTCTCAACGTGCTATCATATGGCTATCAAGAAATTTGCTTGGCAAGTTTTGTTGTCAGATTTACTTATTTCTATAACCACACGAATATCAATAGTTTTGGGGATTGCAGACATGTGCATTAGATAATTTCAATATTTTCTGGACTTTCATGTGCTAAAAATAGAGGGAGAAAACAAAATTTTATCCTTACTCGCTTATTTATACTTCTGCTTCACATATGAACTTGTTCATGGTTTCTTCTTAGCATATATTTGAGTAAGTGCACCATATTTGTTGCCCTTGTCTATCTCTTCGACTAGTAGTCTGGTCGATGGATGTGTTTTTATTCCTTTCTGTCGATGGACTCTTTCATGTTTGAGCTTTTAATGATGCCAGGTTAGTAAAAGAAATTCAGGAAAAGCCCTTAGGGATCTGATATTGAAAAAGTTGTTTGGGAAGCTACAGCCTAAACAGAAAATGCTTCCGGTAACCCCACATCTGCTGCGCACATTTTCCATTCATCACTTGGAATGTGATGACTATATTCTTCCAGAGGAAGTGACTATTAGGAATGAAACAGCTGTCGAACTGCAGATGTCTGACTCTCAACCTATTCAGCAAGATCAACTTTTTGAAAACGAAATCAACTCCAAAATTTGTGGATCAGCTAACATTGTAAAACACGTTGGCCATGAGGAGCTAGTTGAGCTTGGACGTCATTTAACTGAAGAACAGGCTATTGATAAGGAAAAACTGCATGCAGCATGTGAAGCATTCTCGAAGAAAAATGAATTGGCTACCAAGGAGAATGGAGAGCTTCATTTGAAACTTCAGGAAGACCCAAATTCTGTTCTAGAGAATTGTTCACCAGACAGTCAGACATCCAATTCAGTTAAAAGACTTAACGACTCTGATTCATTTCCAACTCAGTTGTTAGGTACAGAAGGAAGAAAGCGTGGTAAGAGTAATCAAATTGCATCCAAGGTGAATCCTCGGATTTCAATGGATGGGTTGCTCCATAAGATCCCCTATGGAGAGAAGGCATCCAGGGAAGCATTAAAGAGAAAGCTGTTTCGGTCTGCCTCAGCCAAATCAGATGGGGAGAAAGTGCACCATAAAACCATTCATAGATCTCGTTCTCTTACTGAATCATTGGATCAGTATTCTAGTTTGCTAAATTCCTGTTCAGTCAGAGAAAGCAAAATGGCATCTGAGTCCTTAAACTCGATTAGCAAACACAGCAGCTTGCAGGACAGGGATGAAGTAAAAAATTATAAAAGACTTCTTTCTAATCCTGAATATGGATCTTACCATTCGGATAAGAAAATTCAGAAGGGACTTTTCAGGGCATCTCTATCATTAAATGAATCAGCAGGCAGTCAACTGGATGTTGATGGTGTCATTGATACATATGGTTTTGCTGAGTCAAAGTTAGTCGAGTCCCCTCTTCATGTGGCTGTCAAAATGGAAACTACTAAATCTGCATACCGAATTGCTAACATGAATTTTTGTGAGCTAGCTGATGAACAACCTTTGGCAAACATTACTGAACCTGAGCATGGTGAAGAGTTTAAAATCACAGAGACAACGGATGAGCACGGTATCCATTTTCAGCTTCCTAAGAATTCATTATTGAGTAGTGAGTTTTACCAGATTGAACAACCTGAATTTTCAGGTTCAAATGAAAAGGGAAACAACAATGCTTCCATGGACAAGCTGCCAAGGGTACCTGAAACATATCCAAGTGCCGAACCAATAAAACTTGACCCATGTTTTGAGGAAGAAATTGCGAACTCATCAAAATATATAATTTCACAAGGTAAGTTATTTACAAAACAAAAAATATTTGGCATAGAAAGTTCTTCTTTTGCCAAAATGCTTTCCAGTAAATTTCTTTTGCAGAAAATTCACAGCCAAGTCTTAATCAAATAATGGCATTTCCAAATTTCAAATTTACAATAAATTCATTTTTTGCTCTTATCTGTTAGTTAGCTTTTAGATAACACAAATGGTTGAGAGATTTCCTTTTTTGCAATTCTTTAACTACCTTATACATTTCACTTAAACAGATTCTATACTTGAGAGCCTCCATTTTAAGGAGCTCACGGCATTGCCAGAACTATTGAACTCTATGGATGTTTGCGTCTCTTCTGGTGCTCAAACTACTGCATCCAGTTCCAATAGTGAAGCGCCAGATGGAATTTCTATTTCCGATTCATTTTACATTAAATTGGATCAAGAAGACGAGGTTGAGTTCAAATACCTTAGGGATATTTTGATGAAGTCCAATATAAATAGTTCAGAGTTTATCGAAGAATGGTATCCTCAGTACCAGCCACATGACCCTTCTCTTTTCGGGAAAGTGATCGACACATTTGATGAATCTGAAACTGTATCCCTTGATCATCTGCTTCTAACTGATCTGATAAACGAAGTGTTTCTTGAGACCTATGAAAAATCTTTCCTTCAGAATTGGTTCTTGCGCATACATCATAACCCAAGGACAGTTCCTTTGGGCCATCATGTTCTCAAGGAAGTCTGGATGAAGGTTAGCAAACTTCTTAATTTGCAAAGGCAGTTGAATCACACGCTCAAAAATGCCATGGCACAAGATTCTGCGAACGACAACCGGTGGTTGAACTTACAGTGGGAAACTGAGGCCGCAGGAATGGAGTTGGAGTGCCTTGTACTGGGTGATTTGCTAGATGAACTGCTGCTCGAGCTTATTGATATTTGAACTTGTTAACCAATTTGGTTTCTTATTTGTAGATCCATCGTTCTTTGTATCATATGCAGAATGTAACATAGTTCATACCAATACTCATACAATGGTTGTTTTGTTTTGTTTCGGAAAAAAATTGTTGATAAATCATGTAAATTCAAGTAGAAATGACGCACACTTTCCTGTTTTTATTTATGCAGTTATAATAATTTTAGTTGATATTATATATAACAGCTACTCATCAACTGCTCATCACGTGCCAGAAGATTGGGATAAATGGGCCAGATCAAAATGGGCCGGGCCGCAAGAGGAGCACTCTTCCCCACCGACCCATTTATGGGTGGGGACCACGACAAGTAAAGTAAAAGGAGAACAGAGACGGTGGTGGAGGGCGTGTAAAGAACCGGGTGGCTCGTGATAGGGGATGGAAAGCGACGCCTCGGTCCTCGCCGGCGCTTCGGTTTTCTTTATCTCATCCAATGGGCCCCACTTTTACGATCGACACCAGTTTTTGCCTACCGAAACCATGTACCACAAACATCCGCACCCGAGATTCGCACCGGAACTTGAGATTCGTGCAGATCTTTGATCGGACGTCGATGTTTAGATCTTCAAACCCTTGCGATTGATCTTGGACGTTGAATTCCACCGTGGAGAAAACCTCCAGGTTCGGATTCCCTATATATTTGTGTGCCTGTGTCCTTTTCTCGAAGAACCTGGTTTAGGTCTCATCGTCGTCGCTTCTGTTTGTGTGCGGATAATGGCCCGGAAGTTTTTCGTCGGTGGCAACTGGAAATGCGTAATCCTCCATTATTTTTTACTTACTTGTTTTTCTATTTTGTTTAGATCGGCGCCGGTTCTTGACGGAACTTAGATCTTAGTTTGATTTTGGCCTGTCAGAATCTCAAGTGTGTGGTGATTGTTCTGATTATTATGGATCCATCATCTTGAAGTTAGTTGTAGTTGATTTGGTTGGATTTGTTTGGATCCATCTCAATTTTAATTGTTTCTGACGATTTTAGCGAGTTTGAACTTTCGATTTGGAGGAACTATGGGCCTTCCTTGCGAATCTTTCGTTCTTCCCCCTTTTGCTCTCTACTTTGATTTTAGATTCCAGCAAATCATTTTTTTGATGGGTAATGATTAAAATAAAATGTTGTATTGTCCTTGTTTCTGCAGAATGGGACGAGCGAGGAGGTCCAGAAAATTGTCAGTACACTGAATGATGGAAAAATTGAATCGCCTGAAGCTGTTGGTATGATCGTGATTCTCGTCTCAATTGTATATTTTGAAATTGTTTGGAAATTATAGCATGCTAGCTGACTATTCGGATGCTTGTGGAGTATGTGCCTTTTGACTAATTTGATAGGGGAAGGGAAAGGGATGTCGTTATTACTCGTTTCATTATTATTATTACAACTTTTGTATGATGATAATGAACATTTGAGTACTGCCACCTGAACTACAGATTGAACATCGTGGTAATATCAACCTAACATTGTCTGTATGGTTCATTCATGCCATGAGCTTAGCTGTTCACTATGAAAGCTGGTTTGTGTGTTCTGGGTGGATGAATAACATTGTCTGTGTAGTTCTTTCATGCCAATGAACTTAGCTGGTTTACTATGAACGCTGGTTTGTGTGTCTGGATGGAGGAATATATTATCAATTGTCACAGTTCCTCTAAATTAACACATGATTCAAAATTCATTTTCAACTGAGTATATATATTATGGAATTTTAATATCTAGATTCTTACTTAAATTTTTAAACTTATCATGATGAGCGTCAAGTGAATAATATACAAAACATAGGTTTTCCTCTTTGTCATCACTTAGCTTTTTTTACGGTCAATATTATCATATATGAATCCTTGTATTTGTCATCTCTGCAGAGGTTGTGGTTAGCCCACCATTTGTGTTTCTCCCTCTTGTGAAAAGTTCGTTGCGCCCAGATTTCCATGTTGCGGCACAAAATTGTTGGGTGAAGAAAGGGGGTGCTTTCACTGGTGAGATCAGGTATGAGTTTTTCTTGGTTGACTATTATTTTGTATAATGGATGTTTAAAGAAAAAGTTAAGTTGATGGTGTCTTCTTCATGATTTATAATTGGAAAAAAATTGATATTAGTTTGCTTCCTTTTGGAAAAGGTAAAAACACAATAAGGGTTTGTGCACCTAAGGTTCTCTTTTTGTGAGTCTCTTCTGAGTTGTATATCTAATTCGAATAAACTTCTCTGTGCAGTGCTGAGATGCTTGTAAACCTTGGCATTCCTTGGGTTATTATTGGACACTCAGAAAGGAGGCTTTTGTTAAATGAATCAAATGAGGTGATTTTCTTGATTTCATTGCTTATATATAGTTTTTTTTTCTAAAAATTTGCTAATTGAGGGATCAAATCCATGAAGTGCTGAATAAAAGTTTATGTGAAATTTAAACTAAGACTGTGAAGTGTTAACTTATTTTGATTCACTTGTTATTTGGTTGAATATTCTTGCAATGCCTTGAAACTGTTTCTTTTCTAGAATTTCTGGACTTATGTTTCTTATAACTATCTTCTTGTTACCTAAGATGCTTATTGCTAAAATCTTTGAAGTGTTCATAATAGTTTTGTTCTAATGTATAGCTTCTTAATTATATTTGGTTTTCCGGCTCAGTTTGTTGGGGACAAGGTTGCCTATGCACTCTCTAAAGGTTTAAAGGTCATTGCTTGTGTTGGTGAGACACTTGAGCAACGTGAATCAGGATCCACCTTGGAAGTTGTTGCTGCACAAACAAAAGCTATTGCAGGTATCCTACACATTTTATAAACCGTGTTATTTTGCCTTCGCAATTGGTTTTGACTGCATGCTCAAGCTAAGACAATTTGCATATATTTTGAATTAGCTGTTCTCACTTGAGTGGTGCAGCTGCTTTACCCTTCAGCGATCCTAGAATAGGTTTGCATGGTCCACTAGATCAGTTATCTGATACTGTTTGATAAATGACTAGCCAGACCTAGGTTTCTAAGTTCTTTACACATTTTGCACACGTTTTCTTGGCAACACAATCAGTTCAGAGCCCAAGCCTGATGCCAACAAGAAGAGCAGCTAAGCTCTTTGAAACAGTTTTAATGTTAGGTCTTGGATAATTTGAAGTATAATAGCATGACATGAGTCTCACAGATTAGCAATATGTTCTCTTCTGTTGCATGAACCTCATCCACCATTTGGTTGATCAAACTAAAGAGGGAACTTAGTGTAATTCATCCTATGTAGATGAGAAAAAAAATCGAAATTCTGCAGTCAGTTATGTACTGTTTTTTTAGGCTATCTGCTTATATAGCATCATCCTTCCATTCCCAAGTTAGTAGAGGAATTGAACTAAGCATGGTCTCTGACCTTGAACTTAGCATATTCCTATGAAACCTTTTAAAATTATATTCTCAAGTGTTAAACAAATTACTCTCCTCAGAATTCAGAAAGGAAAAGAATCCTTCAGTTTGGTAGCTTCAACTACTTCTGCAGTCAGTTGCATGAACACATATTAAATGTAGTTCTATTTCTTAGCATTCCTGAATGACTTGTTTTATTACAGAACGAATTTCTGACTGGACCAATGTAGTCCTAGCCTATGAACCAGTTTGGGCAATTGGAACAGGAAAGGTTGCTACTCCAGCTCAGGCCCAAGAGGTAATTTCTGTGGCTATGTTACTTAGTCCCTTGTTAAGTTCCCTAGACAACTAAAAACAGTGTATCTTGTTTGTATATCTTGGACTCCAAAATGTCCATTGACACACATAATGATTCCCAGGCTAGCTATGTTTTTATCTCATGCAGGCTTGCATCATTCTGAATATATGACTTTGTTATCCATTGTTTTTATCCATGGCCATTTTTTTATTTGAAATAACTTCTAAAATATACCATTGCTATAATTAGCTGCATTGATTGTCAGGTTCACTCTGAATTACGAAAATGGCTTCAGATAAATGTAAGTGTTGAAGTTGCAGAATCAACCAGGATCATATACGGAGGTAATCATTCAATGTTAACTTGATTATGTGTCCCTTTTTCCATCTTTAAATTCTTCTGCTGTGTTTTCTTATTTCAAGTTGCATAACCATCGGTGAATCTAATCTCGTACATTCTTTTGCTTGTGCTTACCTTTTTATTTCAAGATCGTTTGAATTACCATTTCATTGTTGTTTGTATTTAGTGTCCTAGACCCTCTAACACGTGAAATTCTTCAGGTTCTGTAACTGGTGCTAACTGCAAAGAACTTGCAGCACAGCCTGATGTTGATGGATTTCTCGTTGGAGGTGCTTCATTGAAGGTTTGTTTCTTCTTTGAATTCTTCGTAACGTCCACCTAGGGTTTCCATTTATCAGAAAATACGTAACCATTTATTGTTTGCAGTAGGTAAACTTCTATTAGATTACTTCTATAATTCTATAATTATATCCATACAACTATATACAATCAAACACTGTACAGGTAACTCCTGCAATATTGCCGTCAATAAATGATTGATTCTATGTTCGTCCTTGAACTGTTGATTATGCCCGTAATCCTTGTCATTTTGTGGAACTGCAAGTCATAAGATTTCTGTGTTCTTCCTGATTTTCTTTCGACTTGCATTAGTTTTTTAAATTAAAAAGTAAACAACATCATCACAAGGTAGATGTTGCTGATTAACATTGAAACCTCCACAGCAGATGTTGGCCCTTGAAACTAGAACTAAATATTTTCTTGTTGGTTCTTTAGAACTTCAATCTCATCCTTTTTTCCTTTTTATTTCAGCCGGAATTCGTGGACATCATCAATGCTGCTACTGTCAAGGCCTCGGCTTGAGAAGTCTCTTTTTGAGTTGAAGGCCTATGAACTTTGATTTTTGTATCAGGAAACTCTTTCTCAAGGTCCCCGTCTCTTGCTTGTAACGGAAATAAACTAGCGATTTTCAAGGTCATGTTTGAAATACTATTTATTTGCTATGCCAAACTTATGAAGAAATAATGACTGAGTTGCAACTAGTTAAATATGCTTAGCTTCTGTCAATTGTGCACTATTAAATTCTACAATTTCAGATATTGGCAATACTGATAGGACAGGCTGCATTTTTTTATGGCTTTAGGGTTTTTTTTTTCAAATGCAAGGGAGAATTTCACTCTTCTTAAGATATTAAGCTATTTCCAGTTTTTGTTTAAAGGGAAAGGAAAATTTACATTCATTCCTTTAATTATTTTTTTTAAAGATCTCATTGTGTTTTTCAAAATAACTATCATAGTTTAGATATTGAAATATTGCTCGAGCTTATAAACGCATTTTATTCACCATCACGTTGGTAAAATGTCTCCTAGTTCTTTTTAATCCTATTATCTTTTGTAGCACTATCTGAGCTCGTTTGTCAGTTAAAATGAGTAGGATATATACCATTTAATAAATATGTGGATTTATTAAAAAAAAGAAAATAATTGTAAAATACTAATATTTGAAATTAATTAGATGTAGTTTTAACAAATGATATACTAAGAAAAATAGAATAAGATGATATCAATATACTTAAACAACTAAAAGATTTTATATGGAGAAATATTGAAATTATAATCAACGACAAAAAAAATCAAGAAAATTGGCTAATATAATAAAAATTAATTCAATAAATTTGAATACTATTAACGAGGTGGTATTGCCTCGACAGAGAAATAAATTTACATAATCCAACCCAAATCGTTGGGACAAAAATATGACTCTTTTAATTGTTGAAGTGTCTTATCTCAAGTGGTAAGCATGGAGACACCTGTTGCTTGAGGTTTCGAGTTCGAATTCTCTTAGCAACATATATTTGTTGATTGAGGTACTGTGCGATTCAAGTCTTAGCTCGACTAAGGTGCTGTTGAGGCAGTATGTTCTTATCAACCTAGTGGTACCGTGCCTCCAAAAATTCCCTTAGGGGGTTTTCTGATATGGGGCCGTTTCGGCGGTGGGATCGGTCACTATAAAAAGTTTATCCACTACAGTTTAGTCCCCGGGGCAATGGTGCAACGGTAGGACATCCGGATTGTAACTCAGGAACCCGCGGTTCGATCCTCAGCTATGGCGTATTTGTAGGAATTTTCTTCCAAATGGGGAACGCAATCAAAGGATGCTGAGCATCTGGATTGGCCGCCGTATGCGCTTCCCGATTTACCCTGGTGGTCGGTGGGAAATTTCCGTGGGACTGGATCGATCACCCCAGAGATGTGGCTACTGGGATTATCATTTTTTTTTTTTTTTTTTTTTTGAATGAGCCTGTCAAAGTTTCCAAAATATTCTCTATGTAGATTCTGATTTCTAATAGCAATTGACTCCACCACTTTCGTTAATAAATGCCTCTATTCTTCATCTCCAATTCCAACCGCTTCAGCTTTAATTACAGTCATGCATGTTCCAAAGCTTGCTTGCTGTAAAGACACAGAGGTGTTCATGGGAAGAACATGGAACATATCCATTGCACAACTTTTCTTCATTCAATTTGTTCTCTATTTTTATCCCCCTTTATCCACATACAGGAGTTGCTCTACAATCTTGCCCTTATTTTCGCACCGAAGCTTTTATTAATAGCTTTTTTATGAACTCACTCGCCTCTGACTTTTCTTTGTGCCACCCACCTCGCCATTACTGCACTGACTCTCCCAATTTAAGCTGACTGCTTCAGCCTAAGAATGACGTGAAGTTTTAGGATGGACGACAAAGACAAGCACCAGAAGAGACTTAGCTTGGAGGAAGAGGTGAGTATCAATTGATATCTCAATTGGATACGGATATCTCAGTGTTTGATCAATAGCATTCAGGTCGCCGTGCTGCAAGATGAACTGGATAAGGAACAGAAGCTGAATCAGATCCTGCAATGCGCACTCCATGGCGCATTTGTTTGCCATTCTTGCGTGTCTTCATTAGCTCCTCTTCAGGTATTCTTGATTCTTAAATTCGAGTTACGAATGCATCAATCCAATGTAACCGCAGCTGACTTCTGCAGGCGCAGATGCTTCTGGCAGAGTTGGCAATGGTGGAGGAAGAGATCATGATGCTCGAGAGAAAGATTGAGGACATGAAGATGCGCATCTATCGGGAGAGAAACCAGGAGAGGAACTTGTTTCGGCGACAGCAGAGGCACTTCCTCTGCGGTTTGGGAGGCCGGAGAGAGCTCCACAAGCTCCAACAACTACCAGGACTGAATCATGAACAAGTGCCAGGTTAGTTGAAGGGGGGAAATTGGGGTGTGATGAACAAAGAAGACATAGTTTATGCGATAATTCTTTCATGTGAACAGGCGATGAGGCCGAGAAATTGGCGAGCAACCATGAAACAAACCTTGGCCTCTGCCACGCTTCAAGTCCTCAATGCATTAGCAGAGACGAAGAATCCATTATGCCTGAAACACCAAACAGGCTCTCCGAGGAGCTGCTCAAGACCCTGATCGCCATCTTCCAGAAGCTGAGCCAGAGTACAAATCAACTCAATCACGAACCACACAAGCTTCATGGTTCATCCATGAGTTCAAACAATTTCCACAGTTACAGTAAGACTACATCTACAATCTCCTCAAAGGACGCAATGCAGAGAGGAGAGTCATGTGGCGTGCTGATTCCTGAAAATGAAGGGGACGCAAAGGAGATGGGACTCAAACACAAGTTTGTCAGTTGCACGAAGGCTTCCCTGGACTTGACTCGCATTGAATTGTGCGTTCCGGCATTTGGAAAACTGAGGTAAACTTCAAAGTAATTCAGCAACTCTAACAAAAATCTGCTGAGATTAATTACACGGTTCATCCATGTCTTTCAGGGCACTGACGCACAAGCTCTCTGCAATTAATCCAAGTTTTCTCAGCTACAAGCAAAAGCTTGCATTCTGGATCAACATCTACAACGCTTGCATTATGCATGTACAGCAATTGCTCTTCGTTAAACTATTAAAGGAATTAGAAAACCACAAAATATGTGACATACAACAATTGGTGGTTGATTTCAGGCATTTCTACAACATGGTTTTCCTCCCTCACCAGATAAGCTTCTTGCGCTGCTAAATAAGGTCCGTCTACTATTTATTTAGCTTTTTATATACAAATTCCTTTTTATTTTAAGAGAAAAAACTATATTTGAATGTGATTTAGGCGGCGATAAATGTTGGAGGTGTCATTCTTAATGCTCTGGCTATCGAGCATTTCCTGCTGAGGCATTCTTTTGACACTGACCATGTGAGTGAGAACTGTATGCATCAACCTTCATCTTTTTTTCTTTTTAGGTCTTTTAACAATTTGTTTTTGTTGCAAAAAGGAAGTTTTTGATGAAAAAGAGGGATTTCTGGTCCATGCATATGGTCTGGGGTATCCTGAGCCTAATGTGAGATTTGCTCTTTGTAGAGGAAGTTGGTCTTCTCCTGCGGTAAGTTTAGTGTCTCGGTTTTGTATTTAGAAATTCTAGCCATGAACACAAATCCAACCATCTTCTTGTTGGCAGCTGAGAGTGTACACGGCGGAGGATGTGGTGAATGAACTGGAGATGGCCAAAACGGATTACTTGGAAGCTTCAGTGCGCATCACCAGCAAGAAGAAGATCATCCTGCCCAAGCTTCTGCACTGGCACATGAAGGATTTCGCCGACGATTTGGAGTCGCTTCTTGAGTGGATCTACAGCCAACTCCCCGTATCCGGATCGCTGAAGAGGGTCCTCAAGGAGTGCTTGAGTAGAGACCCAAGGATCCCCCTGGCAAAGTTGGTGGAGATACAGCCACATAGAGCTGACTTCAGGTACTTATTGCCATGGCGAGAAGCTTCGTACTCAATCTCATCATTGTTCTGAATCGCAAGTTCAAATGAATGCTGATGATCAGATCGAGCAGAATTGACAGTGTCATGTCAAGTAGAAGATCAATTTAACAGAAAAAAGGAAAAAAGAACGATCTTTATTCCAAAACTTGAAAAGAAGTTCAGGAAATCACGAGAACTCGCAGCCGTTTACAGATTTACGCACCGCATTGTCCCAATTCCGAGCGCTAGACGAGATAGCCAGTAATTAATAATTTTTTAATGGATCTTACCCTATCAAATTACATATTATTTATTATGTTTTCATTTAATATTTCTATGTATAATTTTCATTTAATATTTTAATTAATTATAATCTTTGATTTAATTTATTTTTAATTTCCATTTAATATATTAATTTAATTATCAAAAATCATTTTTGATCGTTGCACAAAACATTCATTAATTATTTTTTAAAAAGGAAAAGTAAAGATAAAAGACGTCATTAATTACTGCTGCATTAAGTAGCATCCCCCATATTTTTAATTTTGAGAGCAAAAAATAATTTTAAAATTTTAATTCTTAAAATAAAATTTTCAAACCTCGTACCCATAATTGTTTGAACATTTTTGCTCAATTTTTTAATTTCATAAATCTCTTCAAAAACTTTATCTTTGAAGTTCTAATTATAATTTTTAACTTTTAAAGTTCATAAATGTAAATACATTTTTACATTTATGAAGCACGTTATATATCTTCGTAACATAATTCTTAGCATTTTATTAAAATCCATGGGACAATAAGAATATTAATTATTTAGCATAAATATTTTTTATCCTTGGGATAAAAAATGATGTATTAATATGTTAATTATCGTCATCATGGAATCATCATTTCATCAAATAATTATAAATTATATTATTCCTCCAAAAATTCTGATTTTTTCCACCAGTAACATGGCGATGACGTGGACGCCATGCGTGTCATATATACCAACAATGACCTGTCATTAATTGCGAAGATGTAAACGCAGTGCTGATCTGGCACCGCAATCATTAGGTGCCTTTCTCATACTCGCTGTTCCAAGGTCAACCATTAACATATGCTTCGAATTTCTTTTTTTCTTTTTTGGAAAAAACCAATAATAATTGAGAAAGTTGATAAAAAAATATTTATCTGTTTCTGGCAATTATTATTTTTAGATGCTCATCATCTAACAGAAGAATCCATGAATCTGGAGATTAATCCTGAATTTTGTGATTAATTATAATTTGTCTGGGGATAAGATCAGCTACGTTGTTGCTTCTATCCATCAGATTTTTAAATGGGGCCTTATAAAATACAAAAAAAGGCAAATAATTAAATCCTCAGATGTGACTGCATGGCAGCCAAAATGATTGGCAAGTAATAATTCGGTGGTGGCAACCACAAACCGCACGGAATCCAACTCACCTTGTAGCGTGAGATATGATGGCGGTAAAAAAAATAAATTGTATAATAATATTAATAGAAAAAATATTTTATATATATATATATATAATTAAAATGTACCCATTACATATTTTGTATTAAAAAATTTATTTGGTAAAAATACTATTATATTACAATATTTTTTTTTATCAATTTATCAAAATTATTTGAATTTTAATAGATCATTTTAAATTGATTAAAATCATATAGTAATTTCAGTAAAATTAATTTAAAATAGTTATAATAACTATCAGTTATTGTATTAATTATTACACATTAAATTAGTTATAAAAATAAAGATATGTAAAATATATAATGGAGTGTCCATATATATATGAGGATATTAGTGGAATAACATTTTAATATTTTTCCTATATTAACCAGCTAGAATTATAAAGTTAAGTACATTATTTAGTAAAGAAGAGAGACACAAATTGTGGGTAGACGATAAAGGAAGGATTCATTGTCATCCTTTAATCTATAGATAAATCAAATGTACAATGTCCACAAATATTCTTTGCTCTCTCTTGTTTGGCTCCATGGAACGTAACTAAGTTTTAATTAAGCTGTCACAGGTGTCTCCATGGCCACATTGCCGGCGGCGGGGTACAGGACGCTGCTGGCGGTGGCCTCCGCCTCCTCCCACAGCTCCGGCAACGCCTCCTTCATGTTGTGGATGCTTTCCAGGGCGTTGTCTGCCCCTTTCACACGGTGGCGAGTACCAACCTGATTAATGAGCGATCAGCTAATTAATACGTAATCCAATTTTAACTACGAAATTTAATCGAATATTTAAGCTTAATTTACCAGAACAGTCTGCAGCCCCACACGCTTCCCGGCTTGGATGTTGCGTACGCTGTCCTCGAAGAACACCTGCAAAAATGAAAGTTTGAATTGACAAATCTGATGATTTTATGTTTGCAGTTGACGAAAAAGAATCAAAATTGAATCTTGCTTACTGTTCTTTGAGGATCGATGTCGGCGATCCGCAAAGCCTTAGCCATGGCTTCCGGCGACGGCTTGCAGAGCACCGGCGTCGGCGGCAGCGCGTCTCCGGCAGCAACGTCCGCCCGGGAGAAGTGCCCGACGATGTCGAAAATTTCTGTTGACTTTTGGATCGAGCAGGACGACGTCGGCGGATTCAGCGTCTCGAAGCAGATGATTCCCTCGAAGCAGTCTTCCAGTCCCAGTTTCTTCAGCACTTTCAGTGCGTGAGCTTTATCAGCGTTTGTGAAAATCTAAATTTTCCAGAGGAAACATTAGAAAAGAAATAAAAAAAACATAATTTGACCCAGACAAATGTTGAATCTTACGAGTTTGCGAATTGGGAGGCTGAGCAAGAGTTGTCTCAGAACAGGATCAGGCTTCAAGTTCTCATAAGGCAGTCTTCCGTGAACGAAGCTAGAAAAACAGAGACGAAAGAACTAATTAATCTTTTGCTTCAAGGAAAACAATTTTTTTTCCTGGAAAAAAGAGATTTGAGTCACACCTGTGGTAATGATCATAGTCAAAGTTGTAGCCAATAGCCTGGTGGATTTAAAGAGCAGAATACTTGAGTTAATTGCTTGAACAATTTACTGTAAATATAACATCATCAAATGATTTGAAATACCCTTAAGCCAGCCATTGTTGTGCCATAATTCCTGTACAGAAGGTTGCCCAATTCTGGCATCTTGCTTTCCTCGATCCCCAATTCCTCCACCAAATAATCTATGAATTGGCGGACAGTAATAAATAATTCTCTCATCAAAAAGGAAAAAGGTTGCAGAAGAGGAAAGGTAAACGGACATCAAATTATACCTCCAATGTTCTTGCAGCAGGAAGCCGCCAAACCAGAGCTGAGTGGGTACAGAGTGTCATCAAGATCTGTAAACAAGAAGTAAATGGAAAATAAAATATGACCAAAAAAGGTTGAGAAAGAGAACGAAGTTTAAAGCAAGTAGTTCTTACCGAAGAGAAGGCAATCATATTTGGGTTTCTGGACCTGACGATACCGAGCCTCGTATTCCATCTCGATAGATTACTAGTTTCAGGAATCAAAAAGGAAGTGTTAAAATTGCATAAAAATCCGCTTTTTCTAAGAAAAACAATTTTTTTTCCAAAATAGAAGTAATCTTAGTTCTTTGTTCTTCATTTCCCTTCTGAAACAGAGTCCTCTGTTTTTTGTTTTCTTACTCAAAAGAAAGCAGGAAGGGGAGCTTACCAGATTCAAGAATAAGAAGAAGAACAATGCAGTGGAATTCACTGCGAAATCAGAAGAAGAACGAAAAGGAAGAGAAATGAAAAGGTAGCAGAAAAAAAGGGCAATTATATATTTCTGTTCTGGTTCTACGGAACAGAGCAATGGAGAACAGAGGTGAAGTGGGAGGAAGAAGGTCGCGAGTCGAGGGCATTATATAGGCGACTAGTCCCCTTTTTAAGCTGCAATTAGCAGCTTAAGCAGCACGCTTAGGGATAAGCATTACTTAATTACATTCTTAATCGACGTCGTTAATTAAAACGATACTGGACAACGGGCGGCGACCGCGGTGACAGATGTCGAGTGGTTATTGGAGAAGCGGCAACTTTAGATAATAATCATCTAAAGTTTTTGTTTTTGCATAAATTTTATTTTTTAAAAAAACTTTTAGTCATTCTTAGTGTTTTATTCGCCTAAATAATAATATAATTTCCCCCTTTTAATTTGTAATTTTGCGTCTGTCAACTAAATTAAATTATTTCATTGCAACTGCTCATTCTAATTTTTCTAATAAGGGTAAATTAAATTTTTCCCCCCAATTTGAGGTATTTTCCCCAAAAATGGTAAATTAAATAGTTCCAATAAAAATCATTTATTTTAAATAAATCCTATAAAAAAATATATAATGGACAAATTAAAGTCGACGCGACACCTCAATAATAAATAAATCATGTGTGTTTATTTCACATTGAAATTATGGATTCAAAGACAATAATTTGAAGTTGTTACTTCTTTTGTTTTTCTTCTATTTTTCACAAAAGTAATTTAGATGCCTCATTTAATGGTTAAGTAGAAATTTAATGATTTTGTCCATTCATGAGAAGTAATAATGTAATGTCGAGGTCGGTGGTGAGTGAACCAAGGTCATCTCTTTACTATAAAAAAATATTTAAAAATATATTATTATAGTGCCTATCATTGATGTGTAATACTAAAATACTCAAAGAAGTAATAAAAAAATTAAAATTCAAATTAAACGTTATTGAAAATAATATAGTGCATACAATTATTTAATTAAGCATCACGTGGCTCTAAAAAATTACACGATGACTAAGTATTATTTTGACAAATACACACTTTGATTTCAATAAACTACGCATGCATTTTGTCACTTCCTAACAATTTGATGGTGACCAAAATGTCTTCACAAAAACATGTGACCAATGGTCTCTATTCCACATAATAATTATATGTTATTAAACAAAACTGTACGTAACAATGTAATTAAATGTTCCAAATTGTATCGATCATGGCATGTCAAATCAGAATAGCTACAAAAATTGCTTGAAGCACTGGAGGAGCATTAGATATTTAAGAGAAAAATATATAATTTTCTCTTCAAGTTTTAGTATTATTATTGTCTAATTCACTAATTAAATTTTGCAAATTGTTGTTAGGATTCTTTGATAACTGTTTAAATTAGGTTATAAATGAAAAAGAAATCAACAGCTGGACCAATAATGAGGCGACACACACAAAGGGTATAATTTTTTATTTAAAAGTGCCTTAAATATGTTTATTTTATATTCCTCCCACTAAAAGGGTACTATAATAATTTTTAAAAATAGATAATAAAACTATATAGTGACTTATTATAAAAAAAACTAAAATATTTTTCTAATTAGCTTGAAAGATTTAAACAGTGACATCTTTTCTTTTTTTAAAAAAGTTGATTAATTAATTTGGAAGGAGGAAATTGGAACTTTCCCATTCCATTATTGTAGGACATAAATAATGACCTGCGAACTGATCGGGACTTCACAAATTAATAGTAGTGATTTAGATTTATAAATATTTATGTAATCTTTGACGTCTTCTACGACAAGGACCTCTTCTAATAATTGTGTTAGATTTGATCCCGCTGTGCAAATTTTTCAATAACTAGAGTGATTTGAGATGATAATTTGATCTTAAATAGTAGAAAAAGACCCTGCTACTTTGACAAATTGGTCGTCGAAACTCCACTTTACATTTATATATTTTAAAGCTCTATCATTACTTCATGCAAACGATTTCTAAGATTTCTTAAATGATCAAGACAATTTAGAGTTCTGCTCAGCAGGATCAAGACTTGTACGCAACACAGTACCAGTCAAATTATCAAACTTAATTAATTAGATTAGATTAATAACCAAATTAAACCTAGATAATAAGAAATGAAGGATTCAAGCATTAGATTCAAAGCCTCCAATTTAGGAAACATTACAATAATTATCGAGTTCCAACCTTGTTATCAGCAGCATATGCACGGGAAGATTCCAGCATTCAAATACATTATTCAATCTATCACGTCTTTAAAACAATAGCACTCTGTGAGAGATGAGTTTAGGATAATTAAATAAAATGGGCATCGATTGTGATTTCTCCACTCTGTTCAAGTAGATTCATCTGTAAAGACAAACAAAAGCTTCAGTTTCCTGAACAGATGCTACTATGTGCTGACAAAGAGATTCTATACAACTATAGTAGCATTGCCATTGTTGATCTAAATGGAAAGTATTAGAGAGTTCATATCAAAAAGATTACACATGGGCAAATGGCACGCAACTCTGGGGATGCAGATCAATCCACAGAACAGTTTTGAAGCTTCTCAATAGCAGCAATCAGATCTGGACTGGGGCCATCTGTTTCCTGATGTTCACGGCAATTCAAATACAAAATGAAAATTAATTTGTGATTCGCTCTCTCACTGTCCAGGCGTCCATTACAATTAGGACAGACTATTTGAGCTTCACCTTTCCTCTCTGCGTTGGCCCTCGACGCCGCCCCCGTTGCCGTACAAATCCTGCTCCGTCGCACTCCGGGCATCTGCGAATACATGTTCCATCTCATAACCATACTTAATTATCCCATTAATCTAACGAAATTTGATTCATTTGAACATTTTAATTGGAAACGCAGTGCCGATGAGCGCCACGGCGATGGCTCCGGCGGCCACCAGATACGTGGTGCTGTCGGAGGACAACTCTCCGGCGGCGCAGCCTGCCTTCTGCTGCAGGAAGGGAAGGCGGTGGTCTGCCATGGAGTTCGGTGAAGAGATGAGGAAGGGGAGCCTGGGGCTGGGAGGAGGAGAGCAGGGAGGGAAGGAGGCGAGAGTTGCAGAAACCATCTCGCCGAGTTTGACCAAGTCTTTGCGGGTTCAATTTCTGGATTTGTTGGGAAAGTTTGAAATTTTTCTTTGCGGGAATTTTTGAATTTTGAATTTTTATTTTATATTTATTAAAAAAACATTATCATTAGATTTTTTATATCGGGGCAGCCAATGATACGCTTCCAACAAATCCGTTGCTCAAATTAAGAATCTAAAATACACCACTAACTGGTCCACGTCTTTCTTTTTGCAATAAATTACATTTACGGGCGCGATCCCGTCAGACTGTACCCTACTTGCCATTGGCAGAGGCCGAAGGGCCCCACATGTGGGGTCACCCTCCAAGTGAGGGTGCAGCATCTAAGCCGTCCGATCTCCTTCCATCCGAGATATTTACTCATCCAACGAAGACAATTGACGTGAGGGTTCAGTGGACGGTGGATGCTGATTACCCACAACGTGTCATGTAGGAGACCACGGACTTTGCGCTTTTTCGGAAAAAATAGAAATTAAATATATTGAATATTTCCTCCACTGGAAATATCTATCGTCGTCGTCACCGCCCCACCGCTACGGCCGCCTCCTCCGCCACCGCCGGTTCCCTTGCAAGAATCCGTTTTTCGTCTCGGTGACTTGTTACCCTTCCACCTCTAGTAGCATCGGTGGTCCTGATTTTTGTATTCTCCGTCGGAATCGATCAAGACTGATGGGTGAGGAGGCCGCCGGCGATCACGAATTCGATCGCCTATCCGCCTCAGATGAAAGAGAAATCGTAGAAGATCACGGGAGGGTTCTGTACTGGGAGGTCGGTCTCCCTAGCGGTGACGATCTGACCCCCCTCTCCCAAATGTTGGTGCCGCCGCACCTCGCCTCGGCCTTCAGCGTCAAGCCGGAGCTACCACGCACAGATATTGATGTTGAACGCGCCTCCCAGTACACGATCTCCAACCTCCGCCGCACCGCGCCCTCGCCAGCTGCCACTGCGGCCCTCCAAAACTTCTCCCCCTTTGCGCCTGACGAATCCTTGGGCTTTGAAGTGAATGATCCCTTGGGGAATAGGGATTCTTGTGGGAATTTCTCTCAATCGGGACCGATTTCTCCTTCTGCCGCCTTGGAGGCGGAATCCTCTGCGCCCATGCCCGAGGACTCCGGCGACGAGCCCTCGTCTTCGCGGAACCCCAAGCGGGCGCGCCTAGTCTGGACGCCGCAGCTCCACAAGAGGTTTATTGATGTTGTGGCGCATCTGGGGATCAAGAACGCTGTGCCGAAGACCATCATGCAGCTTATGAACGTGGACGGGCTCACGAGAGAGAACGTCGCGAGCCACCTCCAAAAATACAGGCTTTATCTCAGAAGAATGAATGGAATTCAAGATGATTCACCTTCGCTGCCTGACCACCTGCTTACCACTATGCAACCGGCGAAAAAGAGTCTTCACGAGCAGCATGTTCCTTATACGCCCTTGCAGTATCCTGTGCCGGCTATGATTCCTGTGCCGACGTTTGGGATAGTTCCGCCTCATGGGCACGGCGTTCGGATTGGAATGGTACCGACCATTGAGCATCAAGGAGATGGACGATATGCGTTTGAACACCACTATAATGGAGCTTTGGGCGAACGGATGAAAGATTGGTAATGCCGGATTATTATTATTTTTCCATTCATTGTAACTTTACTTCATTGTGCCTTTCTTTTTTACATGCAGTTCTGGTTGTTTTGGAAGTTCGTTGCAGATCAACCATTTGAATTTTGATTGTTTGGTAGTAGCTTCGGTTTAGGTGCTTAGATTAAGTCATTATGTTGAAAAGAAAATCCTATTGAGGTTAGGATTAGTTGACAAATATGGTTTATGGTATGAGAAATAGCATGAGCTTTTCCAGTTTTAGTCACAAAATTGATTTTGTTCATTCGTGGAAACTTTACTTCATGGTGCTTTTTTTTATCTGCAATTATTGTTGGTTTTGGAATTTGATTGAAGGTCAACCATTGGAACTTAATTGTTTGGAATTTGCTCTGATTTAGGTGTTTAGATTAAGTTGCTATGTTAAAAAATTTCCTTTTCTATACTCTTTCTTACTCCTTAGCAATGTTTTTCAAAGAAGATTAAATGTAGCAAAATAAAACATATGTAAGACAATGCTAACTATAGCATATAACATAGTTTGGAACCTCATTCATACTCCACGACTAGTCACTCTTGAATCTCCACTAAGCTTTCTCCTTCTTGAATATCTTCCGGAGGTGGAGTAACCTTTGTAAGAAGATAGAACAAGAAAGACAAGTAAGACAACAATTGAATTAGGCTATTAATACAACAAGGAAGCTTAAGTGAATGTTAGAATGATTGCACAAAATTCGCTCGTAAGGGCTCTCCTTGATCTTCTTTATATAACCTTCAAGTTGTTTTCATTCTTTGCTTTTTTGTTCTATCGTTGATTAGTCAACTGCCTAGACCATCACCATCAATTGAGTGTTTTGACAATCACCACAATCTTCAATCTTCCAACGATTACCTTAGTCTACTGGCCATAACTATATCAACTACCCTGCTTAATAGCTTTTATCATTTGACAATTGCAACTTTCTTTTGCCCGATCATCAATATTCTCTATGACTTTTGTTAGGGGATCAGTTGACTATCTACAACACCAATTGACTCAACAACAGTTGATTAGACTTGAACTAAAACATTTTGTCTGTGAGTCATCAAGCCTAAGTCGATTGCCTAGTTGACTTAGCTCATCATTCGACTAGGTTACAAGTCATTTGACTCTCATAACTCACTCAAGAGCTTACCTTTTGTAGCTTGATTGTGCTACCAAGGTCTTCATGTGTCATTCTTCACGCCTTACCTACTTACATATGTGGTTTGCCTTCTTCTAGCCACTGTCAACGCTGCACCTTGATGCTCCTTGTCCTACTGTCCCTCTCAGATGCCTCATTCTATCCTTCTCTGATCTCATGCCATGCCAAGTCAAATTCCACGAGTTATCCCATCTTCAGTCAATTCTTCTCGTCTTATGGTCTCTCGAATACCTTATGCATCCTTCTTTGTAGTCTATCGGACCTCTAAGTCATTGAGCATGTCTTTTTATCCATGACAAATCATCATCCACAATCGACCTTGTTGAGTCACAAGCTCCATTTGCATCGTGCCAAGTTCTTGTACAACTTAACACACATATTAATTACACAAGTAAAAGTCTAACTAAACCCTTTACCCAAACATCATGCCAAGTTCCACGATTGCGGTAGAAATAGAAAGAGCTTTTCCAGTTTTAGCCACAAAATTAATTTCAGATGGAATTCTTTGCTACAGCTTTCAGGCAATACTGCCCTACTTGAACTGGAATTGAAGTTGAGATTGATGAGTTACATATTATTTAAAATGAGGGGCATGATTCTTAATCTGAGAGAAGACAAACATGGAAAACAAACTTGTCCTTTAGCATTAATGAAAAAACTTGGAAATGATGAAGGTGGCATTGAAATTATGCCTTATGAATTGATTTATGCAGCCATCTTATTTCTTTACTCCTGTTTCTACTGTTTGTAATTCATTCAAGTACTTTTGTGTCAATGGCCAAATACTCCCTTGGATACTATCGATTTTTATGACAAGTCCTTCCAAAAATGTCGCTATGTTTGTTAATTAGTAACTAGCAATCACAAGCAGATTTAATAACGGTTTCCTTTTTGAAAGTTATGCTCTTTCTTCAATCTTGTTTCTTAGTGTTGGTAATTTATTCAAGTAGTTCTGGTTTTTCTGAAATGCATTCCTTTAGATAACTTAACACCAAATCTGCCATCAATTTTGGTAACTAGCAATCACATACAGATTTATCAGGGGGGTTGATTTGTTTTGTTGAAAGTAAATTTGAAGTAACCATTTCATAGCGCTTAGCTTCATGTTGCTGTTGTGTTCATCAACATAGACTCTTCGACCTAATACATGCCATTTAGTGATTAATTGTATTTGAGATCATGTTTCAGTATGTTCTGTCTTCTATTGTTGGCTTGATTTCACATTAAAGAGCCTCAATCTTCTACTACACTTATCTTACGATTGCTTCTAATAGTGAAATAACTGCAAACATTTTTCATATCCTGCCTATTATCTTTTTAGATAGCTTTTAGGGGGCCAACAAGTTGCTATTAGCAGTATTGATAATTTTTGGTTTACATGAAGTCTATTGGCCAATCTTCTACATCATATAGCTTCTACTACTCCACTCTGTCTGCTAGTTATGGGCGAATCCCTTGATATTTTTGAACCTACTGCTTATTGCAGATTTGATTATGTTGCTTGCAGATGAAATGTGGAGCAAAACATGAGCTGTGGAGGGACCTAAATAAGCTCGAGTTGTGACCTCTTTTCGGTTGTCGTTGTTAACGGGAATTTGTCGTCTGTGATGTCTCTCCTACATGGAGCAAAACATCCGTTGTAGCATATTTTTGAACTTAAGTTTCTTGCAGATGCTCTATGTCGATCTTCTTGTCCGTGATGTTTCTCCATCAGATAGATGAAAAGCTTATTTACGTGAGGGAGAAATAAACCCAATTCCGACCACGGTTTGATTTGAATCCAACTGGATAATAAGTTTTAGTCTTTATCAACTAATACATAGGAACCTGACGAGGAAAAAAAAATCAAAATGCTAATTAAAAAAAAAATGGTCCGGTTCTTTTCAATCAGTTTGCAATTTTTGTGTTAAGGTTGCATTCTACTTGAATGGATACGAATCTTGAGGAATGGGATGTGAAAAAAATGCAACTCGCTTCTCATTATCCTGCAAAATAATTATCAAACTCCAAGCTATAAACACTACTAAACTTGAGTTCCATGTCGATAAAAATTAAACTTATTAACAACTTGAATATGCTGGAAGAAAAAAAAAGCCTGTTATTCTCTCCTGCCTCTATCCATCATCTAAATGCTGGAGTTTGTTATTGTTCATGATTTATTTTTCTAGAACCTCTCTCCGAACCTGAAAAATATTGCACCCGTCCCTGAGTTGTTATCGACTGCATACTCTGCTCTCACCATCCCAAGCTTTACGCCAGCACCATACGATGAGCCATGTCCCACTCGGCGGAAGAATTCTGTTGGGTTTCCTTTCACATCCTTAGAACTACCAAGATCAGTTCCATGCTCAATGAAGGAATATATGTAAGTGTTTCTTATGGGGACACGGAATTCTGCAGCGAGCTAAACATAGAAATAATGTGTTTAGGTTATGGTGAATGGCAGAATCCATCAAGTGCAGAAATGGAATGTTTAAGTAGAAGTTGGTTGATGATCTACCTCGAGGATGCTCCTGCAAGCACCCAACTCGCCCATGTTGTACCCCCTAACAGAGTAAGGTCCTCCGAGAGTGAAAGCATCATAATTTGGAAGGTCTCCGACGCAACCACCATAATGTCCGTGCATGACCAAAATAGGTGGTGGCAGTTTACCGGCACCTTCCTCAACTGACCTCAACTGGATGAAGCGGGTTGATGAGAGTTGATGGCGGTTGAAGAAAGGATAATTGCTCCCAATTCCAAGGCCTTGATCTAACTGCAATGGAAGTAACAACCACAGGAAAACAGTTGATATAGGAACAGCATCATTAATTTCTAATACTGTGGTCCATCATCAAAGAACTCACAAATGCAATGGGAGATGTGTCAGTCATGCAACTCCAGATGCGCAAAAATCATAGTTAAAAAAATAATAATTTGGCAAGTTTCTACAGAATGATAAGATGACTCAGCTTTGAATCTATAGGATATACTCAAGAACTTAGTTATTATTTGATACTGCTAACTATATTTAGTATATTTGAGATACAATAAAATAGCAATATATAAATGATAAACCAGAACACTTATATATCATATCAGTTATGATTTGATACTGCTAACTATATTTAGTATTAAGATATATAGTCATGCAGCCGTTTTTATTATTTTCTAAATGAACTTACTACTCGACCTGAGCAGTAGATATGTGCATATGAGGTAATCAGTACAGATTACAGTGAAAACTTCTTAAAAATTCAATTCGTTTACAGCTAACTGGACCACTGCAACCAACATTTATCTACAAGCACAAATGCTGAAATCTGTTGTATTGAGTGAGCAAATAAAAAAAAGAGACAAAAGGTACCTGAAAGACATCTCGCTGACCAACAACTGCACCATTTATGAATCTTGTGTTATCCCTAGTGATATTTGCCTGTGCAAATACCATGCGGTCAATGCCAGTACCACTGAGAGTTGTTGGAGGCCCATCCATGCTCAAGCCACCACTTGGTAATGCTCGAACACCATGGGTACAAATGCTACTAGTTTCGTCACGTGTTGTAATCTCCTCCATCACAAGTCCATAGGTAAACTTGCTTTGTCTGGTAAAGTTCTGGTATGACAAAAAGAAATATAGTTAAGAAAGTTAATGAAAGTTTGCTAGAGAGAGGAGGACCAATAATTGTCTCAACTCAATTTCTACCTCTGTTATATTTGCTTTTATTCCCACTCTGTCAATCCATACAGGTGGAACTTCATCGGCGCCTGGTCCACCAGTGAAAACAGGACTTAACTTTCGGCTGTTGAAACAGCTAGTTCGGAATGTACGATTTCGAGGATTGGTGACACCATCCACATATGGATGCACATAATCAATCTTGAAAGACAAATCATCCTAAATACAACAAATAACAAAGTAAGAAACCTGCAAATAATGCTAAATAAATATCTGCATTAGCTATGGAATAAAAATTAAAGAAGTGAGAAGATCTGTAGCCTACTCATAAAGTTTTAACTCTTTTACAATATTTGACAGTGGCAATCCTATATTCATGAAAAAACAAATGAACAAAGTTCTCTTCGCTCGAACCTGTTTTAACAACTACAGAATCAAGCATACATGATGACAAATGAGAAGTGCATAAAGCAACGGTAACATAATTTCCATGTACATATGGAACCAGTAAATGCATCCACAAAAAAGAGTAGCATAAAATATAAATATGTAACTAGCTATTTTCAGCATAGAATGAAATTCAGCAGATAAATCTCAAGTCATTATCAAAATAAAGAAATGATCTATAAGGACAATGTACCATTCACCTGAGGATTTATAAGGTTGCTAGAGGTCACAGAACCAACTATAGATCTGTTCAACCCATTGATGTTCCTATGTTCAAATGAAACAGTTCCACCAGGTTGAATGGATGTCTGAAATTGAACAACAATTCATCATAAGAACATGCACTTGTTAGAACATTAAGCAAATCATTCAGTAATTTATCTGCGTATTAGGGAAAAGCATGAAACATTGGGAGAATGTGTGATTCACCCAATCGCATAAAATGTTGACAGCTAGAATTACCAGTGTTGGCCGCCCCAAATTTCCAGGTGCTACACTCCATTCTGTGCTAACTTCAGCCGATTTTTGTTCCAGTTCTTTGAGCTTGATTTCAACTATGATTCCTCCTTCACTCTTTTCATCGGGACGAGGGTTCACTTCTATGTTAGAAAACAGAGACAGTGAATTGATATTTCTCAAAGCCTGTTTGCCTGCTTCAATGTTAAAAACATGTCCTGGTCTAAGCTGCACAACAGTTGAACATACAAGGGGGTTAAGATATCTCGTTAGCTGGCTACAGTTCACCCAGTAGACTATGAAAAAACATCCACTTTCCAAATACAAATTGTTCAAGATAATAATAATGTAATGATAAAACAAATGAAAAAGTTTACTATGACGTAACCTAATCGCACTTGTCAATGCAGGACTGTCGGGTGGGCCAATTATTATTAACACAAGTTGGATTTGAACTCTCCTCTCCTGCTCTAATGTCATGTTAAGATTGATTGTCTAACCATTTATCCTAAAAGTTTGAATTATTAGGAAAGAAAACAAATTATATAATTGCCCACCACACATATCCGTATGAGAACAATAAGTGTTGTGCATCCTAGCTTCAATAGACCAATTTACTAGTTACTGGAATTCTTAAGTTCAGCCTCGACCCTACTAAAACAAGTTTCAAGACAGATACTAGTTTCTTTGAGCCAAAACTTTCTATTTTGCATATACCTGATTGGGAAGCTCTCTGCGAATCACAGCGAGATGTGTATTCCCTTCACACACATTACCGAGCTTATCAAGGAACTGGACTGAAAGCTGTGTAATGTCCCCCTCAACGACCTCGCAAACCACTTGCCTCGTGTTCAGATTCCCAAAGTTGACAACTTGGGCGCACGCATATCCCTCGTCGTGGTACCACTTCTGAACGCGATCCCGAATCCGCTGCAGCAACCTGGCAGTCACTTTCCCTTGATCGCGAAGCATGGAAACCACCTCATCTTGTACCGGCTCGGGCAGCAAGCATGGCCTTGACCGTTCGATCCTCCTCCTATAGTCCCTCTCCTGCATCCGAATGTAATCCAGCTTCTCCTTATCCGTCATGTCGGGATCCATCTCGACCTGCTTCGATTGCTGCATCAAGCCCACGTTGATGCACTGGAAGCTTTCGGCGCCCTGCCAAGTGCTCTCAACAAAGGAAACCGTGAGCGCGAGGGTACCATCGGCTTTGGTCTTGCAATCGAGGTCAACCCGCTCGAACATGCCGCAGGTAGCCAGGCTCTCGAGCTCCTTCTGGAGCTGGACCTTGGTGTAGACGCCGCCAGGGCGGAGGGACACCATCTCGAAGAAGGAATCCTCGGTTCCCACTACGGTGGAGGACCGACGACGATCAAAGAAGAGGATCTCCGAGATCTTGTAGCGCTTGAGCCCGCTGAGCTTGGAGAGCTGCACGATGATGTTGGCCGGCAGTCCATGGGAGTCCCATTCCACGCCACTGACCTGATCATCCTCGCTGGCGGAAGCTGGTAAAGGGGAAAAGACATTGTTCCAGAAGCCACCCCCGTCGCTGCCCCAACCCCAACCTCCGCCGCCTCCTCCGATACCCCCGCCAGATGGAGGAGGAGGGGAAGAGAAATGGAAGAGGAATCCACCGCCCGCAGCAGCGCATATGGCAGCGGTAGCGGAGGCGAAGACGGTTAGGTTATTCTTGCGGTCGGAGGGGGCAGCGGGGAGGGAAGGGGTGGAAGATCTGACGGGGGAGAGATCGAGGTCGGGGTTCTCGGCTGAGCAGGCGACGGAGGGAGAGGGTTTGCGGCGGCGGCGGGGGGCGGCGGCGGTGTGGATTGGCAGGAACCGGGTGGGGGATAAGAGCGCCATCGATTCGCCGACGGCGTTGGCTACGTTTCGGCGGAGACGAGAGGAGAAGGGATTAGGAAAGGTTGTCGGAGTTAATTTTGACGAGGCGACGGTATGGGAACGGAGCTTACGTGTCAGGCGGCTATTAGCTTGTAGAGTGAGAAAAGGTCCACGACGACATCAGATCTGAGGAACTTGACCGAAATTAACTGAAATTAGAGTTGAATTTTATTTTTGTCCAATTAATAACACATGAAGCATAAAATTTAATTTTCACAAAAAAGAAAAAAAAATGAACCTGGATAAGTTTCAAATTAATTTGCAAATCGAAACTTAGCTCTATGAAATTACTATAATTTAGTTTCATTATGTTTCAAATTATGCTGTATAATTATCGTGTTAAGTCAAGCAAGGATGTTTTGTTAGTGATCGTGCATGGGGAGAGAAAAATAATAAGAGTTTGAATAAAAAAATAAAGATATTATTTGGCCATTTTTAAATATGAAAGGATCATTCCCGCAATAAGATAATATATAAGTTTTAGGAAAAATTCCATTTTGATAATTCTTTATTATTACTGTCTTACAAATTAAAAATATTTAAGTAAAGAATTAAAAATCATTCTGAAGTGTTTCATAATGGGGTTTAGAAGACGAACCTAAGTGGGCTTGGAATTCTGCGGCGCAGGCCCAACAAATTATTAATTGGGCCTTCTTAGTTAATTAATAAGAAGCTCACTAATTCTAAGAACGAACAGGTCAACCTTTCAAAATTTTACAAAGTTGACATCTATCCCCACTAATTATGAATTTAATCAAATGAGAGATCATGATTTTCAACAAATTCCCTTTGAATAATTTTTGTTTTTAGCACACCTTTTGTAAATCAAATCATGGTTTAATTTCCTAGCTGGGGATAGTCGATCGAGTAGATATATATATGTTTGTTTCAGTTTTTACTGAAACTAAATATTTGTTCATGTGTTTTTTCCTTCTGCGTGAGATTAATTAGAAGAATATATTGAAAACATGCATGATGATATTTCATCACATTTTATAGTTCATATATGAATCAATAATCACAGTTTGATAGCCACATCTTGTCCTCGAAATTAGAGAGGAGTCGGAATCTAACACATGATCATCAACAGGTACTACTTCATCGACTATTTTGTCTCTTGCTGCAGTACTGCAAAACATAAAGAATATTAAGAGAAACATTTGATTCCATATTCTCTCTTGACAGCAATTTTAAAACACTGCTTTCTACTTAATAATTAAATGCCATCTCATTAATTAATCCACAATAATTCCTTTTTCATCTTTGCCACATGCAAATACTATAAGAATTTCTGAAAAATATTTATGTATTATATTCATCTTAAAACTTTCTGTTCCACAACAAAAGTTATCATATCGTATATTCGAAAAAAAAAGGATCAAAAGATTAATGTTAATGTATGTATGTATGAACACATGCATGCAACAGAAGGAACAAAAAGCAGCGTAAAAAGCGGGAGATTTTATTCCCTTAATTTTGTTCATGCATGACGTAATATGATTTCTTGCCTTGGTCTGGGGCATGCCATGCATGTGTACAAAAGCTTTGGAAAAGGGGGAAAAATAGAAGCAAAAAAAAAAAAGAAGCTAAGAAGAAGAAGAAGACAAAGCCAAGCTGGTGATTTGATGATTTTAATTTCAATGACTGTCTTATTGCGTAATTTAATTATCAATACAAACAATATTTTACATATTTTGCTGTTATTTAGGTATCAGTTGTGTTCCAAATTCCACATGTGAGAATAATCAACTCAATCAATGTGGATGAGAACATAGAAATATTTAAAAGAACTCATGCTCTCACAAGTGCACAGTGTATGGATCAGTAACTAATTCAGTACTAGTTGTCTAGTTACCAATTTGATAAAGCTATTAAAGTTCAGATCACAATCTGGCTTGAACGAAAGCATGAGGTGTGAAAATGCAACTATTATCATATTTCAAATTAAAGAACAAACTAATTAGACTAGAATTATAAAGATAATTTTGCAGCAGATCTAATAGAAAACTTGAGAAGATACAAAATCAAGTAACTATAAGTGTTTATCTTTTCATAACATGATATATATAGAGAGCAAGGAATCATAAAGAAATTGAGATATTTGAAGAACTATATATCAGTTAAACTTAACATGGAATTCTCCTGAAATCCACCATATCTATAACTCCACAGACACAATTTGAGAAACGTTCAGAGAAGAATAAAGCCAAAGAGAAACAAGCTTTTTGCGAGATCAAAAGACAATAAGAGAAGAGAAGGAAGAAGAAATTTAGTATACAATATCCAAGCATAAAAAGGTTTGAATTTTTGCAAATAATGATCATTAATTAATTATGGCCACGCTCTACTACTTCACCTGAGGGGCATCTCCAAGCCTCAGCTCAAGATCCAGCTCCTCCAAATCAAGATTGACTCCTATTTTCTCGATCAAGAAAGGCGGAATCGAATCGGTTGTCCTTCTCTTCTTGATGCCCATGTTGTATCCATCCCCTTCCTCCTCTTCTGTCTCGCTTCGTCGCCTTCGGATTACTTGCTTACAAGAATCAATTTCATTCAGATTCGACTCTGGATCAGCAAACAGCTGCAAAGTGGGTCTTTCCTTGAAGAAAAGAGTCTCCTTTTGGAAGCTATTAAAGACAACCGGTGCACAGACCATAACATTGGAATTAGGGTTAGGGTTAGCATGGTTGACAGTGGTGCACGCCTCCGGAGCACTGCTAGTGATCTCTAGAGTTTCCGATCCGGTGGGGCTTGAGCTGGAGTTGTGCTGCTTGAGCATGGCCCTGTCCTTGCGGTGGACATTCATGTGGCCGCCGAGGGCCTGCGCCGACCGGAAGTCTCGGCCGCAAAAGGAGCAAGAGTAGAACCGGGGAGGCCATATGCACCCGTCCAAATGGGCGGAGTCCCTTGCAAAAGCTTCCTCCTCCCACGACGACTCAACAAAGGAGAAAGAAGGGATCACAAGACGATCATATTGAGAAGGATTGGGAAATATTGGCATCTCACGGCTCGGTCTTCTCCTCTCTATCATCAGGTATTTGGCTTTATCCATAGTTAGGGTTAACAGTATGCTTGCTAAAGACGAAGACAGGTAGATATAGAGCTGGTGTTGCAGATCAGGGAATGAGAATCTTATCAGAGATGTGAAGATTTTAAATCATTTGTCCTTCAAATTTTAAAAATATAAACAAAATTTATAAATGGCCCGTGAACGAACATGGATTGAGGATGAATTGTTTTACTGTCACAGAGCTAGGGAAGAGTATAATTAGTTTAATAGTGCAAGTACGTACAGGCTCAAATTACTTGTTGATTCGCTAACTAAGCAGCTTTATCTTGTTGCTATTAATACAAAAACTATAAAACTAATGCTACTCGAAAATTTAATTAAAAAGTTAGTTTAATACTGCATAGCTTTTAAACTGGTGAAGATAGCTAATTAATCTATAGTGAACTGATTAATAAAGCTTGCATGCATTGATTATGAGACATGGGAGAGAGCTTGGTGTTCATCAATGAATTTGAAAAACTACTGGCACAAATTAAACCTAGATATTATTTCAGTTTTATTGGAGGAAATAAACTAAAATGTGGGTCTTAATTATTTGGCTTACAACTCAAGTTCATTAGCATATAAATATTTCTTCTGTGGTGCATGTGGTTATATGCTTATATACAAATCAACATTGATATCTATAAATATAAATCATTAAAACTATTTGATGATATTATAAAATAAATTATCAATTAATAATAAAAACATCACTAATATCGTATTTATTGACTGACCAATTAATACTATGAAATAATTTTCACTACAGATATTTATTAATGGATTAATTAATATTATCATTAATAGCCTTAACGATCTACTAAAATTATTATCATTAGAACTTTAAATTCAATTTTTAATGATAAAATATTAAGTTGTGATGACAATTTTTTTTCAATATACATTTTTTATAGTAAATTTCGATGCATCAGTGTTATTCTAAGAAGATATGTACTTATCGCTGTCAATGTGTATCAATTATTATACACTTTTATTTTTCTTTCCTAGGCAGGCAACGTGGTGGTCTCTTTTTTCCTTGCTCAAGTGTTTATATTTATTCACACTTTGGATGACTATATATTGCATTATCAAATCTAATTTAATTGAATAAATCATTCAAATAGGGTTCCTAAATCCGAATCTTTGTTATTGTTCTAAAATGCCTGGAAGGCTTGAACATGCCAATTTTATTTTCTGGGTCAAAAGATCCTAGATTGTCAAAGCAATTTGACAATTTGATCTCCTTGAATCAAATGATTTAATTAAAACTACTGAAAAATAAAAATAATAAAATAACAGTAAGAGGAAAGTTTTTATTTAATTTTAAAAATATTTAAAAAAAAATTAAAATCAATTAATTTTAATTTGATGTCGAAACAACTTATGTAATCAATATTTGTGTTTTTGAAAATTGTTTTAATTATTCTTTTAAATTATAATCCATCAAATTGTTTCACTGAATATCTTGACTAAATCAAAAGATCAGTTACTTTACTTTCTTTATATTGACAGTAATTTGGTTTATGAAATAGAAAAAGCACTTTGAATACAAGAGTTCCCATTACATTTTCCAATGAGATAAATGCCATTTCTTTATCTATGTTAAAGTTCTCGACGCAATTCCTTCATTTGCCTTGTCTTTTTCTCCTCCAACTTTTACATTTGTTCGATCCTTACCTCTGAGCAAAAGGCCACTAAAGGTGCCCTGAGTTTGGTGTAATAGTAAAAGGCAGATGAACTCCCATGCTACAAGGATTTGATTTTCATGTAGGACAACTAATACTTTGGGGCGTTCGAATCACTGATGTTGGGTTGTCATCAGAACTTTTATGCACTTTTCGGATTTGCTTTGATGGCTTATGAAAATTTTCTATAGGACTGGATTGATTACTTTTAGAATTAATTAATCGATTCCCCATGAAAGGCTAAACGTGATGTAATTTGTAAATCCTAAACCGCATGAGTTCTATCCTGAATTAGAACTTTAAATAGGAAATACAAATTAAGGATCTAGTTTCTACCAATTTCATAGTTTAATGTGTAAAACATAAAACATAATGACAAGGAACCTATTTGTAGGGCTATGCCCTTGTCCTGCAACTCCTTGTGCTTGATCCCTGTGGAAGAAAACAAAGCGGAAGCTAGAGGGAGATCTTCCAAGGGAAATAGGGTGATGGCGCCGTAAAATCTTCGTCAATGGAGAACGAAGGCGATGTCACATGATGCCCTAAACCCTTGGGGACCAAACCCTTATATGATCTGAACTATTATCAGCCCATAGATAATAATAGATAATCTTCGTCAATGGGGAACGAAGGCGATGTCACATGATGCCCTAAACCCTCGGCGACCAAACCCTTATATAGAGATCTGAACTATTATCAGCCCACAGATAATAATAGATCAGATTAACTTATTCTATATTTAATCCCTATCAGATAATATCAAAATGGATTAATAAATTCAATAAATTTAATCCATAATAATATCGGAACGGACTACGGGTTCTACATATTTTAATCCACATCAATAATCCGAAACCCGATAAACCTTAATTAGATCACTTAAAGGCAGCATATACAAATTACAATTCATTCCAAATATCCATTACTACGAGTTTAGTTCTTGGTAGCTAAAGAGGCAGTCATTCCAAATATCCATTAACAGCTTTCCATCCTATACCTATAGACTGAGACATATTCAGTCCAGATATACATTGCAGCAAAAAGTGGATACTTTTTCAAATCTTTCTTTTCTAATTAGTTAACCTCAATCAGTGCCATCTAATGGGTCAGGTAAGTGAGAAATCCTGGGTTCCCATGAACAATAGCAGCACCCTTTGAGAATAAGGAATCCTTTTTCCTCTTCTTTTAGTCGATCTCTCAGCCTCATTTTTGTTATTGTCTTCGTCCCTCTCGCAGTTAAGCTTTTTTTTTTCTGTCTGGGAACAACTTCTTATCTTTCTTAGAGAGGATTGGGTTCTTATCTTTGAGTCCCTTTCCATTCACTTACACCCAAGAATCAAGGATAAAGACCAGGAAATTAAGGGCAGCAAAAGAACAAGCAACCAGCCAAGGAAAGAAAGAAAGAGATAAAACCTAGCTAGCTAGCTAGCGGATGAAACTGCAGAAGCATTATTTAAGGACACTCTTAATTTTTCAAGTGTCCTACCCATTTGTCTCGTACTTGCATGCCACTCTATTAATTATACTTAAACATTTACCAATATAAGTTAACGTCAATCATTCACACTATTCAAATACATACAATCATATGGATTAATATTCATGTCATTAACTTCTACTTCATTTTCAAATAGGAATTTACAGTACTATATATATATATATATATATATAATATAATGCTGTATTTCTCCCAGAACATTTTGTTTATTTACATCTAAAAGTATCTCCATATTTGACTTGAATGCCAATAAGGTAGTCAGCTAAAAGATTATATACTCATTCTAATAAACTCTTTCTTAATTCTATGCTTGATCAAGTTGGTCGAGATTCTTCCTGATCTCAAGATCATCAATATTTTCAAAAGCATTCTTGAAATAAACATTTTCTCAATGTTGATATATATAATTTAGTGTCAAAGTAGGCATGAATTAGTTATTTATCCACTAGTTAGCGACATGGCCCCATACTTAATAATCAAAGGGAATGAGACACATACAGCGGTGCAACAAAGACAGATTCAGAGGTATTATTAATTAATCCAAACTTAAATGATATTATAATCAGTAGTAGTTAGAGCTATCACATTTTCTTATCATCAAGTTGGAATAATAAATAATGAAATTGGGTACAATCTGCTGTTCATATATTGTTTAATTTCTTTTGTTTGGTTAGTTTTTTATATGTCATATCTTTTCAAATATATTCAATTAGAAGTGTTTTGAATGGTTAATTACTTCATAGAAGAACTAATTAAGTCAAATCTTATACACTACTTGATTTTGGAAGAGAAACTAGTTACAAATACTAATTGTTACTCCTATTTTTATATGCTATTAATTATTTTAGAACTCTAACCAAACTTTATCCTTGGCTCATCTTGACTTGTTTTTGGAACAGTATCATTGTCGCCATTAAATTTCTTATGGCAAGTTTCCTGTGCAAGTAAATTACAGTTCTATTCCAACTTCCAAACATATGAAGACAAGACAAATGCCATGGAACTTACTCCAAATCTTAATTAGTCACTATATAAGCATTATTATTAATGTTAACTATGTGATTAATTACTCCAAACCATCTGAAACTGCCAAGGCTGGCTACAATTATTTGAACTTTCAATTACTATATCAATTTGGAGAGGTTGATCACAATTTTTAATTATTAATTACTCTAAAGATATCCTTTGTATAAAATAGAAGGAACTAAAGAGCTGCAAGAGTAATATACATTAATCAATTCAATGTGTATATATCATCATTATTTTTATCCAAATCAATAAGTTTATTCAACCCTTAAGTGTCAACGATATCTCAATACTAAGAATTAATTGATATCAATTTTATCCCACCAATTTAATTAATTAAATATTTGCCCGTACTATTTTAATTTCGTTGTGTATTTCTTTTAATTTCCCCCCTAACCCGCCAGATAACACGCCTGCCTCAAACCAAGGTTCACTGTCTTTGTGCAATTCCTACAAAAGAAAGCCAACTTTCTATCAAGGTCTCGCTCAGGAAACACAGAGAAGAAACAGCTAACCGATATGATATATTATTATTATTGTTGTTGTATAAAATACGTATTCTTCATTAAATTAATGGTAGATGCAATTGTAGATCAAACATTAATTGTCCATAATCTGAAAATGAGCCTTAACTTGCAACCATATAATTAATAGCTTCAGACATGCAACCATTAAATGTGGTGTTGAAAGAAAGGAATGTACGTACGTTTCGTGGGGTTGACTTTGTCTAGTGGACTAATTAAGAGTCAACAATGCTAATAATTTAATTTTATGCCAAGATATATTATACATAATTTGAGAGATAGGAGGTTGGATAATATTTATATACAAATTAAAGATGCAACAGAGATGGTAACTTTTGCATATCCACGTCAACAGAATTTTTAAAATAAAAAACCTTTAAACAAAAACTTATATAACATATATGGCTTTTGCATCCACTACTTGAAATTAATAATGTACCCAAGCATTGTTACCTTTGAACATTCCTCGTCATCGATCAATGTTACTTACTTTTACCTACTCTTTCAGTACGTACCTTACGCTTCACCAACTTTTAGAAAAGAATCAATTTGTCAATGATCGATGTTGTTGGTGCATGAGATCAAAGGTAGTTGGAAAGGAAAATATGGTTTAACCACTTTTGAAAGTTGGAATTTGTCAAATGCTGATTGTAGCATACCAATGTACTAAGCGTTAGTGATGAGAAAGAACAAGTCAAAAGCTACTTTAGTGTCTTTTCACCCATGGCACAATCCATGAACCATTAAATCCATCAATCCCAAAATTTTCCCCTCTCCCTTTTAGTGTCTTTTTCTCAACTTTTTTTTAAAAGGGAATTTTTAATTATCTATGTCATTAGTTAAAAAAAAAATAATAATAATAATATTTTATTAGTAATTTAAAATCTGACTTTGAACTCTAGAGCAAATCGACTATTCCTTGTGAGACAAACTCTAAATCAATTAGACAAAAGATGGAATCCAATTGATAATAAGAGAAGGATAATATATTAAGCAAACTTAGATGATTTGGTACGTCTAAGGGACTTGAGGTCTAATACAGGTTAAACTCAAAGGTAATAAAAAAAATATTGACAATGTTGAAAACAAGACGAGAAAAGTAGAAGAGATTGAGAATGAAATATGATCTTCAATTTAAGTCTTTGAGCAACATCATTGAGCAATGATAACTTTTGACCAAGGGACAACATGTGTTGGGTTATGCTTGTCGATTTAGCACAATCTCGTGATTTTGTGTAGGCTTTTTAGGGTGTAAATCAAATGAAGTTGGGATCTCCAAATATATATGCAAGACATCCTAGCTAGCTTTTAATCCTTCCTTTAATTTAAGTTTTATTGTAGTTATTGTACACGTATTGATTTGGATTTTCTATTTTGACATTGACATATGCCTAGTTTGAACCATGTAAAATTGATTTTAGTTTTATTTGTGTTGTATTGTTCTTGTCTAAGGAAGATAAAGATTTCACCAATATACTCGTGGTTGATTAATTAAAATTGATATTTATATTTTACATATTATTTAAAAGAAATTTAAAAATGAACATATTTTTATTAAATTGATCTTTTTATTAATACTATTTAAAATATTTAATACTAATAATAAAAGAGTTTAAAAAAAAAATCAAAAGGATGATTTTATTATGAAAATACTCTTTGACCCATATTATTATAGTAGTTATTGGTACAGCTACTATAATGTATAAAAAATAACGAGTAACTATTATAATGTGTAAAAGCTACTAAACAATTGTAATAATGTGTTTAGGTGAGCTTGGGATTTAAGATGGTATCGGTAACATAATAACTTTTATAATTATTTTAAAGTAAATTTGATTAATTTAAAATGATTTTAATGAAATTTAAATAATTTTGATTAAATTAATAAAAAAACATTTTGATATAATAATATTATTTTAAATTCACTCCAAATATATTATAACAACTACTCGATAGTTTTTATGTATTGTAATAACTATTGATCAACACTCTTTTAATTTCTTGATGATTTATAAAATTTAGGATGCTGTTTTAATTTTTGCCCGTGATAAGCCTAACAAAGCCTGGTTTAGGTTCGGACCAATCTAGGCCCACGTTTGGCAACCCCTAAATTATATATATGCAACTCAATCCTAATTAAGTAACACAGACTTGATCATAAAAGGGCAGAAAACTATCTATCACACACTAGAAAAATCTCGTACAGAGATTAAATTTTATTAATTACTTCAAAAATAATAAATATACTGACATGAGAGATATTATATATAAAGAAGCTATTATATTCAACAATACTTCTATCTCTTTCTAACAAACAAACTGTGAGTGAATATCCATCACACAAACAGGAAGTTCAACATATAATTATTAAATAAGTTTCAAATTTAAATATAAAAGCCACATGCATTTATGGTAATAATAGTCACAAACAAAATATTCAAACGTCAAAAATACAAATTAATGTGCCATAATACTTATTTAGAAAGTTCACTACTAGTAAAAATTAATTAAAGAAATCCACATCGATGATATACAAACCATTAAAAAGCAAATTCTTGTTCCCAAATTAAATAGGCAATTCTAAAGAGGTCATAAATCGCCATGAGGAGACATAATCATGAAGCCATCACTCGAATATTATCAGCAAACTCCAACTGATGTATGCTTTTACTGCTTGTCTGCCTTTGAAGAACCGGCCGGATCCTTGTGATAATTAATTGAACCGTCTTTCGATCCTTCCCTTCGCAAGTTGAAAGAGTGGAGGAGACAGTTCGCCGGAGCAGGTGGGAGAGGAGGAAATCAGGGACAGCCGCGTTGGAAATATATGGATAAGGACGAACAAGTCCGATCTGTAACTAGTTTTCGAAGAAAAAACAAATCTAAACTAACTGTAGAAAAAGAAAAAAAAATAGATCACGGTAGAAAAAATGGTGGGAGAAAAAAAGATAAATTAACTGTAATTGAGGTATTTGGGGTCTGATTCGATCCAGTTTCCGAAAATCACATCTGTGGCACGATTCGGGAAGATCTCCCGTATCCTGCTATCTTTGTTGTTTCCGCGAAATGAAGCGGAAGCCGGCGTCTCTACCGTCCATTGACTGTCTCCATTCGCGACAGCAAACTGCAACGCGTCTGATGCACGTGGGAGTAGCGGTTTGGCCAGAACACGTAACTGAAATGAAGCAAAAGACCACTGATCCACCTTTGGCATTTGAAAATGTTGAATAATAATAATAATAATAATAAGCTGCAAAATCAAATTGGTTGATAAATAATCGAGTGATATATCATTGCATCAAATTTTTTATAAAAAGTTCTTTTATTGAAAACAAATCTTAAAAATCGCCTACTCTCCAAAAAAAAAAATCAATCAATCTGATACTGAATGAATTTGACAAACATAAGAATCAAGAAGGTTCCCAAATTGTCCCCGAGACATGATCCCGCGGTAGGACATCTAGGTTGTCACTCAAGTACTTACGATTCGATCCCCAACTACGACGTATTTGTAAGAATTTTCCTCCAAATGGGAAGCACAACCAAAGACGCAATAGGATGCTAGGCGTCTGAGTACTTTCCAATTTACCCTGATGGCTGATGGAAAAGTGCAATCAAAATCGATCATCCCACAGATAATCAATTGGGCTAATTGAAATTTCTTAAAGAAGGTTCGCAAATTAGCATTAATTACACAAACCTGTTCATCACTTTGCAATCCAACTTTACCAAACATGCAAAAACTGTTAAGCTAAGATCGAAAGTGACCTTAACTAATTTTATAAGCTCAAACACTTGTTTACTTGTTCAGAGGGAAAAAAATTGGTGATACACACTTTCAGTAGTGTAAGCTGAAAATTGCATACAAAGTTATTAGACTAACGTAATTTTTCATGATATTAACACACGCTTACAGAAACAACAAAAAATAAACTAGCGATGAGAAGTTGCGATCTAAAGTAAATATTCTTTACAACACGGAGGAGGGTTGCACTCAAGTCCAAACACCGTTTGAAAGTGGAAAACCCCATGTTTTAAGGTCAGATCAGACCAACCAGTAGATCGATGCTAGATCTGAAACCGAAGACCGAGTTCAGATCTCAGGCTGAACAATTCAAATCAATAGGCATGATCAAGAACTAGCAGGGCCATCAGTTCCACACCAGTTCAGCAAGTTTTCAAAGCACTGCTGAAGAACAAACAGTAATGTTTTACTCTTGCCTTCTCATTGGTTTGTACAGCACCATGGTCACATACTTAGACTGAAACCTGTGGGTGAGACCGACGGCAACCAGCGATTGGGATGCCCGTCCCTTCTCGATGAAGACGTGGTCGAGAACAACGTGCTGTGGTTTCAAAGAAGATTCCTCAGCATCTTGGGAGCCAAGAACTGTGAGTTGAAGCTGGGATGGAAGTGCTGGCGGCTCTTTTGCAAAGTCTTCATCGACAGGTAATGATACCCCATAACTGGAGTTGGGAGATGGTGGAGCCTCAAACTCGGAAACACCTTCGAGAATCTCTGGAACATACTCCTGAAAAAGAAGAGTTTAGCACAGGATCTCCTTACAACTAATGGAGAATATGGAGCTGTTGCATGCTCACAGAGACATCAAGAATGTTCACAGTATGTCCATTCGCATGGAGCATGTGAGGAAGATTAGGAATGAATCTCAATTCACCATCGACAATGAACTTGTAATGATAGACCCCAGAAGGAAGAACCAGTAGTGTGGAATGATCTTTACCACTCAACTGCAATGTTTTCCTGGAATTTATGAAGGATTAGTTCGAGCAACTCGGGCATAAACACAAAAATGAAAAGTTGAGGTCAGTTTCAGTTTTATGACCCAGATTCAAACCTTGAGGTCCAGTTGTCCCATGTTCCTTCAACCAAGACCTCATTCCCTCCGAGGCTCCATGTGATTAGTGTAGGAACACCCTTTTCAGGTGGGGCATCAAGCGTTCCATCAGAGTGATCCATCTGAGTTTGATTGAAAACTGAAGGCCCGTCACCTGCTCTCTGCAATGGAGTTAACGGAATCTGCAACAAAGCTTTGCTTGTCAATCTGCTCCATAAAGCAAAAACAAGATCAGCAATTAACAGTCTGCGCTGACCAATTTTCATTACTCTTTCAATTTGTCATATCAGAAATTAACAGTCCGATAACTGTTCAAACAATCAGAAAATTATGGTCATCCAAAAGAAAAAGGAAGAACAATTAAACATTTTTTAGACCAAAAGGAAGAACAAATTTCTGGAGTGGGGAAAATCTCATCTGCATATTGCTTGGACGTATTTCTATCGACCTGTGCCCTGCACTTTAATGCATGGCCCTCAGGCTCGACCCTCCTAGCCACATGAACTGATTGACTTCTGAGCTAGGTCCCTAACTCATCCAACCTCTCAAACTCATCCAGAAAATTCACTTTAGCAAACACATCTTGAGCGAGGCATCTTCACCCCATAAGAAAAACACCTTCTCGGCACATAAAGCAGCCATCTCTCACCTCAAAACCCACACCTTGGTTGAGGTTTCAGTTTGTCCACTTAAGATAAGGAGAAATACTACCTCTACTAATTCAAATGAAGTGAAAGTGTCATTGTCAGTCCAAAACAAATTGTTACTGGCCTTATATGTAGTGAACTAGCAAGCTGCACTATAGATCTTCCAAGATGCCACAGTTCTTCAAATTTCCTCCAGCTATACGAAGCAGACGCTATAATCTAGGAATAAAAATAGCTGCTCGTACAAGCATTCATGATCTACTATACCAAGATTGCACTAAGAACAGGACTAACACAAACATAAAAGTTACGCGGACGAGTAATCATTGACAAGATTTGAAGCACAAAAACTAGTACTTTGGTTTTATTGATGATTAACTTCATTGTGTATTTGATAAATTGTAGAACACAAAAAATAGCATAATTGTCAAATTTAGCGGCTAAGTTGGTCGACCGTCCTACAAAGCAGTCAACGCGCAACATATGACAACCCTAAGAGTTTTTGCACGGCCAAATTGGACAATGTGTTAAATCAAACATTTCTCCGATAGCAGCATTCACCAATGTCCAACCAAAGAAAGACGCATCCGTCAAAGAACGACAACCCGATCAGCAAAAAGGAAACAAAAAAAAAGGAAAAAGACGAATACAAGTTGATAGGGCGATTCAAACCTGAGGTGCAAACATAAGCGGCGATCGAGGCATCCGCGGGCTCTCCGGCTGCGACAAACCCATCTGATCCATCGGTGTCTGAGGGTCAGAGCCCGTTCCAGAGCCACGATCTTCCGATCCATCGACAGACCCGCAGTTTCCGTTCTCCCCCTCCTTCACGGAAACGTTGCCCATCGCCTACCTCCCCAAACCCACGGATGGCGGAAAACACACCAAACCAGAGAAATCGATTTCCTTCCTGCGTTGCAAACTATATTACACCAAATTTCAAGAGGCGAAAATAATAAAGACAATGGAGAAGCCATCTAGCTCCTACTTGCCACCGGCGGTCTCCCCTTCCGGCGAGAGCTCGTCCTCGGCCGGAGCAAAGGGTTGCCACGAGAATGGGCTGGAGTTGGGCTTATTTACGGCCGATGCCACGGCGAGGCAACCCCACTCCGCGCTCCGCAGGAAGAAGAAAAAAAGACCTCAGATTTTATCGAGACGCCAATAAATAGAGGGTGTGAACGATGACGTGGAAGGGCCCCACGCGGATGAGGCAAGCCATGTACGTGTTTCTGTCGTTTCGAGGAGTACCGCGTAAAGAAAAGACCACACGACCAGCGCTACCATGAAACCTACCCACTCCCCGATTGGTCCAAACTGGGACGACAAACGTGGGGACAGCTGGTACGAGCAATGCGCACATATACCGTGGTCTGAGGAGTCACACTGTGGGTCGAACGTTTATCTGTCGACATTTTTATTTCCCGACGTGCCCTTCAAGTTTAAGGGGGACAAGCGATAATTTGTTAAAGGGCCACCAAGCGAGCAGTTGGATAAGAACGAGTGGGTCATCCTTATCCACATTTCTATCTCCACGTCATTTCATAGATGGGTTTCTCGCATGTGCTCTCTATAAATATAGTCGTCGGAAAAACGTCGATAGGTAGGTAGGTAGGTGGGTGGGTAGATGTTTGGGTACGGTTGTTTAGGCGTTAGCGGAAATGTCATTGAAAAATTAAAAGAAATTTATTTTGTATTTTAAATATATATATATATATATTTAATAAAAAGATAGTGTGTCTTTATTTTTGTGGATTTTGCCAAATTATATATCAAATGTTTGAGTATATCTTAATTTGGTAAATACATCGAGTAATTAATTATGTACGATTAGACCGGGTCTAACTCGGACTGCGGCTGGGCCGCTCGCTCTTTGCAAGCCTTGTTGTCCAACAGCGTCGCCGTTTCGAGATTAGGGTTTGGGAGCTGGCTCCGAATCGCATCCTTCTGTTTGCTATATAGAGATCGCATGGCGTGCTCCAAACTAGTTTTCCCCTTGCCAGGGGCGTTGGTGGATTTGCAGCCTCGATCTGGTATTCTTCTCTGGTGCGTTTCGAGTTGTTTCGTCTATTTCGCTTTATGAACAATCTCGTCTCTCCTCGCCTTCAGATCTTTGGGGATTTTCTTTTTTGCCCAGAGAGCTCAGCCATGGAGGCACAGATTTACTCTTAACGTGGAGGCTGTTCTTCTACGAATCTGTCTCTAAAAACTCTCGCTACATCTCTTCCACAATTTTTATCTTTTGATCTCGTTCACAGAATGAAGTGTCTTCGATGTGAGTTGGGCGATGATTATAACTTACCCGCGCTTCTGATATTAAATCATGAAGCATACGGGCAAAAATGGTTGAATTTCTTGATATGAGCCCGCCGTTGTTTATTATTTTTTTTTGCTTTCAGTTGGCGATGATGACTAACATTACAGTTTCAAATAGCCAGTTCTGCTTCAGAAAAGTAATGATCGATGAAACTGTTCAAAACCTGAGCCTTTTCTGTTGTTTTCTTCTTTCGTTTCTAAACCTCGTGCTGTTCTCTCTGCTTTTTCATGATATTCGTCTAATTACTTTGATTTTGTTCTTGCAATTTGTGTTCTCTGATCTGTCTACGAGTTAAGACAAGCACGGGATCGGATGAACTCGGAGATTAGCAGCAGACACAATTCCATTGAGAAAAATAAGGTTGATATCAACAGCCCATCGAAAGACAGTAATTAGTAGTGTGCATCAGCGTTTGCGCTTTTTCTTCTCAGGCAGAACCAAGCCAAGCTCCCTGCATTGCTGATCATCAGGTTTCAGGGTCTTTGGTATCGCACCAAATGCCCGCCGTGCCACCTCAATTCCAGACATTTTTTGATGTATGTATGCAGAGGCATTTTCCATGTTCCTCTTCAGTTTCTGGGGCTTCAGAGAAGATGAAAACGAACGTTTAGGGGTAGGAGTTCTCGCTGGATCAATCTGGTCCAACTCTGCAGCAGCTAGAAATCTCTGCGTGGCTGCTTCCCAAGATAACTCATGCCTCTGTTCATCTGATAAAGGAGAAGGCTCTTCTGCTAATGCTTTGAGAGTTAGCTGGACAAATTCCACACCATCATTGTAAATGTAGCAATTAGGAAACTGCTTGAAGAAATCATTTGAAGGGTGGTTGGCACAAACAACAATCTTTCCCATCGCAAGTGCCTCTGCTGTGGTGGTGCAAACCACATCTGTGGTACTAGGATTAATAAACACCTTATAACTGTCCAAAGAGAAACCAAAAAACAACATTGTTACTAGTAGTAACGATGCAAATACTCTAATCTAACTTCCAACTTACTCATGGAATGTAGGGTCTGCATGATCACGTCCTGGGTTAACTGTTACTGCCAAACTTAAATTTTTAGCAGCTTGCTGAACTTCCTCAGAATCTTCTCCGCTGCCATATAAATCGACTTGAATGCCAGAAAGGTTCTTTTGGTACCTTGTCAGTAAATTAAGAAGCTCTTTGTAGCCTTTACTCCACACCATCTTTCCTATGTAATAGGCACCCTTGGTGAAGGCTAGCTCACCTCTTTGTAACTGTGCACACTTTGCTTTGCCTATCTCAAGAAACTTTGGGTTGACACCATGGACATTGCAGACTATGGACCGTGGGTAATCTTGGGTAGCAGCTGACAATCGGATAACCTGTAATTTGATTGAGTCATGTTAATAAAGAAACAAAGTAAAAGAGCAATTTGCATACCTTTTCAAATTATGGACTAATCATCACTATCATATGTCCTACCTGTTTGGGTTTGCTAGCTACATGAATTTTCTGTCGTAACTACTTGAGTTTGGCTGTGGCAGTAGAAGAAGCAACACTAAAAAAGAAAAAAAAAAAATCATATTTATCCATAAAATTACCCTGTGGCAGTAGATACGAGTGACCCAACTGTTAGCATATTTTAAGACCAAGGATAGCAATTGTCCATTCTTCTCGCGCTTGACATACTCCAGATAGTTTGTGTGAATAATACCAATTACTTTACGAAATTTGGATTTCCAGCGACGACCATGGTGGTACCAATTGAGATGCTCAGGCTCCTCAAGTACAGCAACATCTGCTTCCTCGTCAGGAATAGTATTTGTTATATCTCCAACAGGTAAAATGCTCCTTTTATCTCTTGAGAACTATAGGATGGCAACAACAACCTGTGAGTTTCATGAAGTTGATATAGAACTTTAAAATTAAAGAAATATGGTAATAAATGATCCTAAGTTAGCAGGAATGACCAGCTATTATGATACAAATGAAAAGGGGGAAAAGAAAAACATATTCAGTTTTAACTCAGATATATGCATATATTTTTCATGATTTCAAGCACTATCATGTGCATTTAAAGAATGAACAGTCTACATAAAAACACAAAGACGAAATGACACTTAAGGCTTTATATATAGCAACATGATTGACGACCAAATTCAGGAATGCCAATCAAACTGTGTTACCTTTGCTGGGTAGAATTTCAAATTGAACCATGATGGAAAATCAATCCTTGTGTCAATCCAATGACGTATATAGGCTTCATGTTCTTGTGATGAACTGAAGGTGATATTGCTCGGGTAAACTAATTTTTGATCATCGAGAGAAAGCCAAGGGACAACCAATGTAACTTCTCTATCACCATCCTTTGTAAGATAAGCAGCGCGAAATAAAGGATTTACAGCAGTTCCAGTCATCCATGGAAGGCTTGCAGTTGTGAATATTGCAATATGCTGCTTCCTAGACATTATATCATGAATTCATGGGAGAGTGAATCCTGCAATGATTTCCAACACTCAAGTCGTGGAATTATTAAAATTGGAGACCCATAAGATAATTGCTGATCTGAAATAGTTTAAAGAGAGAATGATTAAAATTGTAATAAAATATTAAATATAACCAGATACAAGTACAGGAACCTAAACGAAGTTCTTTAAATTTTCAGATAACAAGAAGAGATAAGTGAGGGCTGGCAAAATGTTCTTTCGGAAAAGAATTGTAGCAAGCTTGATGTTAGTAAAATTACAAGACGGGATGATTAGGATGTTGCCATGTGTCCAAATGTTTATGGCTGATATTTAGTGAGGGTGACATGGATCAATTTGTGTGTTTAGGCAGCAAGAACGAAGAAGTGACACATGTTTGGTCAAGCCAATCAAATGTCAAGGTTCAAGGGATGGACAAGCTGGATCTATCTAAACTCTATGGCAAAGTCAAGCTTTTTGCTTGGATGGGCACTCACTTTGAAGCCCATAAAAGGGGGTCAAGTGTTATGTTGTTGAGGACTTGTCCTCAACCTGCTACACTAAACTTAGAGGTCCAAGGCAATTACAAACAACTTGTCACCCATGCCATTTCAACTTAAGCTTTGCCCATCTCAGTCAAAATCGATCCATCCCAGCCAAGCAACATCTAATTCAACCAAGCTCTGCTGCGCAGTCAAACAAATCCAATTTTCTTTCCCAACTCGACTAGGCAAATCCACCTCAACCTCTCTCCAATAAACTTCCCTCAGTAAGGAGAGACAGTTTAAGTAGTGGCAGACTTCTTTATCTATTGTGATTTTCCATAACGAAACTATTTGTATAAAGAGTTGATAAGTAAAAAAGGTCTGCATGTGTTGTTGTTTAAGTTTGTGCCACTCAACTTTTCCTAAATAGAATCTTTAATAGTCTTCACAATTGATAATCCATAGAACATGAAAGATAAATTAAAGATAGCTCAAAAGACCATGAGAAAGTTTAAGCGTGGTTTGCGATAAATGGAGGTTGAAGGGGATGGAAAATGAAAACAACCCAAAATATCATGCTAGGACTATTCAGTTGAAAGAGTTATGAGCTTGATATGCCAGAAATGTAAATTAGGGTGGAGATAGTGATGGCATAATAAATCAGAATGTTGACAGCATAGGAAAACAGGTGGTATACATAGTTCATAACTAACATGATAAGTGTAACAATTTTAGTAACAAACTAATGCAGATACAAACAAAAGTTTAGCAGTTCAAATCTACAACATAAACTTCAAAGAAGAAATATCACAGACATGTACATCACAAGTAGCAGCCACCAAATCACTCCCTCTAGTTGAAAACTAGATGTATTTTTCAGCTCAAGAATCTATTCTATGCTTCGTCACCATCACGAGATACTGCATAGATTCAAGTTGTAAAAACGGATCAATAAGGAGGGTAGACCTCTCTGCTCTATATTCTATCGATCTCAGATAAGCATAGTGCTAAATATTAGACAATATTGATCAATGCTAATCCTGAGTTCCAGGCGATAAATAATAGTTTAATACTTCTATGAAATACGAAACAGGAGATGCCATCACGACAATTGATATGCTAATATAAGCACTACACGGAAAAAAAAAACCATTTCAAGCCTCTCAACAAATAAAATCAGGCTCGAGGAGAAACAAAATTTCAATTCCAACATCAAACCGCAATACCTTTTCCAGGAATTCCACGGAAAGGATAGATCTAAACACGAAAAAGAAAAAGTTGATTTTATAAGAACGATAACGTGAAGGTAGGAACAGGCTCCAGAAAGATTCTTTTCAGCTAATTCAACATCTCAAGCCAGAAGCAACCAAAACAGAGACAATAGGAAACCAACAAAAAGATTAGGAATTTGGGATAGATGCGGATAACCATACCTCAATCGAACAAACATGAAAGAGAGCAAACGCCTCAATCACTTCTAACCGGCGGAAGGAAAAAGATCGAGAAGGGGAAGAGCGAGGGAAGCGACGCCACCCCGCCTCCGGCCAGCGCGAGGAGCGGAGAAGGAGACGCACCGGTCGGAAACAAGGGCAGAGAGTTTCTGGTTTCGCCTGGATTCTATCCCTTGCACGAATCAAAAGTACATCGAGTTTTTAATTTATACACAAAAATAGTCATGGAACATTTTCATTCTTTTTTCATTTTACGTTTGTCTATTGTTTTATTTTTATTTTTTAATTTAGGTATTCGATTCTAAAAAAAAAACAAAAAAAAAAGTAAAATTCACCATCTCAATAACTTCACACGCCAAAAAATTACAAGCTATAGCCATCACTAGAAAAGGATAGTATTATCTCGATTTTGTCGAAATTAAATTCTTATCTACTTAACAAATTTGTTTGATCATAACTAACTCAAAATTATTCAATTCTTAATCATAAAAATGGAGAATAATTTTTTCATAGATATGAAATAAATCGAAAAGTCATGAATTTAATGATAATTCAACATCGTAAATTTTTTTCAAACTCTCAAATGCACCCTCAATGAGAATTGAATTTTATGATCTAACTAATCATAATTCATAAAGGTTATCAATTCAGTCCACATAAAATTTTTTTATTGATCAATCAAAATAAATTGAAAAGTATGGATGCATGATGAATAATCCTATATCATAAGTTTTTTTTCAAGAAATTTAAATCCTCCTTATTATTTTACTTGGGCCAGTTAACTCATGATCTTACAATGCTCATAATTTCTAATTTTTCATCATTTGACCCCAATTTATCCTGAATTCATTATTAAAAAAACCTTTTTAGTATAGAATTAATTATAATTAGGTGTTGGCGTTGCTTTTTCTCTAAATCTTATACTTTTCAAATTATTAATTTAGAATTTAAATTGAATCATATTTTAATTTTATAAAAATTTTATGAATCAAAAAGTTCATTGATTATGATATATAGTAAATAAATTACATATATGATATTTTGAATCTAATATTAAATTTTCATGCATGTTTGATTTTTACAAAAAAAGGTTTGAAATACATTTAAATTACTCAATAATATTCAAAATTTTATTTTTGTGGTGACTGTGAAATAATCTACTTAAAAGTTAAAATGTTATTTTAAAAGAGCGAGAAATAATACTGCGGATGAAAACTTACGTTAGAAAAATCTTAAAATTTATATATATTTTTAAAAAAAAACTCTATGGATGTATTTATTTTATTAATTTAAATAGAGCAATTTTTTAAAAGTAAGTCACCGTAATTAATGTGTATTAAATTTTAAATTACTACTTAATTTAATTTTATCTCTGTAAAAAAGTATTTTTACATAAATATTAAAAATTTCATAAATAATTAAGATTTTTTTCTTAAAAATATAAATAATCATTTTATGACACGAAAATTTTAATTATCTAAACCATACCAGAAGTAGTCTTAGAATACTAAGTATATTGTGACCTTAAACGTATCGAAAGATCATCGTAGAGGAGATGTGATTTGCAGAGTACCTACAGAGGCTAGGACATTGGATATTAGAAAATTCAAATAAATAGTTTAAAATATGGAGGTTTAAAATATGGAGGTTAAAGGAATCGTAATCGTGAAATTGTCTATTTAAAAAAAACATTAGATTTACAAATAGTCAAAACTTTTATAATCATCTTAGATTCAAATTGGTTACAATTTAAAAAGGGTAACAAGTCACAAAACATCTTTTTTATTAAAATCATTAAAAAAAACATCCCTTTTCTATTTATTATCAAAAACAGCATCACATTCTACCTGAATCTATTTTTATTTTCAAAAATACTCTTATTTTATTATAATAACAACACTCCAATTTATATCTTTAATTCAACATTATATCATAGTTGTAATATGCACAAAATCATAATTATTACAATTATATAATAACTATTACATTATAATTATTACAATTACGACAACTACATCGGAATAAACGATATTTTTAAGAATAAAAAGAATACTATTTTGATAATAAATGAAAAAAATATCCTTTTGAAGATTCTAATAAAAGAGGGGGCGGTCAGTTGATTTTTACTCAATTAAAAAAGAGTAATAAAATCAATGAAATATGAATTTTAAATACCTTAGAAAAAGAAAATTCCTTTTTTTAATTCTTTGAAATTCCAAGGCATTGAGGTAAAAATGAAAATTTCGACAAAACATTTGCTAATTGTCGCCGGCAATAACCCAAGAAGAAATTAATTTAGGGCAATTAAGACGCGATTAGAAATATATGATAACCGAAATAACCCAAGAAGAAATTAATTTAGGGCAATTAAAACGCGATTAGAAATATATGATAATTAACCTTTTCGAGTTGGAATCACAAGTAACATAAGATATATAAAAGAGGAGAAGGAGGAGGAGAATGCAGTAGCAGAAGCAGGGACACTATGGACTTGCAAATGGGAGGAAATTAATTAATAGATAATCAGTTCTTAGCAAACAGACCTCCGAAGCCTCCGAACTTCTTCTTGGGCACCGCGACGGAGGTGGTGCCGGAGGATTTCCTGGAGCCGGTGGCGGTGGTGGAGGTCGCCTTCTCCGCGACCTTCTTGAGGATGGGGTCCGTCTCCAGCAGCTGGTCCTCCTTCTGAAGTCCGCCCAGGATCCAGTCCAGCAGCCCTTTCTCCTCGCCGCCGCCGCTCCTCGCGCCCTTGGCCGCCGCCGTCGCCGCGAACATTCGCGCGCCGCCGGCTCCGGCCAACGCCATGCTCAGGGATGCCATCTCGCTTAGCTCTGTGCGGCTGCAGGCGGATGGTCGCGTGGCGAGAAACTTGCGGGGCTACGTATATACGTGCGTATGCGACGGGGGTGGAGAAGGGCTAACGCAGTCCACACGTTCGCCATCGTCGGGTGCTTGGAGCACGCGGTGGGAGAGCGTCGCAGTGCTCTCCACAAGCCTCTTATCCGGACCAAACATCCAAACCGGACCGGACCGGCGCATTCAACCAATCGGATCCACAACCACATGATCCATCGGGTGTCAGAACTACGGACAACCCGATCCGTTTAACACCTATATATGTCAGTGTGCAGATCTATTTGCATTGTTGGAAAAATATAATAAATCTTTGCCGATTAATAGTAATGTTTAATGTTCAAAGGAATAGCATTCCATCTCATGAGGCTTCTAAAACGATTTGATCGACCTCCAATTCCACAGTGGTGGCTGTGCCAAACAACTGCAAGCTCACAGAAACCTGCGTGGAAGAATTAAGAACATACAAATCAATTGGTAAAAGTAGAAGTTCTTGAATCAAGAAGCATAAATCCTAAAATCATCACACCATGTACCTTTCCAGTTTGATGATTCAGCTCCTTGATGCAGCCAGTGAATTCAGATAAAGGTCCAGACAGAATGCGAACAGTTGCACCAGGAGAAAGAGATCCGTGACCCTCTGAACCCACCGGGCTGTTATCGAAGTTCTCTTCGACTTTCTTCGTCTCGTTAAGCTTAGTGTTCGCATCAGATTCTGTATTACCTCCAGAATCATTGTCTACGGTAAGATCTTGTTCGTCTTTCGATTCTTTATCAGCATTATCCTGTTCCTCTTTAGCTTTTGCAAATATAGCTTCCATTTCCTCTTGTGGAACAGGTTTTGGCTTGTTTATCTGCCGCTTGCTGGAAAAGAAACAATAAAGAACATGAAAAATAATCTATATAATGAAGCAGGTTAGGAGTATATCAGGTAGAAGAAATATCATTTCCTTTGTGATCTACCAGGCAACTTTCAGTACTTATAGAAGTTATAAGCTACATATCTATATATTTTAAGAAGCTCCATAAAGATAGAGAGTAACTTGCTTTCTGGTTTCTAACTATAGGCAACGGAGTAGCTCGAAACTTTCTAAGAATCCAGTTTTCACAACTACTAACATTGAAGTAACTGAAATGGAATCAGTTACCTTGCAACTTCCAGACACATGGAAGTTATGAGCTAGAATATACATGCCCATATCTTATAGGAAGATCCATAAAAGTTAGAATGACAATAATTTTCTTTCTCGATTGTCCTTACTGCAATTCAAAAGATAATATGCTATAAAGAGGAAACAAAGGACTCTCGTAATCTGATTAAGGTTCTTATTATAATATGTTTTCTTTCTATTAGCTCTATTTTCTAACCAAATAAAATGAACAAAATTCCACATCTATTATAGGTGAATAAGATAACATCTAGAGAGGTGATCTAAAGCTGGTTGGAAAAGACAAGAAGAAAACAGAGACTAGAAGAACAGAAAAAAGTTGGGAGAAGTGGGAAGAAGGGGATTAGTAGAGTAGAGAAAGAAGGCTAGAGTTTTCCATTTAGATACAATTGCTTACTAAATGGTACCAAAGGACCCCCTTTACATAATTACATATAAACTAAAGTCTAGTCTCAAGAATTGCACAAAATATAATTAAATCTACCTGCATACATAACTTAAACAGGACATGCCATCAACTGAAGCTTAATTTGGTTGATTATTCAATGAAACAAAAATTCACACACATCCCTCGACTTCGTGATCAGTACAAAGTTATCAAAATCTTGGCTTGATTATGCAATCTTATGCTCATACCAAACAAGCTATTTACATATCTCAATCTCTCACCATACAGATAAAAAAAGCTAAGGCATAGGCAGAGAGCATGGATAAATGAATATAGAAAGGTAGTCATGTTTAATATTTGGTTGTTACCATATACCAGCATTGATTAGGTGCAACCTTATACCCAGTCAGTGTACTGTTTAAATATGTTAAATTGTAGAAAATCTTGCTAGTTCAGTTTAGAAGCATAAAATGACAAAACATTCGTGAAAAAAGGAAAAAAGACTAAATTTTGTCCACTGGCCCACACATGAAAGAAATGTTTGCTATTTTATATTCATAAAACACATAAGAGAAAAATGGTAGTGTCCAGTTTCACATTATTAAAGAGGCATGATTATAGCTGTTAGCACAAAGGGTAGCTTAGAGAAATTTAACCTGGAACCTAGTATCTTTTTGAGAGCTGAAGCACTGATTGTGGTTAAATACTCCATTGAGTACACGCAAGAAACTAACACGTAGTATAGGCGGCATTATGTGAACTGATTTAACTAAACTTGGATGTCATGATCAATTGAGCATGTTTTCAGCATAAATATTATCCATAAATATAATCTTACCAGCATATAGTGCCGTAATTGCGGTACAAAACCTCCAACAGGAATCCAGTTACAATTTCCTACTACTAATGATAGAAATAAAAGAGAGAGAAAAAAAAGAGACTATTTAAAAACACTTCTTGGTGAATAAAATACCACTTACGTGTTTCCAACTTTGGATCCCACAAAGCCTCCAACACCATCAACTTCTCTAACGAAGTCATGGATCTCCTTGTTCAAAATACAATTCAGGAAGACACAACCAGGGAAAAGGGGTTTGAGTTTCACAGATTCAGATCTAATTTTACTTTTCCTTTTCAGTCGGACAGCTGGAAAATAAACCTGCAGTTTCAATGTTTGCATGCCAAGTCAAAGTACCTCCATCTAATTTTCTGCAATGACTGAATCAGCATAAAACAAGCATCAAAAAGACCAAAGAAGAATAATTTAGTGGATACAAATGGTAGTTTAACACTGACCTGCAACATAATCATCTAAAACCTGACATTCATAACAGTGTATAATTCCACACGAATAGAAAGATGCCTACATTATTTAACTTAGACATACATTGAGCAACCAAAATAGTTAAATCCATATTGTTCTATGAAGGTTGATCCAAGTTGTTAGTGTCAAGAGATATGTATGCCAAACATGTTGAGATCATAAGTGCCTCTTACATCACCAGATAGGGATTGGAGACAGCTCTAGCACTTCTTGTTACATCACGGCACATCAAAATACATATTTTAGAACCAAAATGCAGTGGAAATTCCATATATATTTTTGTTAGATTATGGTAGAATCCCTTCTCTTTCGTTGAAACCATGGGTTTGTTCGAATTCATTATTGCGTTTTCTAGTTTTCCAACACCCTCCTTCACATTTGATTTCATCATATAAGGGATTACAAAGAGGTATCAAGTGGAACCAAGAAGATTAGAAGAGAACAGTAGGCGTTCAGAAACTTTTTACATGCCAAACAAACTGAAATGAACTCATTGTTCGATTAAAATAACATCGCTAGTCTATAGACAGAAAATATACCCGGAATCCTTTATTCTGTTATTTGAATCAGCAGATAATTGCACTCTTCTCATCGATTGAATAGCATAAGATACGTTAATCAAAACCAAGGAATGAGAAACGGAGACCTTGAACTCCAACGAGGGGTAGCTCCTGGCGAGCCGGAGCGCGAGGCGATCAGCGGTCTCGTGCCCATTGACGCGAGCGACACGAACCACCCACCACTGGGGGCCGAGGCGGGCGAGGTGGTCGAGGTTGAGCTCCTCAGTCCAGGAGGCAGGTTTCCGCTTGTTTTTGGATCTGTGTATAAGCCGCTCCTCCACCTCCTCCCTCCAGCCGACGCCGCCTGCCCTGCTCTCCCTCTTTTCGTTCTTCAGCTGCCGCCTCTCCCGAGCGGTCAGCTCCCGGCCGCCGGAGGCCGAGGCCGACGAGACTACGACCGGTTTCTGCGCGGCGAGATCACAGCGAGAAAATTTGGCGGTTGGGGACGGAAGGACAAATGGCGGAGGATAGGCGACGCTCGGAAGCAGCAGGCGCACGCCCCCAATCATATCCTCTTCGTCCTCGAAATAGAAATCGAATGGGCCGGGTTGGGTCTCACCGGCTACCCTTTTGTTTCCCTTTTTAGAAAATTATCAAAAAGCTTCCAAAGTTTTGCAGTTCTTTCATAACGCCCTCTAAAATTTCGTTAATTTGCTATATCTATCTATTTATATTCTTTTAAATTACAGTTAATAATATTTATTATAAATATTAACTTTAAAGTCAATAATAAAAGTTTTTTTATTTAATTTAATGAGTTATTAAAATTTACTCATTTAATTTGAAATCGCTATAAAAACTGAGGATCAACCTGCAATTTGATCAAATTGAGAAACCTTTTCTCATCTGACCTCAACTTGAACGCGGCGGTTCGGGATCCCTCTGCTTCGACGCGATACTTTCTCGATTCCTTATCCTTGAGGGCGCAGATACGATTAACCAGGGAGAGGGCGAAAATTCCTTGCCTTCTTCTCCCAGGGTTCGTCCCGCGATGGGCAGCACCAGCCAAGGCCGCGGCGTCCCGAGATTCGGCCGCGTCGTCGGCGACTACATGATCGGGCAGCAGATCGGGGCGGGCGCCTTCTCCACCGTTTGGCGAGCGCGGCACCGAGTGCGGGGGATGGAGGTGGCCGTCAAAGAGATTGCCATGGATCGTCTCTCCAAGAAGCTGCAGGAAAACCTCCTCTCCGAGGTCTCTATCCTCCGGCGGATCAACCACCCCAACATCATCGCCCTCTATGACTTCATCCAGGTCTCTCTCTCTCTCTCATATTTTCTCTTTCTCTCCTCCTCTGGATTTCTTTTCCTCGCTTTCGTACTCGTCACGGATGTTGCGTGCTGGAATTGAGTAATTGGAACCCAGGAATTGCGGTTGCTTGGAGTTGTTCTACAGTTTGTTTTTTCTTTACCTGCTGATATGAACTTAAATTCTCAGAATTGAGCGTCCTGTTGTAAACAACCTTCTAGAGTGAATTATGACGCATTCTGTTACATTTGAGTTAAGTGCATTCCCTCACCTCATTCTTAAATCTTCAGTTTGATCGTGAGGCATATATTAAGTTTGAGTTCAAAACAATCAGTTCCTTGCCGCTTTTGAGTTCAAAAGCGTTTTGCTAGCATGACAGCAGACGTTGATCATATGACTTATTGAAGGTCAACTACAGGAGGCTAGACAGAATCCATATGCGCTCTTACACGAAAGAGAAGCTCTTCAACTAAAATTTACCACACCTAGCGTAATGGAAAGAATAATTTTAGATGACCAGTGCAGGATTGTTAAAAACATAGGCATTTAATATTCAGTTGCTGAGTTTGCTTATACATTTAAGATTCATGCTTCGTGCATATCATTTATATCAGACACCTGGAAGGATCTATCTTGTATTGGAGTACTGCAAAGGTGGTGATTTATCCGTATTCATTCAGAACCATGGGAGAATTCCAGAAAATATTGCAAAGCATTTTATGAAACAGCTAGGTATCAATAATTTGTCTATTGGAAATACAGTATGAAATGTTTTATATTCTCCCTTGCAATATTCTTATGGAATTTCTGTAAGAGTGATGAAATTCTTTTTTTCTTTATACAGCTTCGGGTTTGCAGGTGCTACGTGATAACAATGTCATCCATCGGGACTTAAAGCCGCAGGTTTTTTTTCCTTGTCATACTTTCTTTCTATATGGCAACTTTTTTGCGTTATGTTAAACCTGATAAATATAATCATTGTATATCATTATGGTAGGTTGTAGCTATGATTTCGTTGTTTTGCAGATAATGAAGGTCCATTTGAGAACTTTTGCTTACATTATGTTATTTGTTGGAAACTTGATCATGGAGACATTCTCTTTAGCTTATATAATTTTGTTTTTAATGATTTCAGGCAGTCTCAAAATTTGATATTGCTTTGCATAGTTAAAATAATTATAAATTTGTTAGTAAAATAACCTGATCTGATTACTTTTTTAATAGTTTCCTCCTATTTTGTTAGAATCTTCTCCTCTCAACATATGAAGAAAATTCTGTCTTGAAAATAGCTGACTTTGGCTTTGCACGGTGAGTTTTCTACATCTGATGATCAAATGATTTCTGTTCTATATTAATATTTATTTATTCTTAAAAAGAATGATTTCTAGATGTAGTCTAATGCCTCGTTATAGTAACAACATATTCTTGTGTTGCAAGTACTGAATAGATATTATATTTGTATATTGTTGTTGGATAATTAGCCATCTAGTATGGTATATTAACTGTACTTGTAAATCTTTCTTCCTAGGATATTTATCTCTGATTGCTTGGTTATGTTGTTAACTTCCTCAGCATGTTATCCATGGATCTTTGGTCTTTACAGTAGTGAACGTGTCCTTTTCTATTGATTGAATTTTGTGTTGATTTTTTAGTTTATCCTGCAGTTGTGTTTGCAAAATGTGTTAATCTAGGTTCTTTGTTCTATATGCTCTGACCAAGACTATCTTTCTCCAAGGATTTTCTCAGTTTTCCTGCAAATGGTTGTTTCTCACAGTGAAAATATCTGGTGTTTGGTATCAATATTCAATACCATATCATTCATACCCTGAAAGAGACTATACCAAACTTACTCTTTGTTTCACTTAGTTAACTATGAAATTAATTGTGCCATTCTCCAGCTGACATTGACATGTAAGAATTTATAGGTTTTTTTATCTGATAGTGGAGCACCTCTGCTAGATGCCTTATTTCTCTAAGTTTGTGTCAACTATGCTGCTCATACACCTATATATTTTGCCTCATGAAGCCGTGATTGTCCCAATTTTTATCCCTCAATGGAAATAAGGTTAAGATTCAATGTAATAAGTTTTAGAAAACTTTAATGTTGGATGTCTAATGCAACCTTCAGTTGTTTCTGTTCGTGCTTGGCACTGGCATTGTCAGTTTTATTGAAACCTTGCTTCTATCAAGCGCCCTTTTTTAGAGTGGCAGCTTTCCTTCAAGGAAGTGAATGAAAGAGTATATATAGAATGTTTAAAGAAAAGGATAGTGAGGTAGAAGATGGGAGCAAAAAACTATAGTAATTCTTAAAGAGAAATTTTATTATGTTAATAATTTATCTATGTCTTGTGATCACATTTGTGTATAGACTCTTGAGCCCTTCTTTAATACAACCTCCTTGGAGTTGTCTGTCTTAATGAGATTATGTTGGATTTGCCGAGTTTGAAAATTGATCAGCTTCTTATTTGTCATTTGGGCTTCATCCTTCTAGAGATATGAAAAGGAACCTAACCTGCATAAAATTTTCATTAGTTATTCATTGTACTTATTATTATTTTAATTTCCTCTGAAAATTTATGATTTTGATATGAAATATTTTTCACTTTCTTTTTTCCCCCTAACTCCTAGTAGCTTAGAGTCGATATTTCTGCATTTAACATTTCCAGCATTTCAAATACGCAATGACATGTGTGGAATCTTGATCTGAAAATTACTGTAGGAATAGTCTTTTTCAGATTTCAGTTTATTGTTGGATTTTGTTGAGGAAAATATAGATCAAATTCATTTGATCACTATTTGTGATATGGTGCTTGTTTCTAACTTTCTTCTTAACTCATTTGGTAGATCTCTAGCACCTCGTGGCCTTGCTGAGACTCTTTGCGGTTCGCCTCTTTACATGGCTCCAGAAGTAATGCAGTTTCAGAAGTATGATGCAAAGGTTTGAGTTAACAAGGCTTATCACATTATAATTACCATGCATATTTGGAGCAATCTTGTATGATGTCATTCTACTTAACTAATAGGCAGATCTTTGGAGCATTGGCATTATTCTCTACCAACTTGTGACTGGAAGAACACCTTTTACTGGGAATAGTCAAATACAGGTAGGCCTATACATTTCTTCTGGTGCTTTTATATGCAAGAAATTGGCTTCTTCAATGACAAAAGCCTTTCTTATACAGTTGCTTCAGAATATACTCAAAACAAATGAGTTCCGTTTCCCTTTGGATTGTAATTTGAGTTATGAATGTGTTGATTTGTGCCAAAAATTGTTGCGCCGAAATGCGGGTATGTTCTGCTTGTTTTCATTTCATAAATTACTTGTCCACACATTTTTGTACCCTAAAGATAGGTCAAAATCCTTGCTTCTATTTCCAAGGGTAAATGTAGAATATTATTTGATGGATGGAAGGACCATATTACTTATTTCTTTAATTTTATGGAATCAAAAAGGAAAGTTCATGAATACTCAAAAATTGAAAAGAATGGAATTTTGTTTCTAAGAAAAACTCTTATCTTGATTGACTTCAATATAACTCACTCCCGGGCTTGTTCATTTGTAATAGTTGATTTTTGTATCTTCTATTCCTTAATTCCTTCCGTATTGCTTTAATGATTGTGCATCTCGTGCAAGTGGCTGCTCAGTGAATTATCTAAGGATGAAATTACTGGTTTGATATGACCAGGCAAGATCGATATCCCTGTCATGTCTTGGCCCTCTGACGGGAGGTGTAATGATAAGAGAGCTAGATCAAGGGCTGGGGCTCTCATAGGGTTTGAATAGGTATCTCATTGAGCTTCCTTGTGCGACATGACTAGTCTTTTAATTTTCATTATTCTCATTCCTCAAATAAGGACTATTAGTGAGCTGGCAAACCAGATTGACTTTCTTTAGTTTACTAGATCAGCGTAAGAAGTCCTTCACTGCTTGCCTGAATCTTGCATTAGCTTCTCTCTTCTTTTAGAACTCACTGACAGTGTTATACAAGACATCATCTTTTAGGTTTTTTTTTTTGTTAATGAATTCAGCTTAATTTTGCTCAGGTTTTCCAATGCTTGAGTCTATTATGAAGTACATTTATAGTATTGGGCAAAAATCATGAAGGCAACACACACCTATTATGAAGTGCATTTTAATGATTGAGTCATCCTATGTTGAATATTTTAAGTTCTGGGGTTTATAGTGTCCTATATATACAATGTAATAGGTGCCTCTTTATTGGAATAGCTGTTAATACACAGCATTATTTTTCCCAATTAATGACCTAATCAAATTTAAATTGGCAACGGATACAAAGTGCCCTTCCTATGTTTGAATCCTCTCAGCATATTGCATAGAGCCTCAAATAAGGATTCAATACAGGTGCAGTTCTTAGGTTACCAAAAGCACAAATCAAGTTCTTAGCTGAATTTTTGGATATTGATCACTTCATCAATTTAACAAGTTGTCATCGTTTTTTTTTGGGTCAGAATCTTGTTATATGGTTCCAGTTTGATAATATGATAGTTCATTCCAGTTGAACGATTGACATTTGAGGAGTTCTTCAATCATCAATTTCTTTCGGAGCAACCAACCATTGACACAGGAAGGTGATAACAGTAGTCATATTCTTCAATGATCACCAAGTGCAATCAGAGAAATTGATATTGTGCATTTGCAGGATTAAATCTGAAATAAGAGATGACATTACACTTGAATGTAGTCAAAAGAGGTTATCAGGAGAAATTTCACATGATGACAGTCTGCCTTTCCCTTTAGATGAGGAAACTAATGTGCAGGAAACAAGCATTCCTGATCCCCAGAACAAGGGTTCAGTGAGACGTACTACTGGGTTTACTGTTGGGTCTGGACATAAAAATCTATCTTGTAGTCCATTAAAAGATGTTGCCGTTCCTTCCAGATGTAGGGGTCAGACACATGATTTTAGCATGTCTCCTCCACGAATTGCTAAAGAACAGAAGCCTTCTAATTACTCCAAAGGTCTTATCTAATTTCACACTTGCTTACTATATAATATTTAGATCTACTGCTAATCTGTCATATTAGATTCTGCAGTTGTGGATTCCTTGGAATTTGTTGATCAGGATTACGTGATTGTTCCTAGACCCCCGTTGGATATGTCACCCTCTTCAGCAACCCCCAGTCCAAGCAATTCACCTCGCAAATCAGAAAGTTCACCAGTTGCATCTTCAAAAGTTAATGGACTTAGTGCACCAGTGCCAATAATTGGTGCAGCAGGTGGTAATAGCCATGCCATTGGAACCCCAGGAAGTGGTTCTGCATCATTAACTTCACAGGGTTCTATGGACATGATTGATGCTATAGAGCAGCCATCAGGTCATTCCATGGTGAGGATTAGATCATTGCAGCAGTTTGCATCTGTCATAACAGACATTGTTAAAGAAAAGGTAAAAATTTTGAAATTGTCAGCTCGTTTTCAGTCTTGTTCAGGAGCACATTCTTTTTGAATGATTAGATTTCTTCAAATTATTCTGAATTTGTCCAAGGAAGGACATTGATTCTTGTCACTGATAGTTATCTTTTTGTTTATGAATGGTTGAATAGAATCTATATTTTAACATGCTGGCTAATATGCGCTGGGTTTATCATGCATCAGTGACAACAAGTTTGGTTAATCTATGGTTACCTTTTTACAATGGTACTGGGTAGTACAAGTCATGCTCTACTATGCCACCCAACCTTGGTTCCCAGCTGGTCCAACTAGTATTAGATAAAATTTTATTTTTATTTAAACTCTTTTATCATACTTAATGAGCCACAGCCTTTAGTTACTGCTGTTAACATGGAACTGAGTTGACAGGGAGTCGAATAGAAACATGTATTCTTTAGTTTAATTCATGGAATAAAATAAAAAGCAATTACCCTAGGATACCCCTAATAATCTTAATTCCTAAAAGAGTTCATGGAGTTATTTTAGTGAAGGCTTCAGATTGCAATTGCCTTGGCTAAAATACCTCCATGGGGAATTGTAATTGCATGGGAATCGGTATTCCAAGTTACTTTTTAACCAAAATACTGATTCCATGGGAAATAACCAAGCACACTAGAACAGTCTTCTTATATTCTGCTCCTCCTATTTTCTACTGAAAATTTGATGATTAGCATTTTTCTACAAAAGAGAGCGAAGTTTACCAAAGAACCACTTTATGAGCAAAAAATCGTGTTCTCTTTCAGTACAAGATACAGCCTTTTTTGGTTTCTTGACTCCCCATTTCACTTTTGCAAAACTGGAACTTGTCTATGGGAATTACTAACTACACTAATCATTGACATGGTTCTCCTGTCTCATTTGATACTCCTGCAATATTGCAACTTTTGCTGTGTTTTTGTTTACCTTCTTCCTTCATCCTAGACTGTTCTGCTGTAATTTTGTTGTTTTCCCCCCTTTTTTTTTACTCAGATGTGTGGATTAACTTGCTATTTTTCTGTTGTGCATTTTGCTGAACCTACCTAAAGATTGCAAATGGTCAACAACATGAAGCATTCTCAGTCCAGCTATTGGTTCTTGCTATCTGGAAGCAAGCACTGCGCATTTGCCATGCAGAGGCTGCATCCACACCAGATGTCAGTCCATTTCAAGAACTAAAAAGCCGAAAGAACTTCATTTCCAACACTGCTGAATATTCGAATTGCATAGACTCTCAAGTGTCAGATTCAGTTTGTTCTGAGATAGAGAGGAATTTCCTCCTTGGTGTCGAGTATGCTGAAGAACTTGCCTCAGACATCAAGCAGAAGACAGGTACAATACTACAATTGAGAAATTTTTTCGTGATTCATATTTAAATGGAAATGTGAAGTGCTGTTTCTGATGCTTAAATTCACGATCACGCAGTCCCTACTGAACTGCCGGATGCAATTGAGATAATATTCCAATCGGCCCTTACATTGGGCAGATATGGTGGTGTAAGTAAAATATCTGATCTATGGTGATCTCTCTAATTACATTGAACTTTTGTCGATATAGTGAAGTTTTAACTTTTTGTGAGGCCTGTTTTCTGAGGACACCTCAATAAAAATTACCGAAGCAGAATCACTTTTATCCTATCTTCTGCCACTAAACCATTGCCCTCTTAAAACGAACAGGTTGATGAGATGATGGGGAACATGGAGAGGGCATCATGCCAGTATTCAAAAGCAGTAAGCTTGTTGTGTTTTCTTCTAGTGGAAGCTCCATCTCTGGCACTCAGCCCATCGTTTTCGCCCACCAATTCAGACCGCTATCGTCTACGTACGTACAGGGATGTGCTCCACCATAGACTAGTCCAGTCCTCGTCCCAAAGGACGAGCTTGAAGGGTGATGATCAGGTAAGTCCTTAAACATCCTAGATCATGTAGTTCCAATTGTTTGGTACTGATTCTTTAGGCTGATTATTGTTCATGGTGAAGTAATAACTAGTAATTATCATGGAATGGAAGGAGTGGTTAACTTGGTGCAGAAACGTAGTCATCCAAATGTTGATAAACCGTATGGGTATGGCTCAGTGAAAGAAAGAAAGCAACTTTGATTGTGCTAGCTAATTAATTAATTAGTTTTCTTGACGCTTCTAGATGGATTTCCGTGTAGACCCCGCATGTCGCTTTTCTTCTGTTATTATAAAATTGTTTTATTCTCACGCCACAGCTGCTTTTGTTGAATAATAAGGCACCACCAGCAATATCCAATTTTTTTTCTAGCATCTGGGCGGATGCACGCCTCTCTCCAGCAATTATCCAATATAGTTTATTTGATAGAGAAATGCCCGTCGATGGAGGATAAATTCTTTTACATAATAATATAAAATTACGAAAATAATAAATTATTTAATAACTAATTTATAAATTGTCTAACAGAAGTTTGTTTTAAGGATATTTTATAAATAAATAAGGGTAAAAATCGATGGGTGTTTTTTTTAAAAAAAAAATTGTTTGAGGGGTGTTTTATTTTGATGTTTATGAAAAGGGTGCATTATTTTCTCATAAAATGACACAATTATCCTTCCATATTATTCTTATTATTATCTTATTTATATTTCTAATCTAAATTTAAATAGATTGAATGTGCTATAGCAGTTATGATTTTATAGTTGTTATAATTAAGTTGTCATATAGTTATAGAAATTATAATTTTGTAGTTATTATATAGTTGTAGGTAGTTACTTTTCATAACTGTTAGTAGTTACGAAATTATAATTGTTACAATATTAAAATAAATCTTTTAAAAAAGATAAAAAATTATTTAGAATCTTTAAAAAAAATTTAAATGATATTTTTTAAATTTAAAATTGGACTATTATGGATTTTATAATTAGTTGTAGATCTTTGAATAAATTTTGATTTAATATAGTATATATCTCGTGATTCAATTCGACTCAAAAATTATAATCTCTCTAAGTTTATCCGTCTGTGATGATCTTTTCTCACGTCCTAAATCCTATACATGTTGTAGCATTTATGATTTTATAGTTGCTACAACGTAGATTTAACCTACTTAACATTCATATTATAGTAATTATAAAATCATAGTTACTACAATTGTATAGTAGTTACGATTTGGTAATTGTTATAATTATATGATAGTTTTGTTATAACAGTTAGGAAATCATAGCTATTACATTTCTTAACTACTATAATTGTATAACAATTATGATTTCGTAATTGCTATAATACGCCTTTAGTTTAATATAAGTGTCAAAAGCGAATACTATATTGAAGGATATTTGTGTCATTTTACAAGAAGTTAGGAGTGTCTTTTTGATTAAAAAAAAATCAAACGGGAGTATTCTTTTAATTTTTACCCAATAAATAAACTTATTCAAAATATGATCGAAATATTTGCATTCTTCTCGCCTAAAAAGTAATCAGCAGTACCATAGCCAGAATATACAGAAGATGATAACTTCGCCCGATCAAAAATATCAAAAGCCAAAAAAATCAAAACAACAACAACAAAATCACAAGTATTTGAAAGGATGGCACTCTACTTTGGCACAAGGCGATTCCCACTCGCTCCGGCATTCCCCTCTCGCCCCGTCGCAGCACCTGCACGCCATTCCCAGCGACTCCAACACACTGATATTCCCTGCAACAATCCAATCCAAATCGATCCAATCAACCACCGATCGAATTAAAGCTAAACAATTAAAAAAAACACAGGCCAATGTGCTCCGATCCCTTACTTTCTTCCCTTCCCGATGGCAGCGTCCTCGCCTCTGCGTTCCCGCAGCCATGAACGTGGACGCAAACCAGAAACACCAGCACAGTCAAGAACCGAACTCTTCCCCGAACATCCATCACACTAGCACTAGAGAGAGAGAAGATAAGATCGATTTGAACACAAGCTGAAAATCAGCGATACATATAGAGAGACTGGGCTACTTTTTCCCCCTCAAGTCCTCGACAGCTACATGTATTCTAGAACTGCTGGCTGGCTGGCTATATCTGTTGGTGCTCGATTGATTCTCTGGCGTGTTTTCACACACGTAATTGATCGACGAGCTTGTCTTATTCCTCCAGTTAATTAAAAAGCAGCAGTACAGCTCGAGTCGTCGATCGAGTCTACGTCGTCAGGCCAGTCTTCGCTCAAGGACATGCCATGAAGTGCAGAGCACCTTAACGAGTAAAGTAACATCGACGAAGGCAATAATGGATCAAGGTGATTCTAGCTAGTGTGAACGAGAGAATTTAAGAGTTCATCTGATTTGGCCTTCTAGTTTACGGTTCGTGATTATATTGGTGACGACGCAATAATTTCTATAAAGAAATTGGCGTTCATACTCGCCCGTCTAGAACATGAGAAAAGTAATATCCCATAGATATCAAAGTCACACGGTTAATATTCACCAAAGCTAGTGTTCCGATTAAATATCCTAAACCATGGACATCCAAATTAGGATTTACATTGAAGAAAGAAATTAAAGACTTAAAAAAAATTAAAATTTTATATATGCATATCTGTACCTATGACTAGGGAGAACCTTTTATAAAGTTATCTCTGAAACATCAACGTTCGTTTAGGAAATATTCTAAGATACGTATGTTTATTTCGATAATTATCCATGTCTTATAAGATATTTTTCTTGTTCTTCCTGGTGAAACCGTTTTAGGGTTTCTTAATCTTAAGGATGAATCGATTTTATGATTTTACACCACATGATAAGTAGAGGTAATAGATTTATGCCGCATCATTATGTAATAGATTTTTATAATACAAATATTCAATTCTTATAATATAATTAATTTTAAAGATGATTGATTTAATTTTATAAAGAAATTTTTATTGGATATCAAAATAAATTAAAAAGCATAAATAAACCTGAGGACTACCTCCTCTTACGATCCTATTATAGCCCTTAGGCTAAGTGGGAGAAATTAAGAAGTAGATAAAAGGATTCACATGCCTTGACTTGCTTTGTTTACTCTGTTGGATGAGGGAAAGAAATCAAAAAAGAAAAAGAAAGGAAAAAAAAATTTAAAGAGCAAACTCGCGGCTTAGCTCGTGGCCAGGCCCACGAGCAAGGCGGCCCACGGATCGAGGCCTCCCGCAAGTCCTCAAGACCGAAGTAAACTAGTGCCCTCGGAAACATTTAACATGGACTTTTTAAATTAGAGAAATATATTTTTTTTTCATTTCAATTTTGACGGATAAAAAAATCTAAAAAATAATTACTAATTAATTTTTATATCCCGTCCATCTATTATTTTGTAATAGATAAAAAATAAATAATTCATCCTTTCTCAAGTAAAATAATCATAATTTACTAGTAAATAAGTGAAGCGGGATTCATTTAAAAAAAAAAGAAAGAAAATAAACTCTTATTTTAATGATTGTATTCTTAAAATAGTTTAAAGTAAAATGGTAATTTCCCAAAATTTTCAGGAGCATTTTGAATTTTGATGGCTGAGCGTATTGTAAATAATATATATTTTTTTTTCAAAAAGAAAAAGAAATAAATTACGTTTTTTTAACTAACCGCTTTGAGTGGGGAGGTGGGGCCCGTCTTATGTCACGTTAAAGTTGGGGCGACGGACGGTGCAGATACCCAATTCTCGTATTTGAGCTCCGATCCCAGTCGTCTCCTCCGCCGCCTTCTCTCCAGCGTCCGATCTCCTCTCTTCCCTCCCCCCACAGCCCATCGCCGCCGCCGCCTGCTCCTGCTCTCCTCGCTCCCTGCGCGCGCCTCAATTACAAAACTCTCTCTCTCCCTCTCTCTCCCTCTCTTTCTCAGGTATCATCTTCCTCCCTTTTCCTCCGATCTAGGGTTTCGTACTTTGACTGTCGCTTTGACTCTCGGCGTCGGCCATGGCTCGCTCAGTTTCGCGTCCATGTCGGAAGTCCCGGCGAGTCCTACCGGCGGGGCCGGTGGCGGCGGTAGTCACGAGAGCGGCGGCGACCAGAGCCCCCGATCCAGCGTCCGGGAGCAGGACCGCTTCCTCCCCATCGCTAACATCAGCAGGATCATGAAAAAGGCGCTTCCTGCCAACGCCAAGATCGCCAAGGACGCCAAGGAGATCATCCAGGAGTGCGTATCTGAATTCATCAGCTTCATCACCAGCGAGTTCGAGCCCGCCTCTTAACTTCTCCTTTTTTATTACTCTTATTGACGGCTAAGTTAGCTAAGAGGGCAGGATGTTCGGATGCTTTGCGCTGTAGGGCTAGTGACAAATGCCAGAGGGAGAAAAGGAAGACCATTAATGGCGACGATCTGCTCTGGGCGATGGCCACGCTGGGATTCGAGGATTATATTGAGCCACTGAAATTGTATTTGCAGAAGTACAGAGAGGTGAGCTTCTTCCTCTTTCATTGTTGTCCATTTGGTAACTCAGATCAAGTCTGAAAATCCTACGCTTCAGAATATAATGATAGCAAAATGACATTTTTCCCTGTTTCTTCTTCATGTACTCTGCTGCGGCTTATGCTGGCCCAGATGGAGGTAAGGAGCCTTCTTTTTAGTTCCTTAAATATTTTGTTGGTGCCGTCTTTTCTTATCTCTGTTTCGGATATTGAAAGCCAGGAGGGCTTTTTGCCTATGCTACTGCTTAAATCGTCTTAGGTTATTATTATATTGGTTTAGGTAATCAATACAAAAATTTCACGTGGTTCAGGAAATGTGCTATTTTATCAATCCTAAAAATTTAATCATAAAAGAAAACAGTTTTTTTTCCTTTTTCCCTTTTCCCTTTTTGTCAATAAGGTCGTCTTTAGAAGGTGGATGCTTTATACAGACAGCCTGGGATGATGCTTAATGGATGCAAGCATATACGCATTTTCTCTTAAATTGGAAACATAATATTTAGCAGGCAAATTATAAACAAAACAAAGTGTGTCAAAACCTCGTCAAATATTTAGCCTGGGATGAAACTCAAAGATATTTTCATCTTTCAAATCAGCTGTTGGAAACAAGTAATTTTTGACTTGCTTACTCCTAAAGCAGTCTATACCTTGTCAAATCTGTGAAAACCCACATGACATGGGCAGATGTTCACTAATTGACCTCATGACAATTATGTGAGAACAACATAGGTTTTCAGCTCCTCACTTAAGGTTCCAACAAGAGGTGTACTTAAGTTCTTAGAGGGCAAATGAGTCTTCTTCATTTGAGTCGCCTTTTGAGTAAAGGACAAGAATCATGGGTCTCACTCCTGGAATACCTTGACGAGCCTGTGGGCCACATTCAGAAACTGACCTCATCAGGTGGTTATTTGGCACTTTTATTCTTAGTCAAAGTTTTACCTGTATTGTGCTAGATACATAATGATAAAAGGGTTTATTAAATGCTAAACAATGTTTTTCTATTTTTCATTATACTTTTGAGTATGTTGAACAGGGTGACAGTAAGGTGTCTGCCAAAGGCGGAGACAACTCTGTTAAGCAAGATACAGCTAGTTCTCACGGTGGAGCTCAGCCTGGTTCAGTCTCTCAAGGGGTAATATTGACCTCATTTTTCTGCCAATCCAACTACAATTTTAGTGTTTTATCCCTAACATTTATAATACAACTTAACTACTCCTAAATGAAATTAGTAGATGGCTCATCAAGGATCTTTTACACAAGGCATGGGCTATTTGCAACCTCAGGTACCATTCCTTTTTACTTGATTTTTAATATACCATTCCTTTTTACTTGATTTGCAACTTAACTACTCATGGCCTTAGCTATTCACTTAAGTTAAGAAATACCATTCTTGTTGTTTGGTTTTAAGACTGATGTGCTTACATGGAATGCCATAAGTTTTGAATACATAGGAAGAGATACATTATAATTTGGCAGCTTATGGATGTAAAAGCATAAATATGATACCTTGTCAATACGTTCAAAATTAGAGAAATTATTTTCTTGCACATTAACTTATTGTCATTCTTTCAAAAATTGTTGATGTGATCTCACATGCATATGCAGATTCATTATGTATGCTTTGCAATGATAAAATAAGAGATTATGTGGGTTATATTGTGCTTATGTGGTCATATATTAGGTTGATCTTTAATTGATTCATCTAGACCAAGCTAATTTTTTAGTTTGAACCAAGCTACTATGTGTGAGAAAAGATTAAATGCAAAGATTTATTTTTTGTTCAATTTAATATAAATCTAAAGAGCCAATTATTTGAGACAAGAAGTGTTGTTTAGAGCTTATATTGAATTTATGTTATTTACAAGTTTGCTCCATTGGTACCTTGGGAAGTTTAGTTTTTATATTATAACATTGTTGTTAGTTAGGTGGTAGATATTGATGACCTTCTTTATTTTCCCTCCTTTTTTGGCCTCTATGAAGCATTTAATAGTATTGCTAATCAATCTCTATACATTTTTCTTGATAAAGATTTGCCATCTTAGATGTCCTCATGCTGTCATTCATAGCATATGTGCAATACAGTGAGAAGCATGCTGCTTGCATACACTTTTCAAGACCTTTGTATTACTCTCTGGCAATTATTGATGTTTCATTGACTCTTTTTCTTGCTTGAATATCTTATTGAAAATTGCTTACTTACCTGTAGATTTTTTGTTTCGTTAATTTGCCTTTTCCCTTGATTTGAAGGGAGACAGTTTTCCTTAGTTGAGGAATATTGTTAAACTTATTTTCCCTTAGTTTAGGAATATTATAAAACTTTTATGATTTTTCACCTAACCTTAGGGTTGATTTTATGATGCAACTGCTGTTTCTTTCAAGAATATTAACTTTCCTTGGCTTGATAATCCTTGAATGTAACTAGTTTTCAAATACAATATCAAGCAGTATGCTGAGTGATGCAAGACTGATGCAATATTTTTTGAGCTTTTGCTTACCTTTGTTGTTTTTTTTTTCCAGATATTATGTAGGGATATTTAGCATGTAGTAGAGAAATTTCATCTTATATTAATCACATAGATTGCACCAATCTTAGATCGTGTAGTTTAAGTGTAACTGATCTGGCATTTTATGACATTAAATCAGTTGGTGTTCACATTAAAAAAAAAAGTGGTTTTGTTTCATGTGCGATTCTGAATAAAGTCGACAATGTCGATTCATTTTTGCAAGGATGATGATTATAGACATCCATAGAGGTGCCAATTACGTGATGCTTGCTCGACCCACAGAGACTGCTTTGCTTCGTGTTGTGCACATTGTGTTGGTTCGCATGGCAAGCTCAATTTGGCTAGCACCTGGGTTGTGCTTAGCATGGCACTTGCTTGGCTTGACCCACAAACTGGGTTAGGCATGGTTCTCTAACTGGGCTAGGTCCAACACGTGTTTTGAACAAGAACCAATCCTATCGTCTAACTTCTTTTCCCATAAATTGCCTAAACTCCAAATATAAATAATAAGAGTATTTTAGTCATTGTATTATCAAAATAATTAAAATTCCTAAAAAAACTCTCATAAATGCCCTCCACCCTTCAACTTAATCCTCATCTCTTCTTCATTCTCTTATATTTCTCACAATTTTTGCCTAAAACTAAATTCCTATTTTCAAATTTTGCTATTAATAATCAACAGCTACAGTATATCTTTTACAATGCGAGGATGGTGAAGGATTGTGGTCATGTGGTGGCTATACACTATGACTATAATGAAGCATATGGTTGCCCCACTTTTGCGTTATAATGCTCAAATCTCAAGCATATCGTGGGTGATATACCCAAGTTTTTAGCTGAGTACATATTCTTTTGCCATGACTTTGAGCTGAACTATGGATGTCCTATTTAGATGGTGGCTAAATGAGGACAATATATTCTCAAATCTCAATCAGGGACATGCCGGTTCTTTGTTGTCGGCCAGTTGAACCGATGATGTTTAAGCCCCTTACAGAATGTTGAAGGCAATTAAATCATCGATCAATCATTCCCTATGGATTTAACATCAGATTCCATAGACCATGGACATCCAAGGATGTAAAAACATATATTCATCACTTGGCAACATTGAATGGATAGACAACTACTACAATTAGAATGTATATCCATTTATTCATGTGTTTGCATTCATTTGAATTGTCTAAATCTGTGCAATTTTTATATCATGTAATTCTTTTTTTAATATAATATTTTTAATCTTTAGTTTTTTCCAGCAAGACTCATTGACACCCCTAGATATCCATTCTGTATAACAATGCAAGTGAAGGTGCCCAGTTATTGAGTTGGTAAGGTTTTAGGTTCAACATCCAGCTTTACTGAAATTGAGGCTTGATGTTGTATACATAGACAAGGGGACAAAAATGGGAAGTGACGGAATCAACCAGTGGCATAGACCTAGATAGAGTTCAAGTAGACTGAAGAAGGGTCCATCACATGCAGAAAATATGACATTAGACACGTCACAGCTGAGATTCTAAATACCATGCTCATTGTGTATGGGATATCTAATAAATTAGGAGATATCTTTTCATGATATAACGAATGACGAAAGCTATCACAACAACAACTACAAGAGAAAAAAAATCCAAGGTGCTGAATAGAAAAGATGGTTCCCTGCATATGCAAGAGGAGAAGGCATTGTAACATTTAGAATAGGCAGGTAAACACTATTTACATGATAACAAGATGAGTGATTCCACCAACAGTATTTACAAGATTCAACTTCTAAGATATAATTGTTTTTGTTTTTAATAACCTTTTCCTTGACGGTGTAAACATTAGTGAACAGATAAATCATGCATAGCGTAGAATGTTTTCTTCCAAGGATCCAATTACTCATTTTTGTTACTTTCCTCCTCTCCCTTGTACCTTCAACTGCTCAAGTCTTCTTTTATACATTGAAATTGTACTGAATTGTAGGTAGAATTAAGATAGCTTGACATTTGTCTTACAATGAGTTTTGTTTGTAAAAGCTAGGAAATCATCTCACAATGTATTCTTGTTGTTTGGAAGATTCACCAAAGGGAAACTACCCAAGTGTTACTGGTTTCATAAGGCGACGTTTACAGTGTCTTTTGCTGTCCTTTACACATGTTAAACCATATATGTTTTATGCATTTTCTTTTTTATTTTAAATATTCCTCATTATGAGATGTTCATGGGCGGCAATTCAAATTTGGCTTAATGTTAATGAGAAGGCGAAACTTTCTGATGCTATTTTTCTGTGGTGCAGTAACTGGATCTGAACCTCGTAATACCTCGAAGTGCGACTTTTACGCAGAAAAGCTTCCTCGCTTCATGTTACCACTAAGCTTTCTATTTGGTGCTTTAGATTGTAAAGTAGTACGAGTTGTATCAATCTAAGCTGTGTACGAAATTCATCTTTGTTATACTTGCTGGAGCCTGTTTCATTCATGGGGCCTAGGCTGCTCCTTACTTATCTATACACTTTTTTATTCGTAGTGCAATTACAGCTTCGATTCTCCAGGTTGATTGATTGATTGTGGTGAAGTGTTACCAACAGGTTTCAAATGGATTCTAGACTTTCTAATGTTTAAATAGAATGCAACGTTGTCGAGATTGGAATCAAATTGTGCAAAGGCTTGTAACTACACAAATTGCATTAGATCATGCCGAAGCATGACCCAGACTAACTCATTCGCAGGCGGCTGGCTTTTGATTCGAGTCCGACTTACCGACCATTTTCCCATACTTGCCTAAGTCATGGCAGGTTTAGGGTTTAGGATTTAGGGTTCAGGATTAGGTGAGTTGGTTACGATGTAATAGATTTGCAGAAGAGGGCAAAGGTTTGAATCCTAGCGAAGTCAGGCGTCGTAATTAACTGGTTCTATTTAGCGTCGTAAACCGTGTGGGCCGACTGTGTGGGGGCGGCTTTGCAGAAGACGAGTCATGGCAGGTTTAAGCTGACTGATCCCTTCCTTTAAACAGACGGGAACACGACCGACTGCAGCCGACAGCCACCGATCTCTCCAACTTTCGCAGCGAACTGGGTGCCTACGACGGTCGCCCACAAATGGTGCAAATGGTGATTCCCAGGCTGCTTCTGGGATCGCTCATCTGGTCCCCGCTTCGTTCCCGGTGCTACCCCCTCTCGCGCCTCGCGTCGAGCAGCTTCCGAGCATTCGCGACTGTGCTATCCCCGCCGTCAAAGGCCATAGTCTACGAGCAGCACGGGCCGCCGGATCAGGTCACCAGGTCATTTGCGCAGTCCCTTGTTTCTTGATTATAGAATTTTAATGTTGTAGACTTCTGTGGATAATCTGATGGCAAGTTGCCGACTTCGTCCCCTTGCTCTTCGAGTTGTTGACGGGGTGATTAGAGGCGTTGCTTAGATATATACAGTACCTTTTTTTTTTCTTTTTTCTTTTTGGGCGTTGAGACAAGGTTGCGTTGTTTTTAGGTTGATTGATCTACCACCAGTGGAACTGAAAGCAAATGATGTGTGTGTCAAGATGCTCGCGGCTCCAATCAATCCTTCGGACATCAATAGGATAGAAGGTTCGAGTTTTATAAAAAGTTCAAGTGTCGGGATCTACAACGAATCTATGAGCAGCATTATGCAATGCAAAACAGTTTTATCTTACCAAATTTCCCCTTTGCACTTAGTGGCATTGTTCCTATCGCAGGAAGTTTGGTTACCTGCAAATATGTTTTCTGTGTCACATGACTTTTTTTTTTAGCGAAATACATTTGATTTTAATATCTCCTCTAATATTCTAGCAGGTTGTTTGTGATTAACATGGAATGCCTATTTGCCTTATATCCAATTGGTTGTTTAATATAGTTTATGCATCCCTCATGCTTGTGTCTGCTTATTTGTTACAGTTAATAGGTATACCTGTTTTATGCTTCGAGAAGAATCATGTAGCTGAGCAAGAGGCTGAGAATTCCAAGTTCCTTGTCAATGTTACTTACACCAGCAGTATTATCATGCTGCTATAACCCATGTCAAGGGTGAAATTGAGGCTGCCTCCTGCCTATTATATTACTACCACCCCTCTTGCCTTGTCAAGATATTTTTGTATGCGAATTCTTGTCTTGGCTTACGTCCATTGGACAAACCCACCATGACAAAAAAGGATAGTCCGATGTACGAAGCTCCAATCAATACAAGTCCCGAGGAAGGATCTATTGTACATAACCTTCCTCTATGTTGCAAGAGATTGTTTCCGTGACTTGAACCCATGACTATTAGGTCACACAACAATAACTTTATTGTTGCGCCAAGACTCCCCTTCCCATGACAAAAAAATGAAACAAAAGAATATAAAAGGCAGGGTCATATATGAAAAAAAGAATTGACACTAGTAAAATAATGGAAGATTTATACCTTATCACCATCCTGTTTTCAAATATCCCTCTCCTCTGTCTTAAGTCAGCATATCACTAGTTTTTTTTTCATTTCACTATTAGTTTTCATTTTTATTAAGTGTGGTTTGCTTCTTCTAACATCTCTATTCTACTCAGAGTAGGTGTCACATTTACTTTATCTCTCCATACATCTTCTTCACTTAAAGTAAAGTGGGCTCAGATTCAATCTCCTCCCATCCTGTTCCTCTTTCAATATATATTGGAACCATAATCTCAGTATGTCAGTAACAATTATCAATTCCACATTTTAATTAATTAGTTTTCTGTTCAAGTATCCTCTCCTCCTCAGTAAATGTTTAAATTTTTCTTAATCTCTTATTTGACATCTTTTACTCATCTCTCAAAGTAATATCTGACTTTACTCGATTTTCCCTCATATTTACTCTAGTCAAAATATTAGATATTAGAAACCTGATCAATCTTTTTTTCCTTTGCAATTTTTTACTCTTTGTCACATCATCTGTACGAACATTAATGCTAGGAGTTAAGGATAGGAGTTAAGGAAGAGACTATATGCGAATAGTCTTTTGAAGATTACACCAATTCATTTCTTTACCAGGAAGGATTTTTTTGCTAATCATGGAGACTAAAGGAAAGAACAGATCAAACACATCTCACACTAAAGAATCTTCTCTTAGAGTGCTATTGAACATATGTGATATGTTGAGAAAACAAAAAGAACTATACAGATAGAACTAAAGTGAATTTATTATTACCAAAAGAAATCCAAAATAATTAAGGAAACAAATGTAAATTAATCAATAATCTGCAATTCAACTCAAGCATGTAAAAATTACTCTTTATTAGCATCTTCATTATATGTCATATTCAAATATAACTGACCAGTATTCAGTTTAAGCAGGCTAGAGCTTTGGTTAATTGGCTGTCCTAGATGTTCCTTATCATTCAGTGACCTTTTCATTGCACTGTTAATATGGTTGATGCAAAGTAATATGTAGTATGACATTGTCCTCATATTGCAATTGTATTTTTTGCCACCATGTTAAACTCCTCATCTTCTTTTCTTGATTGCATAATAAGGGTTATTTTACTTTTTTTTATTATGTTTCATATATGGATTTACTGATTATTTGATACATATTTTTAGGTGTTTACCCTGTTAGGCCTCCAGTACCTGCAATTGGTGGATATGAGGGGGTGGGGGAAGTGTACTCAATTGGATCTGGAGTGAGTAACCTCTCGGTGGGTGATTGGGTCATACCATCTCCTCTATCCTTTGGTAATTAATTCTTGCTTTGTATTATAGATTCATCTCTTCGAGTTTGAGTATAAATGCTCTTACAAATTGTGACATTTTTTCTTCATCAATGAATGATTTTATTATGCTCCTCAGGAACATGGCAGACTTATATTGTGAAAGATGAGAATGTTTGGCACAAAATAGATAAGGGTGTCCCTATGGAGTATGCTGCTACTGTTACTGTAAATCCTTTGTCTGCTTTGCGTATGCTGGAAGATTTCATTAAGTTAACCCCTGGTGCTTTCTCATTATCTTGTTACATTACAATATGAGTCTTGAGTTCTATGTTTTTTTTTTAAATGTCCTCTTGGTCACTAAATGCAATCAGGTGATACAATTGTGCAAAATGGTGCTACTAGTATTGTGGGACAATGCATCATTCAGCTTGCTAAAAACCAGGGTGTTCATAGTGTGAATATTGTGAGAGACAGGTGCAAGTGAACTTTTACTGAGCAAATATTTGTTTTTTCCTGGATTGTATACATGAATTCTCACAACTATTAGTCTAATATTATGAAAATGTGTTGCATGCTAATGATGTTACCATTTCAATTGAAGACCTTATATTGAACTATAGGGTCATTTTAAACCAAGGCTTTCCAACTAATCCAAATCCAAATTTATGATGATACCCACACATTATTTCTCTTCTGATAGAGTAATTTTGTACTCTGACATGCCATCATGATCTCCAATTATGTGTGTGAGACCGTTTTAATATGGTACTAGATAAAGATGTGATTTTCAAATTTGTTTTTTGCTTGCTTCATATTTGTACGTCCTGTCTTTATGTAAACCCAACATCTAGCTTTGTTTTGATTGTGTAAAACTGAAACAAAGTTTCTGCAAGATCACATGTATTATGTTACTGAGTTCAAGTAAACTTTACCAAATAGCTATAAACCTGGATTATCTTTACATTAAAGCTCTGTGCCTTACACACAATTGAAACTGATTGTAGTACCAAGTCATAGGCATAATACAATGGTAGGTTGGCTTGCACAAAAAAATCACAGAAATGTTAATTAATTTATGAGGATATTGTTTCTTTGCTGTGATGTGGTTAAGAAATTGTATTTTCTTGTGTCATCGTATTTGTTTGTATATTCCTTGTAAATTGGTTAAGGACACACTATTTCATGTGATCAAGAGGTATATTTTCTTTGAAACTTGCATCAAATCAATTGTTGATATGCTAGTTTCTGAATATTCTGGTAGCTAAAATATTATTTACTGCATTATATGTGCTGTGCGTATATTCTGTTGTTTCAGATATACTTTTATGTGTTCTCAATGTTTGTTTTCATAACTATGTACTGATTACATTACTTTTCTACCTTTTATTTTGCATATATGAAGAGTTGGAGCAGAGGAAATTAAAGAAAAACTTCAGAAACTTGGGGCAGATAAGGTTTACACTGAAAGCCAATTAGAAGTGAAGGATGTTAAGAGTCTCCTGGTAAAATAATGACCTTTAAGATAGTTACTAATTAAGCTGTTTAAAATTGCATAGGTAGGCCTTCTAGTTTGCAATGGCAAATTTCTCAAAGTGTGTACCTAAAGTTGGGAATTTAGCATGTGCAGCCCAAATTTCATTTCTTCCTAGAAGGCACACTTTCTCTTCCCATAGTTGGGAATTTACAATGGGTGGTCCAAGTTTCATTTTTTATCAAAATATTTTTGATGTCGATGTTGTGAATTTTAATTTTTGTTCTTTTTATATTTTCTTTGTGAGGTTGTATTAATGTTTGTGTTATGATACATTGATTCCAATTTACATGATGACATGTTTTAGGCACATCAAGGTGGTTTAGGTCAAATCACCTAGATGTTTCATGAGCAAAAACAGATAGTGGAATTAAGGGTTTTTTTAGGAATTTCATAAAGGGGAAGTCTGCCCTTGGGGAGAAATAAAACTTGAGGTGCTTTCTGAGAATTTTAACTTTGGACTTTTCCTTTGAAAAATTTGGCTTCTATAATTAGTTTGGAATGATCATGTTTTTTTTTGGACTTGCCATCGTCAATTCTTCTTTGTAAGACAAAAATCATTAGATTCTATTTGTTTGTTTAATTACTTTGTACTAATCTTAGCTCAATCATCATTTACTAGGATGATTTGCCAGAGCCTGCCTTAGGATTCAATTGTGTTGGGGGAAATGCTGCCTCACTGGTCCTGAAGTTCCTGAGGTGATCCAATAAAAGAGTACACTGCATGATAGAAGTCACTTGTATATTTTATGATTTAACATCTCATTAAACATGTGGAAAATTTAATTTTTCTTCTGCAGGCATGGAGGCACTATGGTAACTTACGGAGGCATGTCAAAGAAACCTGTTACTGTTTCTACTTCATCATTCATTTTTAAGGTTTCTTTTCCTAATCCCTGTCCTGAAAGATAATTTTATTTCTTTGCATGATATTATACATGTTGACTAAAGAAACGTGATGCTCATTTTACTTGCCCGTGACAAATGACATCTTGGAAGTCCTATTCCATAAGGCTCACACCAATCCTAAGCCATTGAGAACTGTGAATATACATCTTTTCCTTGCATAACTGGCAAGGTAATGGTGTTTGCTCTTCCAAAGCTTATTGAGGCCATTTTATTCTTATCCCTAGCCCACTCGATGATAAATGATCATGCAAAGTTACTTCATTTACAATTATTTATTGCGCTTATAGAGTGAGTGCTATATTTGCAATGCTTCAGGAAAAAAAAACATTGTCTTTATATCTTATGTTTAGCAATCTAACAGTATCATTTTAGTAATCAAGACCTTGTTTTATACTTTGTTTACTTGGGAAATGGAGAGGGAGAGAAGGGAGAGGCTAAGGGAGACGGATAGAAAGAAGAGGGGAAGGGAATGCCTGCAATTCATGCACCCACCACCATCTAGCTTGTGCTTGGGCATTCACAAACACTCAATAAAGCACTAGTTTCTTCCCATAAGCAGACCAAGCATTATTTCCTTTTCTTCCCATAAACAGACCAAGCATTATTTCCTCTCTTATTTCCCAATTTGGCGTAAAGACGATGACACAATCTTCTTCCCTTCCTTCCCTCTCCTCTTGTTGAAAAATAAATGGGAGATTTGTAATTTTCGTTCCCCTTTTTCCTTCTTTTGCCTACACTCTCCATTTCTTCCTCCAAAGTAAGTATGCTGTTGTTGTCATATTCTACAGGCATTTTAAATAATTATGCTGCTTACTTTGGGGAGTTTGTCACAAGCCCTTGATTTGCTGAATTTAGCTAGAAAGAATACAGTCATCGCAACATTTACCGAACCCAAATTCAAATATTACTTGGTCTTGAACTTTTAAATTTCGAATATGACTATTTGAATGATTTTTTCTGTCAGTAACATTTACTTTTTTGGAATGCATATGCATTAGGATCTTTCCCTGCGGGGATTCTGGTTACAGAAATGGATGAATTCAGAGAATGCAAAAGAATGTAGAACAATGATCGACTACATTTTGCACTTGGTGAAGAGTGGCAGTTTCAAATACGAGTATGTTCCATATATTCTTATCTAAGATTTTCTTTGAACCTCCTTATTTTACCAATTGGAACACTGGACTGACAGTTCCACTGGTTTCTCAGAATGGAGCTGGTTCCCTTTGACGATTTCAATATTGCCTTAGACAAGGCACTAGGGAAATTAGGCAGCCGTCCCAAACAAGTTATCAAGTTCTAATTTTCAGAACTTTAATTTATCTGTAATAACGGTGAGGCATTTGCAAAAAGGAAACTCAAGCATTTTGATATTTCACAACTTCTGAAGTTGAAAACGTTGTAGCATCAATTTTATACGTTGTTTCGATTCCAATATAATTTTGTGTTGTTCTCAATTTTATGGGCATAAGTAATTGGAATTAATTATGGTCTTTTATCATTAATTATCAATTATCGATGAAATTTTTTTATAGAATTAGATCAGTCAGATTTTTATTATGAATTTTTTATTTGAGAGGGTGGAAATATGAAAGATTTTTATTATAAATTTTTTTTCTGATTTATTTCATAGATTTTTATTATAAATTTTTTTTCTGATTTATTTCATAGAAAAGATTAATTATATTTTTTTCTTATTTTACGATGGAAAGCAACTGTTCTTCTCCTCGTCACCTCTGTTTACTTGGGTAGGAAAAAGTAAAATAAAGAAAAATAGAAAAAGCTTTCTTTTTATTTTATTAAACATTAAAAAAAGAAAATTCCATAAATATCCGCTAGGGTTTTGCAGAAAATTCCATACGTCGTCGCTCCAGCCGTCCTCATCGTTTCTGCAGCAACGTGATCCGGAGTTCGTGCCTTCGTTTCTTGGGATCTGATCTTAAGGTTTTCTGCTTCGTGTTTGGTTACATTACCTATGGCAGCGACGTCAACGGCTGGCGTCGGCGGCGACGCTGGCGGCGGTTTGGCGGCAGGGGAGATGGAGGTGGAAGCTTACCGCCGCCTCTTCCCCCTTGCTTTCTACGAGCGCCACCTCCGCGATTCCGTCCGCCCCGACGCCCGTCCGCTCCATCGCGCCCGTGATACTTCCATCGCCCTTGGTTACCCTCTTTCTCTCCTTCTCTGTTCGACGACTATGTATTGCGCATTAACTAACTCTGTCTTTCTATCATCTCGAAAGGCCCTGTTGCTTCTTCCGACGGTTCCGCCTTGGTTAAGATTGGCGATACGGTGTGCCTTCTCTTTTTTTTCCTATTGCTTTCTTGTTGTTTGCTTATGGGTCCTTTTTCACGTCTATCGCCAGTTTGACGAAATGTTTCTATTATTTTGCAGACAATGCTGGCAGCTATCAAACTTGAAGTTATGACCCCAGCTACTGACGCACCTGATGAAGGCTCCTTAGGTCTAACTTGTTGGTCTTTCAGAGGATCCATTGTTTTCTTTTTGTAGCCGCCTCTAATTTGGACGTTATGCAGCTATTGAGTTCCACATGCCTCCGATATGCTCACCGACTGTTAGGCCTGGGAGACCTGCCGAGGTGGCACCTGTTATTTCAAAACAGTTATCAGATACTATAATTAGGTAATTTCCATCCCCTTCATTGAGTGTTTTTTTTTTGTTGTTGACAAAACTACACCTTTGGCAACTATTTGTATTGTATGGGATTGTTTGTGTGGATTAGTACTAGAATGGGAGGTGTATACTCATTGAATGGAATTTCAAGCGCTTGCTGTTTGATTACTCATCGCAACATGTTATTTATCAAAAATGAATATTATTAGCTTCTAGAAGAATAAAACTTCTATATTGCCAATAATTTTTTATGTTAACTGTGAGGGGAAATTTTTGTGTTGTTCAATAAAGGTGATTACCCTCATACATGAGACTTGGGCATCATATCCAAACACTAAATACCTCATGTATGACTTAACCAATAACCAATAACAAAACTATATTTACTTCAAAACTATCATTTTATTAACCCATATGCAACCATCTTAACCTCTTTTTAGACCAATGCTTATAGATTGGAAGGGCCAATATACGGCCATTTTATAAATTCCCTTTTTTCCCCTTTTCTTTCCTTTTCTTTAAGTTGCTTATGTATTTTGTGTGGGTTGTTTAAGTTTTGAATTGTTGCAGTTCTCAGATGATAAACTTAAAAGAACTATCTCTGGTTAGTGGCAAAGCTTCATGGATGGCCTATCTGGTATGAAGATTTAATCTGAGATTTTTATCTTGATTTGTATGATCATTTTTATTGCCTTCTGGAATTGTTTGAAATTTCTGAATATGGTGAAAGAATATGTGTCTAGCCATGGTTTAAAAATTGTACTTAGTTGGTATGCAATCCATCCATTGCATAGTGCATATGTGTTCTATATCAAAAAAATAATTAAAAATATAATAATACAACAGTATTACATATGCACACTGAAGAGTATTATTTAATCTATGAGATTCATAAATCCTCAAAAGATTATATCAATACACAGCCAGTATAATTGAGAATCACTGTTAATCAACATAAATAATTCATACATGTCTTCGGAATAATGTGTACACATCCATGCATGGGTTCCAGTTTCATTGGTGGATCTCTTTTATAAATATGCAACAGGTTATTGCCAAAACCATTTAAAACATAGAGCAGTAATGGTTCTTTTTCTCTCCTTTGAACATAGTTATAGAAGCATTTTCTTTCCTTTTGCAGGACATTTATTGTCTCAATGCTGATGGTGCTCTTTTTGATGCTGCATTACTCTCTGCAATTGCTGCATTTTCTCACTGTAAGTCACTACATTTTATTTCACAAATAAAATGTTTACTGGCTTACTTTGTTGCTAACAAAATTCCAATGGTTAAAGTGATCAAATAAAATGTTTACAGCCTTGCTACATTGACCAAGAAAATCTAGTTGTTGAAATGACTATTTCCTCCTAATCTGTCCCTTTAGTGCCATGTTTTCTTTACCGCAAAGATCATCTTGTTGTCTTTACTTGAATTATTAGTTGCTGGAAATATAGTTATCGGCAAGTTCTGTATTTACTTGTCAGATTGGTGGTGGCTCAATCGATCATACCTCATAACTTCAAAATATTCAGATATATATGATAAATGATATATAGATGAACACTATATTAGAACATAAAAAATGACAAACAAATATATAATGTTAATATACGGATATCACTATAAATTTATATGCACCATATACGGTGTATATGAAAAAAAAATCTCGAGTTTTAAACTAGGTTTCTTATATTAATTATGTTGAACTCTGATGCTTATAATGCAACATTACACATGCACTGACAACAAGATCTTGTCATGAGCAATGACCTACAGGAAAGGGTGCTAGAGTATCTCAGTTTGAGTTTGAGTAGTGCCATCATACACTGACAACAAGGTCTTGTCATGAGCAATGACTTACAGATGCAAAGTGCAATCTTTTGCTACTCTTAGGAAATGGTGCTAGAGTATCTCAGTTTGAGTTTGAGTTTCAGTAGTGCCATCCTACCAAAAAATATCATTAATCATCTAAAAGAATACAATGCATAACTATAACGTATCCAAATCTGGATTTCAATTCTTCAGTAGGACTCCTTTCATTGATATTTTATTTCTTAAGAAAGTTAGAGATTTTGTACACGAGTACATCATGATAAGCAATCCCTAAAGTTAAATGCCTATATAGCTAGCCTCTAGAAACAATGTTTTCTGGAAGGAACAGTTTGTGATAAATCTGGATCAGGTACTCCTCTTCCTCCCTTTATGTTTCCTGGATGGGCTCATTGGTTCATATTCTCCATTGCCATTCTCATCAAATCAATCTAGGTGCTCGTAATCTACTCTGTTGTTTTCCAACATACTCTTTATTCAATCACCAAGCATAGGTTCTTGGAACTGTTGTCCTCCTACTAGTGTTATTGCTTTGATAATGATTCTCTTTTTGTTTTTCTGGTTGATTTGGAAGCTAAAGAGGAAGAAAATTACTGAAGGGTGTTTCAGGTTTCAAAACACTTTCTTTGAATGGTAGAAAGAATTTTAAGGTGGACTTTACCTTCATCTGGTTGACTAGTACTGCCTGATCTTTCTTTAGACTTAATCATTGTTTTGTATGGTCATACCATTTCTAATTACGTTAGTCACAACTGTGCCTTGACAAAAATACCTATTATTAATATACTGCCAAAGTGATTGAGGTGGCATTTCCATCCTTGCCAAATATTCATGGTTAATTATTTTATCATGAACGTTTATGTAAATTTCCTGTTCATTGTGGACATATTTTTTTAATAATAATAATTGTAAGTTAGTCTTCTCTATTTTAAGGTGCAGAAGCACTTAAGACATGTATATTGTGCCACTCTTTTGATTGTGATCCCACAATATTTTTATTTACTTGGTTTGAAACTTTCCCATTATCTGTAGCTTTTAGTGATTTATAATTTATTTGATATGTAAGATAATAATCAGTATATAATATTTTCTACAATCATTAATCATCTTGCTTAAAAGATATATAAATATTAATGTTTAAGTTCTAATTGTGGATCTTTCATGATCTAATTGTGTTACTGGTCAGTGCAAATCCCTCTTGTTTCTCTCAATGACGATGGCAAAGTAATTACTGTTTCTGGGGAGCAACTTGAAGGAAAACCAATGGTTGAGTTGGTTAATAAAGAAAAGAGAAAGCTTTTGCTTCAAAGGATCCCATTTTCCTTGACATGCGTGCTTCATGAAAAGTACATCGTTGCAGACCCAACTGCAGAGGAAGAGTCCATTATGGAAACTTTTGTAACTGTAGTACTCGATTCATTAGGGCAACTGGTGTCAATATATAAACCAGGTGGGGCAGTCCTTGCTCACAGATCGACTGTAAAGGTTTGCTGCATTATCCTTTTTCTTCATAATCTTCCATGCGGTATCTAATTTCATTCTGAACTACTATTGAAAATGAAGAAATTGAATTGCACCAACTTGTAGGCAACTTTTTCCTCATCGAACAGTTAGAAACCTTGTATGAAGTATTGCTAAGGACATTGCTAAGGCATTCCTACTTGGATCTTACTATTATTATTATCCATGATGAGTGACTAGTCAAGACATGATATAAACATTCTGCTTACTCATGCATAAGCGTTGTTTTTTATTTGTAGGAGTGCATCCGTCTCACAAAGCAAAGAATCGACGAGCTGCAGAATATATTAGATGAATCAACATCTGCAATGGAAGTAGCCTAGTTCTGGTTTGGCAAGCTGCCATTTGATATCCATGGGACGTCATTCAGGTAAAACTGCTCTTCAGTCCGTCTTCATGTTTTTTTGTCTCGATTTATCCATTATTCCAAGGCTAGGATTAAAGCCCAAGCTTTTATTCTTGCACAAATGTTTCCCCAGCAATACAATTGTGAACTCCATTCCTTGAGTTTAGCAGGTTAAAATTAGACAATATTGAATATGCTGTTAAAATACACTGAAATCATAGTGTTACGTCCAGATATTTACATTTTTATGACCGAGACACTTTTATCCTACAATTGCTGCTTCTCTGTCTCCATCAAGCCTGCGTCCCTGACTTGTAGATCCCGACGGCGACGGCGACGGCGACGGTTGACGACGAAAAGAGGGGCAACCGGAAAGGAGGGAGCACAGGGACAAACGACGAGGGCATATTGGAAATAATATATCACTTGAAGTGTATTTTGATAAATATTTGAAAGGGTGCCTCTTTAATAATTGGTAAAATTAGGACAAATTCAAAACCAAATTTATTTTAAATATCTTCTAAGTTCGCGAATGTAGTGTTGTTTTTTCTTTTTTCTTCTGAAGGACCTTTAAAATTGTTCACCTGATGTGGATAGAGCATTTGCCAGCAACAAATAAAAGTCAAGACCATTTAATAATTTATAGAAATTGAAGTGTTCTTCGATAGATAGTAATTAGCTAGTTGCCGAGATGCATCATCATGTTAAAAGGTATGTTTTTCCTTTGATAACTCAAGTATCTGATTTTTTGAACCGATTAAATTCTAGAACGATCGGTTTGATTTTATAAAAAATTTTCATTGACCATTAGGATAATTCCGAATTTGTCATCTTACTAGAGGAAAATTTTGAGGGTTAAAGAAGACTTGTTTGTGATAAGACACTTAAAGGTCCAAAACCATACACGCGTATACATCCTCAAACTTATCCCTTCAAACGAAATGAATCTAACCACCCACGCAATCTATCAATTTTCGATAGATAGCAGTTAGCTTGTTGCCAATATGCATCGTCATGATGTTAAAGGCATGTTTGTGGTAAAACACTCAAAGGTCCAAAACTAAATCATGATGTTTTTATCCAAAGCATTACGTCCTAATCGATTCCCAACTAACCACCCAACCTTAATTAATGGCGACCTCCTAATGCACGACACCTAACTCATAATTAAATAAGCCTTTGTACAAATCATGCCTTTCATATTTTCAACATTCTTGTTTTGTATTTTCAACGATCATTTTGATATTTTCTTTTCCAAGATGACTCTCTGTTTCAATTCCGCATGATTTATAAATAAATAAAAAAATAGTTTCGCACTTTGAGTTTAGATACAGGCCAATTTATAAAAATAGTTGGAAATTACACAGAATCGTCTGCATAATTTTTGGATAAAGATTAAACATCATGTTCCTTTTAATCTCATTAAGAGGTCCCTGATGTGTCAATTAGGCACAGATTGTCTTAAATTTATATAAATAAATGAATAAATTTTTTAATTCATATTTTAATTTTTTAAATCGATTAATTTTAAACATGATCAATTAAATTTTTTTTATCAACTATTAAAATAAATTTCGACCTCATAAACCTTCATGATTGATCCATATCACTGTAAAGCATCCTACTTCATCTCAGCAAACATTACATATGGATAACAGGTGAGACGACACTTCAATCAATCAATCGAAGACAAGCACTCATCACCAAACACGTGCTTATGTCATAATGTAACTGGATAATCTGTGACAATGAACAATTTTACAGGATCACAATGACAAATGAATATTGTACAGAGCAATTATAAACAAAACATAGTAGTTAAAAGAAGAAGAAGAAGAAGACTTACAGTAACACTTGCGGGGAAACTGATGCGTTTCTAGAGTGTTACATTGCACGGACCATCTCTTGAAGAATTATTGTGAACAGCAATGCGAAGTTGAGCCATCAACATCATAGGCTTATCCCCTGTCTCCACAATATGATCGATCATAGCATCCACTCAGACTTCTCCAAGCACTGCCAACGCACAGAAACATAATTTGTTAATATGGTCCTGATGTAGGTGAAATATACTACTCAAATGTGTCAGTAAAACCATTCTGCAAGATTTTTAAATAGCAGGTAGGACACAGCACGACTCTGCATCAGGATATCTTCATCCAGAGATGGAATCGCCGCAGCAACCTGTGGATGTTCCAGAGATCGATAATTCTGCACACAAACTCCCTGCTACTAGTTCTCATGGAGAACAAGACCAATCAGCTCCAGCACAGCAGCTTGTGCTCGAACCTGACGTCGAGCTGCAGGATATCACCCCGAAGCCTGGCACAGAAAAGCATCACCATCGTAGGGCGAGAGGGTTCATATCCGGTGCTCAGATCAAGTTCCTCGACAAGACTTTGGCAGGGAAAGGAGGTTGGCATACGATCGAGAAGCGATTTGAAAAATCTGCAGTGGGTGGCAGGCTTCAGAAGGAGAATTTTGGACCTTGCATTGGTAACTAACTGGCTCTTTGTTTCTTCATGCATATATGTGTTGCTTCTACTTGCAAAATCAGTTCGATTTCCTGCACAGAATAACCATTTAGATGCCTGAAGAACAGAATAAATTTTCCCAGAAATTTTATTCATTATTTCTTGTTAGAACAGGATAGAATAGGAATATATCACTTTTTGTTGGAATATATCACTTTTTGTTGGATGAAGGGCCAACATAAAGAAATATTCCGAGCCCAAACATAACTCAGTCCACTCCTTTATTGATATTTGAGTACCATTTCTATCAAACTCCTAGGCATGAGTATTTCAAGTTATCACAGCACATAAATCAGAGAAGATCAACACACTCTTCTTGCAAAACATTAATGTTTCTTTGTAACAAGCTGTATACCATAGATATCTATGTTGTGGGGAGTGTTAGAAAGAAAGAAAGTACATTGGCAGGCTAGAATTATAAGGAACATGACAGTACTGCTGCATTCAGAAAGGGATAAAGTTCTAAACAAAATACTACTGAAATCTCACTGCTATATCTCATACTTGATTTTTACAATCAGAGGTGACATTAGAATGTACAACACATGCATTAGTTTCTAAGCCTAATTTGATGGTTGTTAGGTATGGCTGATTCAAAGGAGTTTTCTGGGAAGCTATACGATGCTCTTGCAAGACGAAGGAATTTGGATCCTGCAGCTGGAATAACTAAAGAAGAGCTAAATGAATTCTGGAAAGAAATGACAGACAAAAACTTCGACTCTCGACTACGGATATTCTTTGACATGTACTATACTAATTTCTATCTAATGATATCGTAACATCCATCTGACATATATAGTTTTTATCTTTTCTTATGGCCCAAGGGTTGACAACAATGGAGATGGAAAACTTACTGAAGATGAGGTCAAAGAGGTAGGAGGTAGTTTCTAATAAAGCAGCAGATTTCACAACCTAGAATGCTTCTTTGCTTAACTGTGACAACAGATTATACAATCAGTGTCCTTGACAGGTGATTATCCTGAGTGCCTCAACAAACAAACTTTCGAAACTCAAAGCGCATGCTGCAACCTATGCGTCTCTTGTCATGAAAGAACTAGACCCTTACAACCGCGGCTATATTGAGGTAATATAATGGAAATCTATAGAACCATAAAGATCTAGTAGATGAAGCAGAGTAATGTACAAACTTCTATAACAGATTTCACAGCTGGAAATTTTGATTCAAGGCCTCGTTAGCTCCCAAGGATCAGAGAGAACATTCAGACGGTCGCATGGGCTTGCAAAATCAATGATGCCAAAGATATACAAAAGAGATAACAAATTTGTTAGAAGGACCACAGATTTTGTATATGAAAATTGGAAGAGGATTTGGATTCTTTCACTATGGATAACCGTGAATCTAGCCCTAGCAGCTTGGAAATTTGAACAGTACAGAAGGAGGTCAGCTTTCCAAGTAATGGGCTACTGTGTTTGCGTAGCCAAGGCAGCAGCAGAAACCCTGAAGTTGAACATGGCTCTCATTCTCATCCCTGTTTGCAGAAACACACTTACAAGACTCAGAAAAACTGCTCTCGGTTCGATCTTCCCATTTGACGACAACATCAATTTCCACAAGGTATTAGAGGCATTTTCACTAGTCAATGCCCTTCAGCTTTCCTTATTGATAGCTCATGTTTTAAGCTAAGCTTAAACCTCTACAGATCATTGCGACGGCTATAGCTATAGGGGCAGCAGTGCATACTCTTGCACATGTAACATGCGACTTCCCGAGACTGATAAGTTGTCCAAAACCAAAGTTCATGATGACATTGGGACCATATTTCGACTACAAGCAACCAACCTATCCATCTCTACTGGCCAGCATTCCAGGAGTCACTGGTATCCTCATGATTATCATAATGGCCTTTTCTTTCACACTGGCAACACATTCTTTCAGAAGAAGTGTCGTGAAGTTGCCATCACCACTCCATAATTTAGCTGGATTCAACTCATTTTGGTATGCCCACCATCTTCTTGCACTGGTGTATGTTCTTCTAGTACTTCATTCCTACTTCATTTTCCTCACCAAGAAATGGTACAAAAGGACGGTATGTCACTTCTCCTTCTGATTGAATTTATTTTAGCTCCAGATATAATAGTAATAATAATTGTTACTTCCTATTATGCAGACATGGATGTATCTAGCAATTCCTATACTCTTTTATGCCTGCGAGAGACTTACTCGAAAATTTCGCGAGAACAACTTCCGTGTGGATGTCATCAAGGTAAGCTATTCATCATATATAACTACAGATTTAGCGAAGAATATATCTGATGAGTCAATCATGAAAAAAAAAACTCCTTCCATGTGTTAAACAGGCAGCAATATATCCTGGTAATGTACTTTCGATACATATGTCAAAGCCACCAGGATTCGAGTATCAAAGTGGAATGTACCTGTTCATCAAGTGTCCAGATTTATCACCATTCGAATGGTACGTCTGATCTCGTATTCACAGAGAAACTGTGACCTTTTATTTAACTTTTGTTTTGATTCTACTAGGCATCCCTTCTCGATCACATCAGCACCAGGGGATGACTACTTGAGTGTTCACATCCGCTCCTTGGGAGACTGGACAACTGCTCTCAGAAATTGTTTTGGAAAGGTTTGATTAAAAGTTTGATATGCTCTCCCTTTTCCTCAAAATCTATATCCACATTTCAAGAATAATATGACACTTTGAAACAGGCTTGTGAGGCTGAAGTTAAGTCCAAAAAGGCAAATTTAGTTAGGTTGGAGACAACCATCGTAGCAGATATTGAACTTCAAGATACACGGTATAAAATTGCTCACCAGTTATCTCTACAAGATTTTCTGAAGTAACCGAATTTTGAAGATGAATTACATTTGTTATGCAAGATTTCCAAAGATCTTCATTGATGGGCCTTATGGTGCACCTGCTCAAGATTACAAAAAGTATGACATTCTTTTGCTTGTTGGACTGGGAATTGGGGCAACCCCATTTATCAGCATATTAAGGGATATTTTAAACAACACACAAGCAAACAAAGTACAAAATCCAGCCAAAGTGGTTTTGGAAACTTCTTTTACATGAACCAGTATTCATAACCTGTAAATTAATGCAGGAAATGGAAAGTAAAACTTCACCGAATGAAACCAACGATAGAGATGGTCCAGGAAGGGCTTACTTCTATTGGGTGACCCGGGAACAAGGTTCCTTTGAATGGTTTAAAGGTGTCATGAATGAGGTTGCAGAAAGTGACCACAATGTATCTCCAAACCCTTTGTTGATTCTTTTCTTACTCGTTAATTTTCTGAGGAAGGAAAAACTGATGAGAGTAAGTGCATTTTCAGAATATCATCGAGATGCATAACTACTTGACAAGTGTTTACGAAGAAGGTGATGTTCGATCGGCTATTATTGCAATGGTTCAGTCACTTCAATATTCAAAAAGCGGAATTGATATTGTATCTGGAAGTCAGGTATGGCCTCTGTTAGGAAAGCTCAAACAATAGAAACTATATGCCCTATTTGACTGATGCATGAAATTGACAGATAAGAACACACTTCGCGAGACCAAACTGGAGGAAAGTATTCTCCAACTTAGCAAGCACTCACAAGGCCTGTTCAATAGGTTAGCTCTGCACTGCAACTAAACCGATCCTATGGTATTCCTATTGCTTACCCATTTTTACATATTTGGAACTACAGGTGTTTTCTACTGTGGACCCTCGAGTCTCGCAAAACAACTGAGAGATCTTTCAAAGGAATTCAGCTATGACACAACAACCCGCTTTGATTTCCACAAGGAGAACTTCTAGCAAAGGATTCTAGAAATATAAGATTGTACGGTAATTCAAAGAGTGAAAAACTCAGATGTTTTTACAAGAATCCATAAATAGAGTTGTTATTGTTGTAAGTACATCTAGCAATGAGCCTGCACAGAAGAAAAAATAATTGGTGTATTGGAAAAGGAAGAAACAAAAATTAATATCCATCTCCAGACTATTTCTAATGTCTAGTTGTGATTGATTTGCATATTAGTAGAAACTTATTGAGTTGGCTGGAAAATATCTCAGATGTTAAGTTGAGATTGATTTGAATATTACTAGTTATATATAACCCAACATAAATCTCAATAGATAGATAAGATTCCGTAACCAATCTTAAGTAAGTATTAGATAGATAGATATAACTAAGCAACTTTCTCAGAACAAATGAGACTCAAAGCCCCAAATCAACCAAAAAATACAACGAATTCATCTCACCAGGAAAGTAGATGGCTAGGGCGGCTGGACTGGATGCGAAGGGAAGCGACGGCTCAACGCAGGCCGTCACGGTGGAACCAAAGTATTCGAGGGGAGTTCGCTGGCTCCGACGGAGTACCGAAGACGGGGGAGGCAGCCGGCAACGGTGCGCCGGAAGGGATTTATCTGTACCAAAATGGCATTTCTTAAAATTATGAGTGCAAAATAGACATACGATGATTAAAGGGCCATTTCGGTAATATTACCAATCTAATTGGACTTTAAATCCATTTTAAAAATATGAAGGGGCAAAAGTCAAAAGGCACCCCTGAAGTGTTCCAAACCACACATGGCGTCATTGGAATTACTTCTCTGTTCCCTTCTTCCTCAATATGTGGATCTTCGCTTTGTTCTTCATTCCCTGCGTCGCGATCTTGCAATCCCTCTTTTGTTCTCTTTCAACACGCTGATTGATACATATGAAGACACGACTGTATCTGCTTCTTTCCTCTGTCTCGCTAGGGCGTGTTCTTCTCATTGCATCTCTCATTTTTTCCTCCATCCCAGGTAGAGTAGTTTACCTTTACCAAATGGTGTTTAGTGAATGAATTTATCTCATGTTGTGGCTAGATGGTTGGATTTGCTGTCAAGACGTGTCATTTATTTTCCAAGATCATTGCGCAGTACAATAATGATGCTGGCCATCCATGCGCGTCTTCATGTTTCGATTGGTTTCATTATTTGCTCCGGTTCTTTCTTTGCACATGCCTTGATAGTTAAAAATTTTGCCCGAAACAGTCATGCTGGTAGTTAATGAACCTAGTGTTTTATTTGCTGATTGACATTATGATTTGGATATATCAAACAATGAGATGCAACTTGAAAGAGATTTTTTTTTCCTTCCGGAGAATGGAAGCCAAAAGTGGGCTGGAATATTAATCTGGCCGATTAATAATAAATGTGGTTTATCTACACCAACTGAACTAGAAAACAGAATCAGATGTTAATTCTTCTGGAAAGACTTCTCCCAAATCAGTAGCTAATTGGACTATTGGAATGGCTTGAACAAATCATTATTCATTTTGATTTAGTGAATCTTGGAAGTTGTCTCCGAGTTTAGACTAATAGAAAAGCTTTATAAGATTAGATGAGTTAGCTATCATTGACTTAGGTTTAAGCCCTAATCCAAGGCATGGTAAGGCTTTAGAAAGGGTTGCCCTCGCATACCGACGATTAGGGATGATTCTAGACTGTGAGTTAAAGTTTGGATCTTGACGATTATGATCGACTATTAAATGGGGGAGATTGTAACACCCCAATTTATGCTCATGTAATGAGTTCAAGCTAATAGAGAATCTTTATAAGTTTAGATGAGATAGTTATTATTAACTTGGGCTTAAGTATGTGCTTTGTGCAAAGCTATATCACTTGTAATAAACTAATCCATTAAGTCATTTTTATTATATGGGTTAATGTTTTTCTGATCTTCCTTTTCCTCTTACATCTTCCTTTGCTTTTCAACTTCGTTATGCTCCTTTTTGTTTGCAGGAAGCTTCTCATCCAGGGCTATTATACTCAGATCAATTCAGATCTACAATACTCATGAGTTTCTTGCTCCACACCCAACAATCTACTTCTTTTGCAAAGGAGAGAACATAACAATCTTGCCTGATGTAAAGGAGAGACATTTTTTCTATAGTTTCAAAGGTGAAGAATCCTGGCAGGTCAGCATTTTTTTTCATTCTTAAATCATCAATTTCCGGTAATATCTTACTTATGGATCTTCTTGGATTAAGCTATTATGTTCATCTTATCCAATATATTAAAAGGCGCTATGTTTGCAATCTTGAAAGACCAAACAGCTTTACTTCTACAGGTTGAAGCACGAAAAAGTATTTAAGTATGAAAATACAACTGCAATCATTGGTCTATTCTTTATTTCTTCAAAGTTTTGCATGGTTGTAAATAGGAGTAGGTATTTCACTTAGTGTCCTAGTTGCTACAAATGATTTTAAGATATGAATTATTTAGAAGTTTTTCAGTTTGAAGATACAATTGTTAGTGTTTTCTCATCATGGGCTAATTTAAGGTAGCTTGTCTACCTTTAGAGGTTCATTTTGTCTTGCATTTTTTGTAGAGGAGCGAATTTGTAGGTATCCAAACTGTTGTCATCCTTAGTGTGATGATATCCTTATATGCCATGACTTGTCTTCCATTTTAGGTGTATAGATCTTTCTTACATTCTTCCATTAGTCCATGTTGTATATGATAATTGACTAGGAAAACTAATGATCCTATCACCTTTTAGCCAACTATTATTAGTTATTCGTGCAAATCATGTTTTCTCTTGGTTAGCATATTTTTATCTTCTTCAACCTTTTACTCCATTTGCTAGCTAGCTTCCATTTGTTTTATCTTTCTTCGGAGTAGTAACTCTAATATATACTTTTGTTTCAGCCGTTGACAGAGCTGCCAGATAACAAGTGCAAGAGATGTGGTTTGTATGAGTCCGACAGATTAAAATCAGATGATGTGTTTGACGAGTGGGAGCTTTGCCCAGATGATTTTCTTACTGGAATATCCATTCATTATAAGAAAAAAGAATTCAATGCCACACTGGAATGCGATGAGTGCAAAACTACCCACGGTAAGAATCCTGCTCCTCAATATATACAAGGAATATGATATTTTTGTTTTGGGGAACATTGTTCTTTGTTGATTACTTGCACTACTGTTGCAAACCAAACATAGAAAAAAGAATGTAGAATTCATTCGTACTTTTGACCACAGCTAAATTGTTTCTGATCTTACTTGTGCCCCCTCTTTGTAGATCCTGCTCAATCCCCCAAAGCAGGTGGAGTTCTTGACAACCAAAAACTGGTTGCTGCTATAGTTATAATCAGTGTATTTATCTGCATTATGGCCACTCTTATAGTAGTATCTGCATACAAATATTGGCAAAGGAGAAAAAGAGAACGCGACCAAGCGCGATTTCTGAAACTATTTGAAGAGGGCGATGACATTGAAGATGAACTTGGTCTGGGACTTTAAAAACACACAGTTCTCGGACGACAACCGCCATTGTGTCGTGCCACGAAAGCTTCCGGGGGTATCTACACCTGAGGAGAACATTGCAAGAACTACTCAGAGCAGTGGTTGTGAAGAAAGAAGGAAAATTCTCTTGAATTTGCTAGGCAGGGAAATCAATGTTAGTTCAATTTACCTGTATCCTCGTGATTGTCTACTGAAATTCAAAACTTGAAATTCAGGAATGTTTTTAGAACAGTCGCCATTAGTAATGAATTAAATAATTGCCAACATTGTACAGAATTCCAACCAAAGATTGTTTTAATACTCACCTAAATCGAATGAAACGGACAAATGACAGTGAAAAATGGACTGTACGCGTAACGCTACTGGAAGCAGTTCCCAAATTAATCATGCTAATTAGGCAAAGCATTAACTTTAACACGTAGCTTTCTGTTTAATCTACTTGCCTTTGAAAAGTTCCCGTAACGTATCCGTTTCCTGGCATTTTTCTTGCCAGTACTCAAATGTTCAATTAAGTCAGTCCATGCATCCTCTATAAATAAATTCTCAGCAGCATTTCTGTAGATAGAGAGAAACGATCAATGGCTACTTTCACTCTTGCTGATCCTGTTCCTTCTCCATATGAAGACGCCGAGCGCATCTGGAAGGCTTGCCATGGTAGATCTCTCGTCAGTCAGTGATTTCTTTCTATGCTTCTTTTTGCTTAATTAATCTCGATCTTGCTCGTGATTCTTTAGGATGGGGAACTGATGAGAAAGCAATAATCGATGTATTAGCACATAGAAATGCAGCTCAGAGGAACCAAATAAGATTGGCTTTCGAGGAGCAGCACCATGAGAATCTCATTAAAAGACTTGAATCAGAATTATCAGGGGACTTCGAAGTACGTACCCATCCTTTTTTTATACATTTCTTTGCATATCTTGATCGACTCCAATTCTTGACATTAATTCTTTCTAGAGAGCTGTATATCGATGGATATTTGAGCCGCTCGAACGGGAGGCTCTGATGGCAAATATTGCACTGAAGAAGAAGAAGAAACTCAACTATCAAGTGATCATCGAAATCGCGTGTGTGAATTCACCAAAGGAACTCTTGGCAGTCAAGGATGCTTACCAGGCTCGTTACAAACATTCCTTGGAAGAAGATGTGGCAGCCCATTCTATTGGGGACTTTCGTCAAGTAGGCAGCAGGCATTTGTTTCTTTCTATATATATATATACAAATATTAAACTCCAGTGTATCAATTATTCAATTGCTTGCAGCTCTTGGTTTCACTAGTGAGCACATACAGATATGATGGAGAGGAGATCGACATGGGCTTGGCGCATTCGGAAGCTAAAACAATCCAAGAGGCTATCGTGGAGGACAACTTCAACCACAGTGAGATCATCAGAATTTTGAGTACTCGAAGCAAGGCACAACTTCGTGCTACGTTTAATCATTACAAAGATGAATATGGTGTTTCTATTACAAAGGTAATTGTCATTGTTTTTGTATAACAAACTATATATGTGAAAGAATGAACTAGGTACGTACATGGTTTTCGTTAGGCTTTGGCTGCTAATCCTACAAATGAGTTTGCACACGCACTGCGAACGGCAATACGATGTATCGTATCACCGTATAAGTACTTTGTAAAGGTGAGTATGTTGATTTTTTTTTCTATTTATATTCCATTTTGGAGTATTAATTAGATGATGAATTTTGATTTGTAGGTTCTTCGAGGTGCAGTCTCCAGCAAAAACACAGATGAGGATGCACTCACTCGGATGGTTGTGATGCATGCAGAGAAGGATTTGAAGTTGATCAAAGAGATGTTCTATGAGAGGACCAATGTTACACTGGAAGATGCAGTTGGCAAAGAGACTTCAGGGGACTACAGGACCTTTCTCCTTGCCTTGATAGGAGGGAATTGAGAGTTTGGTAGAACGAGGACAAGACAATTTCTTCCTAGTTTAATATCTTTTGAAAATCGAGTTGCCTAATTACTAGTTTCTTTGTTTTTTAATAAAAAACATTCAGTCTATCAATAGTTTCTATGTTGTTGGGAGAACCTTAATATTATTAAAAATCATTTTCAAAACACACTGAAGGCCAATCTGGTTCTGAAAGCATTGCCACAAGGTGTGATTTGTCGTCTGGTGTGATTAGCCTTTTAGATAGAAAGCACAACACTTGACAATGAGATGGTCGTGAAACTCGTTCAGATCATCAGGGAATAACTAATCTGCAAAAATAAAATAAAATAGTATCTAAGACTGGCAAGAAACAAACATATAAATATTAAACTGCTTATAGCAAAACTAGAACAAGAAGGAGAAATCATAAGCACACACTTCGCCATGTGATTTATAGCGAAACAACCAAACGCTTCTATCTGAATTCTCTAGTATGAAAATTACAACGGCTATCTACCAATTAAACTTTTCCTGGGAAGAATTTGAAGCATGTAATGTTACCCTACAAACAAGTTGATGATTCTGAAATCCCTCCAATGAGAACTCGGCAAACCATCTATAAAACAAACAGCATATTAAACTTTGAGGGGTTTAGGTCAACACTCCATTGTGAGACAAAATCTGATGCATGGCCTTTTCCTGGAGAATCCTCCTCTTAACTGTAATCCTCACTTTGAGCAGTTCAAGCGTCCTCTTCTTCCTTTATGGAAGAATTTGTCAGAAAATCACAAAAATTTCCAGTTGCAGACATAACATACTATCAATAACATCTGGAGAACACCCCTCTTGAACTCATCGTATCCATCTTCCCATGACTTCACCGAAAGCTAAGCTCCTCCACTCCATTTTCAGTTATCTGATCAAAAAGGTATGGATGAATTTATTAAAGGAATGTGGATGCATTGTTCAAAGTATCAAATTCTAAGAGAACTGATTGGTACGTGTATTAAAGAACCTGCTATATTCAGCATTTCAAGCAACCACTACGAATGGACTTAAGCAAATTAAATGTCATAGCTACAAACTATGGTAAGTGACAGCAAAAATTGACAATACAATGGCTGTGAATAAACAACAATTTGATAATTATACCCAAAATAATTCCATCAGAATGATGATACTGTTTTTTTATTCCTTAGATCAAGAAATCAAAAGATCACAGTCAAGATCAAGAAAAGAGATTACATCCACCACTACACATCAGCAAAGATCAGCCAATCTTGATCCAACTTGGTCAATCTGTATCAAAATCGGGTAAGTTTGCCAACTATGGTGAATAAACGGCAAAGTGTTGCCTCTGATGTAGAAGAAGTGGAGAGAAAAAGGAATGAACCGAAATCTCAATATAATTCAAGAGAAAATAGTGGTGAATGGTGGTCATTCAAACTAAGACTATTCAAGAAAGATGCACTTGCAAAACTTAAGGACAGTTTATCACCTAAAGACAAGATATAAATAAAGCAAGCGCACCTACATACACATGGCCGATGTTTTATCATGAGGGAAGAGAATAGAGAAAGAAACTTATAATAATTGTAATATTTTCGTATTACAGTTTGATTTTAGACTTCTAACCAGATGTTTTGCAATATGGCTTGGTAAGAAAATGTTCAGAAATAATACATATCTGCAAAGCATTTGCCATGACCGTTACCAAACAAGCTTAACCATATCCTTAAACCCCATTACTATTCATGGAATATGATGCTCAATGGTATTTAAGATATCCAAAATAAAAATTACAAGGAGATTGAGAATGATAAATGAAGTTATTCTCAATGGGAGCACTTGCTAGAAAATTCATAAACCTTGTATTTACATGTTTGATCTAATAGCATTTTGTCATGTTGGTATATGCTCAAATTATGGTTCTAAGATACCAATTTAATAGGCAAGGCAATTTGGATTTTATTGAACACCATTAACCAAGGAATCGAAAAATAAATATGGGGTTCCCCAATTGATATTCAAATTAACAAACAAATTAAACTCAGTTATTCTAGCGACAAAAGATTTACTAAAGCACTACAGCTAATGTCATGAAGACAAACTAACACATTTAAAGAAAAGTAAATTAACCTAGTCATCGCTATATTTTACAAATTATAAAGAATGTGTAAGAACAGGAAATAGTCTGTTCACCAGATATAATTCAGTTCCTGTTCTGCTTCTTGGAGCGTCTCCTATTCCTTTCTCTTTCATCTGAACTAGATCCCGACTCAGATCCTGAATCAGAATCTGACTGGGAGCTTGAGCCACTAGAATTTTCAGGTTCATCTTCAGAATCAGTTACTGATTTTTGTTGTTGCATAATTAGTCTTGGCATGTTCTTCAAGTATTCTCTCAGGTTTTCAGTGATACCACCCAACCCAATCGACGTGAAAAAGTTGATGGCAAATCTTGTATTTTTAGGGTTATCCTTGGGAAATATAGACTCAAATGAATCTTGCATAGTAGGATCATTGAGTCTCTCATTAAGTAAACGAATTCCCAGGTGCTCAGACAATTCCTGCAATGAAAATTTTATGATTAAAAATACTGAAGATTCAACTAGATACCACAAACTTATTACACAGAAATTTACACATACCTGAAAGAGAATCTTAATAAAGATTCGGGAAGAGGAAGTTGTGTCTTCCTCAGTCAACCGTATATAAGCAAGCACATGCCAAGGAAGTGCATCCGTTCCAAGCAAGTGAGCAAAGAATTTGGCTACATTGCGCAACTTATTAGTTTCAAGACGATGTATCATAGAATACTGCTGAACAAAGCATTTCTCAAAATTTTCTTGATGAACTTTGTTAATCATGCAAAATCTCTGCCCAAGAAGACCATAATATCGTAGGTATGTTCTCTCTTGGCTGCAGCATTCCAGCAACATAATACATAATTCCATCTGTGCATAAACAAAATATAATAATGAGTCCATTTATTTTAAGAACTCTGAAAAGGATGTCAAACAAAAATGATATGAGATATATTATATAGAAACAAGTTAAAAGTGATGCCATGAAAAAGGTATCACATGAGAAAACATTTAGCAGCCATATGAAGATGAACTTGACTTTCCAGAGGACAAAAAAGAAAGAAAATACAATGACAGATATTATGACTGAGGAAAGATCACATTTTGACACACCTCCCTACACAGCTAATAATACAGCTAACAATACTAAAATTATGTACAGAAAGAAAATTCAATTAAGAAACTGATAAAAGAAGAAAAACTATGCAAATCAGAAAATGCAAAAGTATTGTGTTGTCGCCATTGTAAATACTAAATACCATGGTTGAAACAAACTGCATCATTTTTTTGTTAGTTTCCACTTCCCCTTGTATATCTTGTTCAAGATCATTAATGAGTTTTGAGAACCTAAAGAAGTTTTGAAATGTCCATTCACATTTTGCATCAATGCTGAAATCTTGACAAAAATTATTGTATTGATGAAGAATAGCACATCACATTGTCACTTCATGATATCTTTCACCAAATGATGAATGACCAAAGAAGCTTTTAGCATAATTTTCCTTGTGTATAACTTCAAATCTTAGCCAACATTATTGTGATATTAGATGGAACCACATGGACTGCCTAAAACATGGCCTTACTTTTAGGATCTATTTATTTCCTGACAGGAGCAGTTTTCTGAATAAATGGGCAGGAGCTACATACACAATGTCTTTCACAATTTAAATAAAAAATGTGGATCACAATTAACAAAAATGGTTTATAAATTACAAAGGAATTTTTGTGCTTGCCATTCCACATTGACTGAGTGAAATATAGTATTTCTTTCTCAATACTTTAGTAAAACACTAACATTAGCATTCTAGAACTTGATAAATGAAGCATAATTAGGTCTATATTATACCCTAAAAATATGTATTAGATTAGTAAACCAATTGAAGCAATCAAAACGGAAATACTAGTTCATTCAAGTGCATACAATACTTGTTAGACAAGAGTACTATTATAAATGAAATAAGCAAAAGGCATCAAGCTTCACTGTACAAAAACAGCCTCCTATCATGAAAACGTAATGATTAAAAATTTGTCACTGAGTGAATTTCAAGGATAACCATAGGGATATATGACGGATCAAAAGAACATCCAGTGCTAAATACTTACCTCCTGACCGGGCTCAAGCTTGATTTTTAACAATTTATGTCCAGCCTCCTCAAAATCAACACTCGACATGATTGTAAGATATATAGTTCTTCGCAAATTGACAAGATTTGTCTCGGTTTCATCTTTTATCTTCATCATCTCGTCATCTTCTTCCTCAGATTCTTCTTCATCTTCATCTTCATCCTCTGAGGCTGCATCAGAATCTTCTTCATCATCAGAAGACTCGTCTCCAAGAATGCTTTTCTTCAGATTCTCATATGCCTTCTCGTCTTCAAGAAAATTAGGATTTGCCTTAAAAACATCTGCACAGATAGAGAAAGAATTATGAGAGCTTTGGTGATAAATGTGAAATGATCTTCAGAAAGGATTTCAATCCAACACTATTACCAAGATTAGTCTCCGGATCAATCTCTTCATCAAGTGCTATCTCATGAGTAAATTGGTCCTCTTGCTCAACAAGATCCAGTTCTGGACGAATAGCAGGAAATCCCTGAACAACAATTTGATCAAATGAAATACTTCAGCCACTAGCATATATCAAGGTTGGCCAACAAATATGCATATTCAAGCATCTAAGTTGACAAACTCTACCTGAAATTTTGCTTTTCGTATAGCAAAAAGGCCTTCAATCAGAAACTGGACCCTTTTATCAATTTCTCCTTCATGAAGTATACCACGAAAACGTTCAAAGATACCTGCATGAACATGTAAAACTTGTGATGGAAAGAACAGCACTGCCTAGCATAACTGACCCAAAATATGATTACAAGCAACCGTATTTCACTAGAAGCATTTAGTAAAATGGAACGTGACACTTCAAAAACAGTTAATATACAGAAAATGGATAAAAAGCAGAATGTTGTAGCTTGAGAAAACACATGTTACATAACAAGGCAGTGTTTTGAAAAAAAAATAAATGCTGAATAAAACCAAAGGCACAGACGCATTGAACTGGAACAAAATCCATTTGAAACCAAGCACGAATGAAAAAAATGCTTGAGTCAGATAGGGCTGTATCATCAAAAGAACTGTCTAACAATTCTACCAGTTACTTCTTACAATAAATAATTAGAAAGATTTTTCAAATAACACTTGGAACAAAAAAAGATCACATAGGTGTTAGAAGACAGAATTAATGTTGAGCACGAACTATAACACTTATTCACGATTTGTCAGCATAATGCAGGTTTGGTCCTCAAGCAAACACTGATGTCCTTGTTCCATCAGCACCATCATAATCCATACTAACAAGCAACTGACTTTTTTCATTAAGTGCTACTAAGAGGTGAAGTAGGTAATGGGAATTATGAGACTCAAAAGGATAGATCCATAATATGCAAGAAAAATAGAAGAAAATAAGGTACATATGTTCTAGATCTCTAAGAAAATTGTTGCCAATGTCAGAATCATTACAAGGAATGCTTTCGCTGGTGATGTTTAATAAATACAAATAAATCCCAAAGCAGCTCAGTTACAAGCTAAACCTTTTGGCTGCATTCAACAGTTTATGTTCTATCACTTCTGCTATAATAACTTGATCAGATATCTTAACAACTTAAAATGAGTTAAAGCATATGGAATGAATTTTCTGCTATCTGAATTAACCCAAGTGATAAATTCAGCCTTCAAGAACATCTATCTAACAAAGTTTAAAATGGATAGAAACTTAGACTGCATAAATCTCCAACCCAAGAAAACAAATGATATCTCTCGGCCAACATCAAAAAATATCCTTAAATCTGAGTTAATCCAACTCAAAGCCATTAAATCATAAGCTTCAAGTTTCCAATTTGTTCTCTGGATCAGGTATAACATAAAAAGAAACAAACAGTGGAGAAGGCTTGTCAGGCTTGTCAATCTGATATACATAAGTGAGCAAACCTATTCATGTCCAAATCAAAAATTTGCAACGAATGTGCAACCTCACTCTTACATCAAGACTCGCCCATAAATCATAATCTTTAGTGATTACCAATATGTTTCCAGAATTATTAAAATAAAACACTAAAAGAAATATACTTTTTAGTCAGAAATTCCTTCTCCAGATAAGTTGTGAAGCAGTAAGAAGACTTGGATGTATAGAGATGATTAAGCCCTCTCATTTATGATGGTTTCGTTATATGCAACAAAATTATGTACTCCTTGCGGCAATCATAAGTGTGAAAAATATAATCACACAACTTAGGATCAGATTCTTTTATCATCAACATGTGTTCTAACATATAAAACAAATATAACCACATAATAGTAAATAGTTATCTACCAGAAGAAAATGTTTTATATGTTTCATAGTCATATGACAAGGAAAATGAGTATTATTCTAACACATCAAAGGAGTTCAGAAAGTGGCAATATTGACAGGTTTAATCTCAGCAAATTGCAAAATGATCTAATGTGCTAATCTGAAAACCTTCTCCAAATTTAAAATTATAATACATTATAAGCATTCCACATATCTGAAAACTATCTATACTCAAATTTGAGTAACATTTATTCATGATACTATTTATTTATTTAATTTTCTTTCTTTCTCAGGAAACATCCTAATCAGTTCACCTTTAAGATTGAGTACAAATATACTTCCTAATGACCAAAGGCCAATCACTAAAAATAGTGTAAAAAGTACCAACATGCAACAATTAACTACATCTACAATTGTTTTAGTAGAAGAAGAGTAACATACCATGGAGCCCTTGAGGTGAAATATCTTGAAGTAATGCACCACATTCCTTGATAAATCCAACAGCTACCTGAACAAGAATTAACCAAACAATAAGATTAATTCAAGAAAAGCATGAAAAATGTCAAATAACATGCAATATTTACCTCTACACTGTCATCTGTAGGGTTTTCCAATAATAAAGTGAGAAGCTCCAGAGCAATAATCTCATGTGCTACCAGTTGATTCACAAGATGAGCAATGAACTTGGTCGCAGCAAGCAGTTGAGGCTGCAAAGTAATAACATCAAAATAATATAAGAACTGTATTAAATCTGATAGAAACACGAGAGAACTAAAAGGATCAAAGATAAGTTCTTACCTTGTCATTCCTTTTATAAGCCCTCTGTAATTGCAAGACAATTCTCGCCACAAGAAGCCTACCAAGCTCTGGAAATTTAGTATTTACGACTGCAACCAATGCAGAAAATACATCAGTAAATCCAGGAGAAGCCATTTGAGACTTCATGCATGACCGGCAGAAAAGCCCCCTTCCGCGAATTAAATTCTCAGAGAAGAGCTCAGGAATAATGTTCTTGATATTGGTAGCATTGACTTTATTCACCAAACCGTTGATACTTTTTCTGAGAGCGTCCCAGCTCAGTCGCTGGTAAGCTTCACTACTCTTATCCTGCACTTCTCGCATCATTTGCGCCATTCTGTGAGGAGGGATGTAAATACCCCCAGTCCTTCCCATGTTAGAATCTGGCATAGGTGGAGGCTGACTATCTAGCTTTTTTATCGCCTGGTTGGGTGCCTTGTCTCCCTCTGCAGGTTTTTCTCCATGGTGTTCATTGCGTTCCTTGTGATTTTCCCGTCTTCGAAAACCGTTTTCCTTATCCGACTGATCACTTTCTCCTTCACTGTCTTCACGCCGAGGGGTACCCTTTGGTGCGCTTGAGCGAGCATCTCGTCTCCGAGGCGGACTCTCCTCCTTCTTATCCCTGCGGCGGTCATCTCTGTCACGGACTCTGCCACCATCTTCATGCTTACGTATCCGCGGACTCCTGTCTACATTCTCAGAGCGCCTTCTTTTCCGTCTCCTCTCATCATCGATTTCTTCGTCGTTAATCTCTCGCTTCCTGTCAGATCTGCGGCTCCTCGATCTTTCGTCACGAAGATAACGGCGCTCAGATTTCGATCTGTGCTCTTTACTATCGAAGGGTTTCGAAACCCTAGCTCTTCTTTCGCGATGGCGGCTTCTGCTGTCGTGGGAATCGTCGGAGTCACCGGCCGTCATGGTATCGCTGGCTGTCTACCGCTTCGGCGGATCTTAGGGTTTGAGATAAAGAAAGAAGACGACGTGGACGAATAGAGCTCCTAACCTAATAAATAATAAACCTAATAACAGATTTATTACTAATAACAGATTTGTTACTAATAACAAAATTTCTAATAAAAATCTTTATTATTCCAATTCTAACATATTTTTCTCCAGCCTATTACATAAAATATTAAACTAAATTAATTCTTTTCGCAAAGTGTAATAAATTATAAAAATTAACATAATTTTAAATATAATTAAAATCTTTTATTATATTATTCTCTTACCTAAAATAAAAAATTTATTATTATTATTATTATTATTATCAGACTATTATCTTAAATTTAAATAGAGATGAGTAAAAATTCGATTAAATCAAATAAATCGATCAAATCGACCGAATTAAAAAATTTGGTTCGGTTATTTCAGATTTTAATTTTTTTAAAAAAAATTGATTAATTCAGTTAATTCAGTTTTGATTTTAAAATTTCTTATTCGGTTAAACCGAATTAACCAAAATTAAAAAAATAATTTATAAATTTTAAATAAATGAATTTATAAATCCCTGCTAATTAATTAGTAAAATTTTTATAATATTTAAAAATTTTGATTAATTCGGTTAAAATCTGAATTAACCGATAAAATATTGGTTCGATTTATTCGATTTTTATTGAAAATTTTGATTGATTCGATTGGTTCAAAAAAAAATTAATTTACTCAATTTCTGATTAATTTGATTCGATTCGATTCGATTTTAACTGAATGTGACTGTTTACCAATCGGGATTTGAGATAAAGAAAGAGGACCAACGCGGACGAATACACACATCCGGCTTCTAACCTAATAAACCCTTTTTTTAATGCATTTTAGATTTGTTACTAATAACAAAATTTCTAATAAAAAACTTCATTATTCCAATTCTAATAGATTTTTCTCCCGCCTATTACATAAAATATTAAACTAAATTAATTCTTTTCGCAAGATGTAACAAATTATAAAAATTAACATAATTTTAAATATAATTAAAATCTTTTATTATATTATTCTCTTGCATAGAATAAAATAAAAGATTTATTATTATTATTATTATTATCATCATACGATTTAAGTAGGGTGAGTAAAAATTCAATTAAATCGAATAAATTTCATCAAACCGATTGAATAAAAAAAGTTGGTTCAGTTATTTCAGAATTTTGATTATTTTTTTTTAAATCGATTAATTCGATTCGATTTCGATTTTAAAATTTGTTATTCGATTAAACCGATTAAATCGAATTAACTAAATTAGAAAAAATAATTTATAAATTTTAAGTAAATGAATTTATATATCTCTAATTAATTAGTAAAATTTTTATAATATTTAAAAAATTTGGTTAATTTGGTCAAAAACTGAATTAACCGATAAAATATCGATTCGGTTTGTTCGATTTTTATTGAAAAATTTGATCGATTCGATTGGTTTGAAAAAAATCGATTTATTCAATTTTCGATTAATTAATTTGATTCGGTACGATTTGATTTTAACCGAATGTGACTGTCTACCAATCGGGATTTGAGATAAAGAAAGAGAACCGACGCGGACGAATACACACATCCGGCTCCTAACCTAATAAACCCTTCTTTTTAGTGCATTTTAGATTTGTTACTAATAACAAAATTTCTAATAAAAATCTTCAATATTCCAATTCTAACAGATTTTTCTCCAGCCTATTACATAAAATATTAAATTAAATTAATTCTTTTCGCAAAGTGTAATAAATTATAAAAATTAACATAATTTTAAATATAATTAAAATCTTTTATTATATTATTCTCTTGCATTGAATAAAATAAAAGATTTATTATTATTATTATTATCATCATCATCAAGGACGATTATCTTAAATTTAAATAGAGGTGACCAAAAATTTGATTAAATCAAATAAATCGATCAAATCTACCGAATTAAAAAATTTGGTTCGGTTATTTTGGAATTTTGATTTTTTTAAAAAAAAATCGGTTAATTCAGTTAATTCGATTCGGTTTTGATTTTAAAATTTCTTATTCTATTAAACTGAATTAACAAAATAAAAAAAAATAATTTATAAATTTTAAGTAAATGAATTTATAAATCCCTAATTAATTAGTAAAATTTTTATAATATTTAAAAATTTTGATTAATTCAGTTAATTTGGTTAAAAAATGAATTAACCGATAAAATATCGGTTCAAATTTGTTCAATTTTTATTGAAAAATTTGATTGATTCGATTGGTTTGAAAAAAATTAATTTATTCAATTTTCGATTAATTTGATTCGGTTCGATTCGATTTTAACTGATTAAATTAGTCTTTTTTCATAGTAATTAATTATAATTTTTTAATTTATTTTTTCACAGATATTTATAAGACCGATCATATAGAATCACCACGTTAGATTTTACTAAAGTATGTGAATTAAACTTCTCTTTTTAAAAAATAAATAAATTATAAATGGTAAAAATATAACGAGTTTACTTTTTATTCATTGCTTAATTTAGGTTACAATAAAGGAAGCACGAGAAAGATCGAATTAGAATCAGCAAAAAGCCACCTGAAAGCTTAAACTACTTCAGCTCTCCCCAGCCCGCCCCTCATCCGCCCTCGCCTCCTCCGCCTTCCCAACCGCCGCCACTTCCTCCTCCTCCGTCGCCCGATCCGCCTCCAGGAACCGGAAAGTTCCGAACTTCGGCGTCGTCTCGATCGGCGACTGCCCCTTCGCGTCGAAGAAGAATGAGAACTCGCCTCGGACCGCCCCGCTCGACTGACCCTCCTCCTCCTCCGCCGCCGCAGCCACCGTAGCCTCGGACGCTGTCTCGAGCGCCGTCGGGCAGGTCCGCCGCCGCTTCGATTCTCTAGTGCAGGCTTCGCTATCCGCGGCCTCCTCATTTCTCTCGCTCCTTCTCTCCTCTTCGAGGACGCGTCGCGCCTCTGGATCTGGGCGGGGATCTGGAGGATCGATCGGAGTGGCGGCGGAGACCGGTGGCTCGTCCTCCGCTTTAGCCGCCATGGGGAGGACCGGTGGCTCGTCCTCCGCTTTAGCCGCCATGGGGAGGAAGAAAGAAAGCAGGGACACAGAGAGGGACGAGCAGAGATTCCTTTCGCCAGCGTGCGCCTGTCAACTGCTGCAGTGCACCAATAATTTTGTGCAGTCGCACTTGCAAATATGATCTGTGCATGAATTTGGCATTCTCTTGACTTTCAATAGTAATTTTTTAATTAGATTATTCAGAACATAGTATTATTTAATAATTTATCTCTTAATTTTGTTTTTGTAAGGGATCGAACTGTATATGAATCTAGATGGATCCCAACTCAATTTGTTTATTCTCGGCAATTGAAATAAAAAAAATGGTTTTAGAACAGCAAGATATGAAAGCCTGAATTCAGTTGTTCTGATCAATCTTTGTGGTTAATTACGTCTGGCATGATAGTGTTTATCCTTAGTACACTGGTAATGTCTGTTCTCATGGGCCGTGAAAATCAATCCTTCATCAGAATTCTGAATCAGTGATCTATAACTGGAAACCTGGAGCAATAGATAGCAACATCTCCTGGCAGATTGAAGGCTAATTATCTCGAATCTTCCTTCAAAAACATTGATGCCTAGGTTCCCTACAACTGACATTCATGTCCAAACTAATTCAAGATTTCTTGTTCGAGTAAACTAACAAAAAAACATCACTTCCAACAAAATCCTTCATCCTGTTCCGCCCTGGCGAAAGCATGAAGCTGCAATCTAATTGTTACTCTCAGATCGCAAATCGAGAAGGAAACAAATGTTACTCTCAGTTCGCAAGATATCTTCAGAACCGAAACAGACTGAATCCAAGAAAACCATAGCGGTCGCCAAAGAATAGTTCTGAATGAGAATCCACCGATAAAGAGAAAGAGAGAGAGAGCCGAGGATTGGAATCACTAAAACACTCGATCTCAATTCCGAAAGAGCAAGTGAGAAACAACCTGCAAGCCGATGGCGAGAATTTTTGAGGACCTCGAGTACATCGCAGAACCATCAGAGCAGATCGCGACCGGAGACTCCATGAGAAGGAAAGGGGAAAAGGATGATGGCGATGGCGAAAGAGGGAGGAAAAGGGAGAGGCGAGCAGGCGAAATTCGCCTTCGCTCCTCTTTCTCCTCCTCGTCGTCGCCTCGATTCTTCGGTTGCGGGCCTTGCGTCGAGAAATAAGGGTTTCGACGGCAAACGGTCCTTTTTTACAAAACAAGACAATAAGTTTTGGAAAACGCACTTTTTGTTTAGGGGAATTTGAAGGGACCATTTTGAAATTTCCCAGGGACTCGATCGTAACAAAACCAAACCACATGGATTGCCATTAAATAGTACGGAAACGCGCACTCTCCTTCGACTCATCGACGATCTGGTTCCAGATGGCTGGCTATCCTCCCGGATCCGGTTACCCTCCTTACGGCGCTCCTCCGGCGGGGCAACCCTACGCCTACGGCAGCCCTTACGGCGTTCCCCCGCCTCCCCATGGAGCCGCCGCACCTTCAGCGCCTCCGGCGGGCGCGAAGCCGCCTAAGGAGGGCAAGGCCCAGAGCCACGGCCAGCCCCAGCCCGGGTACTACGGCCACTCGGCTCCCCCAGTAGCGTCCGCCCCGCCTCATCCTTATCCGGCGCCGTATGGCGCCGGCCCGTTTGCGTCGCTCCTTCCGTCTGTGTTTCCGCCGGGGACGGACCCCAACGTGGTGGCGTGCTTTCAGGCCGCGGATCGCGATGGAAGCGGGATCATCGACGATAAGGAGCTGCAGCAGGCGCTTTCGTCCTACAACCAGAGCTTCAGCATGAGGACCGTCCATCTCCTTATGTACTTATTCACCTCCACCAACGTCCGGAAGATCGGTAAGTTTCCTTCTTTCTCGACCTTCCTGATAGAATTTTTCTTCTAGGTTGTTTCCTCATCGCAAAATCGACCTACTCCTTTAGTTAAAACGCTGTATTTTCTTTGTTCTCCCTCTCCAAATTGGCGTGTTCTGAACCCTAATTCTTGCGGTGTTAAGCGTCTAATGCTAACCCTAATCTGATTCGATTAGTATCAGGTTTTCTTTCTCTCTTACCTGATTGCTGCGTGCCTAGAAACCAGCCTGTTCTTGAAACCTCATTAAAAATTTTGCCGAATTTGAATAATTACAAGATGAGCGAAGCTTAAATGATCTAATTGACTCACGAGAGAACAGTAGCTGAAGAAGGCCTTTAGGAGTTGAGTGCCGTAGTCATTCTTCAGACAAACTGACCTATCACTACGTTTATCAAGTTACCGAACTCGATATGTATATCTGATTGATCAAAATTATGTTTGTAAACGAATTCCTTCCTTCAATGTTATGCCAATCCAAACCGTAGGATCACACACACACACACACACACACACAAAGACTTGTTGGAAATGTGTCTGCCATTTTCTTGTAATTCCTGATGCCTTTGGGCTATAATTATGGTGTTGGTATGCTGTTGACTTTTCACTGAGGTTTCTGTGCTTAAACTGGCTACTATAATACTCACCTGTGTCGAATACATTAATTTTCAACCATGGGATCTACTTCTTAGATCTTAGGCTTTGAAATTCATTTCTCCCTCCTCATAAGCATATTTGACTTTCCCAATAGGTAGAAATGTTCTTATGTATAGTAAGTTTTAAAGTCAGAAAAGTATATCAATTATCTCTTTTGATCATACTAAATGTACATATTCTCTGCACACAGGGCCAAAAGAGTTCGCATCTGTCTTCTACAGCCTTCAGAGCTGGAGGGTATAAGAGCTAATGATTCAACTTTCTTTGTTAATTGGCTGTTAAAGCAACAACTTGTATTGATGATTTTTTCCCCCAGGCTATCTTCGAGAGGTTCGATCGCGACCGCAGTGGCAGGATTGACACTACAGAGCTCCGCGAGGCCCTTCTGAGTCTTGGCTTCTCTGTTTCCCCATCAATTCTCGATTTGCTCGTTACCAAGTTTGACAAATCCGGAGGCAAAAGCAAAGCCATTGAATACGACAACTTCATCGAGTAAGCGATAGTTAAACTTAAGCTAAGTTTTACTGTTAGCAGAATTATTGACCTATAAAGTGGTTGTTCAAATTGTGAAATTGTTTGCCCATGTTTGTTTGGTTGTGATGCAGGTGCTGTCTCACAGTCAAGGTGATACGTCGTCCAGATGCTTTTACAAATCTTCTTCCATATTTCCTCGTTTTCCTTCTGAATGAATTAACAACTGGTTTTGTTCAGGGCTTGACAGAGAAATTCAAGGAGAAGGACACCTCGTATTCAGGTTCAGCAACTTTCACTTACGAGTCTTTCATGTTAACCGTGTTGCCCTTTCTCATTGCGTAAGTGCATTTGCCTTCAGTTACCGATTGGCAAAGGCTCTACTACCCTTTTTTTTTAATGTTTGGCTGTTATTTGTATGTGAGCATCTTCCAAGTAGCAAGTGAAAAGTGTTGCTTTTGACTTGCTAATTGGATGTTCTTGTGTGCTTTCAATAGTGAACACAAACACTGTTCTACTGAAATTATGGTAATAATTGCAAAAATATATAAATCCTAAACCATGGTTGTGATGTGTGTATCGTGTACTTGTAAATGTAGATTATGTACGCATGAACATTTGTTTTTAAATATATTTTATTCTCAAAATCCTCTAAGATGGTGCTCATCGGCCAATGAATGAAATGAACATTTGTCTTTTATAACGTTATTTAAACAGCCATCTTCACATTATCTCAATGAGAAGGTGATCTGTGGAAAATTTTTTATGGTGGTAGAAATGATAGATATGCCTGCTTCCATATCACTTGAGAAAAAATTCCCTTCTGAGTTGAACAATTGAAATATTCACAACTATCAACTGTTCAGTTACCATTTCTCAAGCCTCAGTCGCTAATAAACATGATAGAGTTGAACATGAAATAAAAGAACCACCATGATTTAAATGAATTCTACCCTCAATCGAAGGTGATGAGAAAGATAAATGGTTCATTCCGCTGATCATCAAGTCTTAAGCGTCATTCCATGAGATTCATCTCTGACCTCATCTTTGGGGCCTGGGGGTAAAGGAATAGGCACATAATGTACAGATACAAGATAATTTACTTGAACCAGAACATCTTAAAGCCTTCTGATTACTGTCAGGTCAATGGTGGTGGTGGTGGTGCTGCTGGTGGTGGTGGTGGTGGGGTGGCGGTAACATCGGAAAAGGTGGTTGGTCTCCATAATTGAATCCTTCTGATGCTCCGAGAAAACCATACTGATTTCCAGCAGTTGGGTAGGGTGGAAAAGCAACCATCTGGTAGTTTGGAAAAGGGGGTGCCGGGTCATATACATAAACACTTGTTGTAGTTAAATCAGCAAGGGGTGTGAATGCAGGTGCTACTCGCGCTGCTGGAGGTGGTGGCGCGGGTGGTGGTGGAAATGGTGTTGAAGGTGGAGGTGGTGGAGGCGGTGGCGGCTCCACTCTTGAGTTTGGGTAGGTAACCGGTGTAGGCAGCAACTGCGGTGAAGGCTGATTCAATGTATCAGGCTGCAGTGGTGGAAAAGGTAGTTGGAGCTGTGGTTGAGATGGAAATGATGGTGGCTCATCCCCTAGTTTCAATCTTTTATTATTCAACCGAAGGTCGTCCTCAATTGTGCGCCGCCCGACAATGTCATCTGAATGATCAAATGACTGTGCATAGCTTCGCATCTGAGCAGAGATTGTTGAGGCTGCAAGCTGTGGCTCACCTGAAGCAGCTTCCAAAGTTGAGGATGTTGAAGCTGCAAGCTGTGGCGGACTTGAGGATGTTGAAGTTCCTGCCTTCTGGTTCCCTTCTACATGGTCAAAAACATAATTATCTGAAAAGGCAGGAGGTCCATGATCGGGCGATTCCAGAAGTCTTTGATCTGGTGAGATATCGATATTAAATTGCTTGCACAGATCGACAGATACTTGATACGCCGATTGAGCCGCCTGGTTAACAATTCAGAAAACATGTTATGAAGAAATCTAAAAACTTAGCAATAAAACATGAGCTTTTATAGAAGTGCCAAAAATCTAGTGTAGCCATAACTAACACAAGGGGTTTTGCCAAAAACTGCACAAGAAGATTCAATCATAATGTTCAATCCAACTATCAGTCTCCAATATGACTCCAAGGATCCAATAGGTATTCGTCAATATTTTCCTCCATATTTTTCTCATTCATGGTGATCTGAGACAAATCCTAATCAAGATGTCAAAAGTTCTGAACAACTATTTGTTTTGAGAGCAATATTGTTTCAAATATATTCTCAATATCATGGCGAAGGGGAAGAACAGATCATGCATTTCATCTAGGAGAATAAATATACTGGACAATAAGATTTGAGTATTATTTTCTTTTATTAATCACCGGTAATAGAACCACGAGTTATTTGATCCTCTTGGCATTTATAGAAACATATTTACACCAAAGCTTACTATATAAAACCATCACAACCAGTTGGAATACAATAAAACAACTGAAATCAACAAGAAATCTTTAATGTGCAAATAAAATACCTTTAGCTGTTGGCAAACTTGGCTTTCCTTCGTTTCCTGTGCACAAACCAATTGAGAAATATTTAAAACTTACCGAATAAGCAACAAAACTTGAGCAAAGCATTCAAAAGTATGAACCAGCACAGTACCTGCTCAAGGAGTGCCTCTCTTAAGCAGGCAACAAGAGTTGCCCTTGCTGATTCAACAGCCTTTAAGTCTTTTATGGAGTCTCTTAACAGTTCATGGTATTTAAGCAGCTCCTTCGCTGTCCCAGAACCAAAGAAGTTCTCTGTTAGTCCAATACAAGAATAAAAAGACGATATACAAGTTAAACACATGAGAAGGATGAGAGAACAAGACGTGAGGCCCCGGATGGAAAAGAACATGGTTTGTGATGTATTGCAAAATAAATTTTCACGCGTCATGGGATTCATGTTGCCACTGATTAGAAGACAAATAGATAAAGCACAAGTCACACCAGATATTTTAAATTTAACAGAGAAGAGCATGGAGTTGGATTACCTTCACTCGTAGCATGTAGGCTGAGAAAACCACTTGCTACAAGTGAACTGCAGCTAATGCAAAGCACTATAGCTGCATATCCGAATGTGATGAGAAACACATCCAACGCAAAGATACAAACTGAACATGCCAGCACGATATCTTAATTTTGGGAATCAAAAAGAACAAAAAATAGAATGTATATTGCTTCAGTTTGATTTGAATTAACAACGGTTACCAAGGAGAATCTGGCCAAACTCAAACATAACATCAAGAAACTCTTTAACAGCAAATAGGTTGGCATATTGTTGACAAGAAGAATAAAATATAGATGATGCTCCTCTCAGACTATGATGAGCTGGTCACGATAGAAGGTAGATGATGCTCTAAAGTAATTACTACAAGGACCATAGATTTTTACTACTAATAGAAGATATATCATTGCAGTTTAAGTCTCTATCAAATCCCTTTGTATCAGTTGTAGTCTCACCACCCTTTTATCAAAATTTTACCACAAGTATAAAAGTATATTAGAAAACAAACAACAGAAAACATTACAAAGGTCAGCATTAAAGGCATCAAATGGCAGAGCACCAAAGCTGAGAGGCTAAACTAAGTTTTATTTCCTAAAATAAGTTTAATTCGTCACAAGAAGTTTAATTGTCTCAATTTTGGCTCCTAAACTTGTCAGGTATCTAGCACTTTGACCCATGACCTTCTAAATTCTCATGTCATCCACAATTGTGAGCAAAAGTGATGAAATATTTCTCACATGACCAACAGGAATGAAACTATTACGGGAAAATTATCTTTTTACTCTGCAGATATTTTGGATTGCTAGTCTTTCACAATCACGAAACTCCTCCATGGACAATGACTAGGAAGCAGCAATGAGCAGCATGCTGAGGGGGAAGCTGAACTGTTCTGTACTATGGGAGAGTATATTACTGGTGCAAAGACATTTTAACTGTTCCTGCCTTATCAATCACACAAGCCGCTGCCAACCACTTCCACCATAGTTGTGAATGAGCTTAGATAATGATAATTATTTTGGAATATCAGGGGCCAGATTAATACATCATGGACTGAATTGATACTCATTCGGTGGCCAAAATCGAGACTGAATTGAGATTCATGTACAGGCAAAACCGATATAATTAAAACTTTCAAGAATTGAGATTTTTTTTTATTTAAACTTCATGAACCAAATAGGAAATTGCCCAAACTATAAATTGTAAGTAGTATCCATTACATCAGATTAATTACTGTATTCACCCAAACGAAGGACTCCAACATTATCAGCATCACAATTGTGCAGAAGTACAAAATTACAAAAGAAATTAAAAACTAAATTTCTCCATGTAATCTGAGATATTTAAGAAAAATGTCAATTTTGTTATGGTTAAGGTAATTATCATTCAATAAATTTACCAGAATTAGCTAAATCAGAAACTTAATTATCATTCAATAAATTTATGGGAATTAGCTAAATTAGAAACTTACTTTGACTCCCACTGTCCTTCTCAAACGTCTCAATAAAGCTGATGGCAGTTAGACAATTCTCCAATAATGTCTCTTCATCGAAGGAAAACCCAGATACATCACTATACGCTGAAACTAGTTTCTGTAGCTGCTCCCCACCTGGTTGTTTCTGCAGATGAATAAACAAGATGTTGGTGCATATATCCTTGATGAAATGGTTATGGCATATGAAGGTCACCATTGCACAAGTGTGACTATGCAAGGGGAAATGATTTAGTGTAAGTAATTTACCAGTTTGTATGAGATTCCCTTTTTGTTTCTATTTCTACTATCAATATTTTTTGTCAATATATCTTGTTTCAAGGATTCACGGCAGCCAAAGACTTTGCGTTGTTCCCATATATTGATCTGAGGATATTTAGAAGAAACAAAGGATGTCAAATGCTCAGTAAATAAATGAATGAGTATAAAATAACATATCTCCCAACCGTCCAATTAAACTTGATCAGTGTATATCTTATAAACCCAAGCCTACAACACGAGGCTACTATTAATATCAAGTCCAGAGAGCATCAATAGTCTTACAGCAAACAAAAAGGCATCTGGATGAAAACTTTAAGTGGCAGCAGACAAGGCAATAAAGAAATGATGAAAAGAACATAGCATCATTGACCAGGAAATTCTTAATATTTTGCAGATAGAAAGTGGAAGAAACATCATTTTTTGCCCTACAGTTAACCCTTTTTTGATTCAAGTGTTGTCAAAATGCTATGGTAACTTTGTCTGCCTTTTAGGTATCTGAAGCAATTCCTTCTGTCTCTCTCTGGTCTTTTCTTGAGCTTTCATCCATTTCAACGCAGCAAAGTGAGCCAAGCCACATTTTTTTTAGGAAGAAAATCTGAAGAATCAAGTATGACCTTATGGTTTTCAATCTAAAGGTAGCAATACGAGTCATGATTCAAGAAGAAGACACGACCCAACTTGAAATCTTAAAGTGACATGAGAGAAATAGAATGTATATATGAATGGTATGAACTGATATTTTTAAAGATAAATTCATTTTAAAAGCTTTAAAAACTTTTTATGTGATATAACTTAATTCCTTCCAGAGTAATTCATCTTAGATCTTATACACAATTTTTAAAAATATAATCAGTTTTATGTTATTTTATATAGCTTTATATCGATCCAAATGACATGACCTGTTTATGACACAATTAACACAATACAACAAAATTTGCCACCCTTATTTCAAGCATACATACAACACCCCCCAGGTCCCAAGTTTCTTCACAAAACAACCCCTACACTTGACCAACTCTCAAATCACTACTTGGAACTCCAATTTGTTCCCTGATTTTACTAGGATTTTGTGAAGTATGAGATGAGACTCTGGACGATCATAAGTTTTACGTTGCATAATGTTTATAATTTTACCTTTTTGTTAGCATGATCCAGCTTGTTTAAGTAAATTCTTGGTAATCAACTTCTATGACATCTTGATATGCAGTAAAAAGCATGAAATTCGTTAGAACACATATGAATAGTACATGATACCCTATGAGCTGAAAAAAAAACTAATTGTTTATTCAAATAAATGCTCCTTGCAGCCCTAGTTACTCGTCTTTGTTGTTTTCATTTCTTCACAAAGCAATTATACATAGTCCCTAACGAGATTAAGGCAATTAAGGGCTAGCTTGAAACGGGAAATATATAGGAAGTTCAAAGGTTCCATGTGATTACTACCTTCAATAGACACTTCATACAAAATTAGCATCATTCAAATTGAGAATTGTAAAGATCAACTAAGTAAATTCCTACCTTACTTTAAATGGAAAAGTAAAATAAGATGATATCCTATTTAAAACCATAAAACATTATTGAAGCAAGCTGGTCTTAACCCATATATATATATGTATACTGTCTATCCATTTTGTTTGGTATTAACATGAAAATGGGCATGTGTACATTAACCATATTAACCATCTTACTGCTTCTGATAATAGAACGAGTATCATTGACCTCATCCTTGACATTGAATTTGAGTCTTAATGGCATTAAAGGATTGAAGAACGACAACACATCACAAGATAGGAAGAAGATTGCTTTGACTTAGTAAAAATTCTTATTCTCAGTTATTATAAACTATGAACCTTGGCCTAGCAAGATTTGTATTTTCCTTTTTTTATCATTGAGTGTTGATTCAATCCTCCCTGTTGGCTTTGTCTTTAAATAAATATGTTTCTTCCATGTTATCCAACAACTCAAAGATTCCACTGTTTTTAACCACTCCATTTCTATTGTGTAAGAGAAGATTAAACTAATGATTCCCTTTATAGTGAGTTTAATTTAAAGGGTTAGCTAATATAATGCATTGAATATAACCTTTCATGACATTCCTTTTTTTTTTTGATAATCCAATTATTCGGGCTTCACCCGACTAATCCTGGAGGTAAACAACCTTCTCCCTGGTTCGCTTATTAGGTAAATTTGAAGCACAACTTATGCAGACTCAGAAGCCGACCTCCAAGATATTCATCCCATTTGGGATTCGAATTAGGGTCCTCTTATTGCTCCTCTGACTACTTTACCACTGCATCATACTGCGGGGACAACTTCATTTTACCATAGCTATACGATATACAATTTATATCAAATCATATAAAATGAAATTTAATAGTCAAGATTCTTTTAGATTTATTTATATGCATGATATGTGTCATTTTACGAATGCATTGTTTCGAAATATGCTTTAGGTGGTCGTATATGCAAGTGGATACCAAATAAAGTACATATGATCCCTTATATGTTTGTATTGAATATGGGAGATTAGATAGTTTATATAGATACACACCTAAGAAATTAAAAGTACAACTAATTCAAACCAATTCGAATTGGACAAAATAAGTGCCTTTAGGAGGCAAGCATTGTAGACCATCCCAAGGGGGGAAATGAGAGAACAACCCCAAAAAAGAAACTCATAGCCCCATTGGGGTTATCTTACACTTAGAATTAGGCAAATAAAAAATATAGTGATATATTTTATAGTCTTGTCAGTTTTCAGTATTAATTTAAACATTTATATTTAAGTGGTCGAGTATATGCATGTTACTTGTATGATATGTTCCACATTGTTGATAATATAATTGTTGCTTGTTATGAATTTTACATTGTATGGTTACACTAGTTAGTTTAATAAAAAAAGGATAATTGATTTATTGTGAAGCCTTTGTAATCATAGTAAGTCCTAGTATCCTATGATAAATAGCAAGCAACTTCCTTTTTACAAGTTTGCAAACATTTAAGATTCATTTGCATGTGTGGCATGGTCGACTCAATAAGACTCAACTTTCATTTAAGTCATTAGGTCAATTTACTTCATCAAAGGGAAGGGAGAGCATGGTAGAACAACTCCTTCCCTCCATTTACTTCAAGTGGAATTGAGCAAAAGTCAGAGATCGAAGACTTTCATAAACTCAATTTGTCTATGATTTGCTTTCACCCTACGAAGGGAAGGTGAACTGAAATAAGAGAACCGCTCTACCCTTAAAAAGTATTCCCAAGACATTCCACCTCTAAACCACCTTCGTGAGCTCTCAACTTGTCAACTTGGCATCTCTCCTAGAGGAAGCAAGCACAATCGAACAACCACCAACATCAACAAGCGTGTTCTTGTTAGTTTCGTAAATGTCAAAGTTTGTGAACTTGCTAAGAATGGCAATGGCGTTATAGTCACAAGTCGAGGAGTTCAATTGATGGCATCCTCGCCTCTATAGTCACCTTCTTCTCTAGCCTCATCTTTGTCGACTAAATTCGAGGGACAAATGACATCCAAAGTCCTAGTGCTGACACGCTTGCCTCGATAGGATTATTCCTTCATTTTGCATTTACAAGTCGTTCTCCCACCCCTCCATTATGTGTTTTAGGTTGTATGGTAACACTAGTTAGCGTAATAAAAACTTGAATTAATTATTCAAGTAGTATACCTCATATACTTGGGACAAACACATCTTAATAAGGATAATGCTCACAATGTATGGTTACACATATTTTTCTTAAAGTATTATTGATTAGATGATGTTGAACATTACACTTTTCCATATATATATTGATCATTATATATTTTCAAAAAAGATTAATATGGACCACATAGTCCTCCTCGTTTTGTGCCAATAAACACATGCATTGTGCAATCACAAGATATGAGAACGCGCGTCTTTAGAATTCAAAATCTTATTAAGACCTAGTATCTTATGATAAATAACAAATACATGCCTTTTATAGTTTTCAAACATTTAAGATCCATTTGCATGTTTGCAAAATCATTTCGATAAGATAACTTCCATCTAATTCATTGGATCAATTTAATTTGACAAAGGAAATTCTTGTTTGCAAAAAGAGGAGAGAAAGCATGATAGACAATTCATTCACTCCATTTACTTTAAGTGGAAGTGAACAAGAGACGAAGAGTGAAGATTTCCATAAACTCAGTTTGTCACTGATTTGCTTTTGCCCAACAAAGAGAACAAAAAATAAAACAAAATAACCAAGGTACCCTCAAAGTATACCCAAGTCATTCCACCTCTGTGAGCACCTTTGTCAAGCTCTCAACTTGGCATCTCTCGCCAGAGGAAACAAGGACAATAGTGCAACCAACAAGTTTAATAAACTCATTCTTATTCATTTGTCAATTTTGAACAAGTCTACAAACTTGCTGAGAATGGAAACAAGGTTACAGTCACAATCGAGGAGCTCAACTTGATGATGAGGATATTGACGATGCCCTCACCTCCCAACTGCATCCTTCTTCTCTAGCCTTATTTTGCCACTAAACTAAAGAGACCACTGACATCGGAAATCCTATAGTAAACATACACGCCTCATATTGGAAGTTCGAATAAGTGAAACTATCGTGTAAATTGGGTACCACTCCCATTAAATTGTAGTTGGACTTGAGTTCACAAACCCCCTAATTTAACCCTATGCTAGCCAAAATGAGCCCATCACATCCCAAAAGAAAGCCAATCTAGAACTCTGCCAAATTGACTCAATTTTATAGATTCCATGTGAGTCTCTAAAACACTGAAACTTTGCATAAAAGAAGTTACTTTTCACTAAAGGAATTTTCACCTGAAAGATGTTTTACACTTGCTTAGAAACTAACACGTTCTTAGATAAAGTAAGAACCATGATTCAACCATCATAAGGCTTTGAAAACAAATATGAGATGTTAAATTTCCATTGCACAAGACAATAAAAGAAAGTGCAAAAGAGTGTGAATACAAATTTAGAATGATTTACAAAATTGTAGCATCTTAAAATATGAATAGTAAATTAACTTTTCAGCTATAGATAAAAAAAGAGAAATATCTTATCTTCACTTACCAATCTATGCACAGTGTGTTTTTCAACATCATCTCCAGTTTCAAGAATACTGTTGAGAACATTGGGAAGAACCTTCCAGTATTCCTCGATGTATTCTAAACCCTTCCTCCGGCTATTTTGAAGAATATCATTCGCTAAAAAGAGAAAAGATATTCTTTGATCTCTTGAAGCCAAATAAAATTGACGTAGCCACATTTCCACAACCTGATTTGCTTTGTTTCTATGGGAGATACACCAATGTGACAAAGCTATTAAATTTAAGTCAATTCAACAAGTTGTATGATGGATGAGTAATTTTGATACGCATGTGATTTTTGATATAAAGGCCATGCAAATGATAATGCTTTCAACAAGTAGAAGCAGCCAGAACATGAAGAAAAAAAACCAATGCTAATATGCATTGTCATGATAATGCACAAATGAGAAAAAGTAATCAGGACCTTGCAATCACAATTGAAGCAAGATTGGATTGTTTCTGTTATATGCTGAATAATACTTTTTTTTTATAATAAAGACTTCAAGTAAAAGTGAGGAGTGAGGACCACTTACCATATAAACAGAATAAATCTTTGCTGACATATCAAAAAAGAATAAATCTTTGCTAGCATTTTTCTTAATTGGCTTGTTCATAGTATCTTCTGAGATCTAGAAGAATACGAGCAACCTATTCAAACATAAACGAAGTAATGCAAATCTTGGAATCAATAGCATGACAAAATAATAGATATATATAAACAGCTGCCTGAAAAAGCATCAAGAAAAAAAATCATACAAAAAGAAAGGTAAATTAGATATCTGTCTGATATGAACCCTAAAGGAAGTCGCACAGAGATACAGCTTTCCCAACTGGTGGTTCTGAAGCCAACCTAGACAGAATGCTAACAAATTTACTTATGCATTATGACTGATCCTTCTACACTATTTTTGCTTGTCATACCAAAACATGGCATGAGTATTAAAGTATTAAAGACTGTTGATAGCTCATGTATAGCACATCTATTTTCATAATTAAATTAAAATTGATGACGATGTATAATATTTTTCTAGCGATCATCTGTAGCACAAATGTCTAAGTAATTCAGTAAAAAGTTCTAAAGTCTGAAGATTTTCCAACAGTCACAGACATTAATGTTAAAGCAAACCACTTTCCAAATGGGTGTATTCCAACAGAAATAGAAGGATACTCTCTATGCTATGTTGTGTGCTATTGAGCATAAGAAGTTCGTCCACCAAAATCTGCTCATTAAATGGTCCATTCGTCATGCCTGAAATATACCTTTGGAAGTTAAATAAGACATTTCTGGGTTAAAACAATAGATCCACTTGCACTAATAACATAGGAATGCAAAAAAAAAAAAAAAAAAAGTAAAAAACACATGAGAAATGTGAGCATATTGAATAACAGGTAAACAGTAATAGTATGAAACAGAGATTCCTTCAGCTATTGTTAATGCATATTCCCTTCTTGAATCAGTTTATTAAAAAAGAATCAACCAAAGTTCACCAGTTAAACTACTAATCAAACGAAGTGACTCTCATATTAAAAAATAGGAAAATTTTCATTTCACCCTCTTTGCCTGAGTGTTTTAAATCATCAAAATGAACCCCTGAGTTCGAAAACCATTATCATTTTACCCTGATAGTGAACACTGCTAAATTATTCAACGGATAATGTGGCAGCATCTTTTAATTTGATTTGAAACCTGCCATGTCATGATTTCATCATGTAACTTAATGATGTCAATTGTAGGGGGGAAATTGACAAGAGTTCTCAAACTCTGGGGGACTTTGGCATATTAAACTTCTGGGAGCATTTGCAAAACAAAAGGAAAAAAGTACAAACCTTAGGGGATGGAATGAAATTTTCCACTAAAAAATATCAAACTCAGATAAGTGACCTCTCAGTTAATATATATTTAAATTTAGGTGATCAATCTTAATCATCCGGGTCAATTATACATAGCCATTCATTAATCTTCAACATGATTATAATTAGAAATTACCCACTTGTGGTTGGAATCAGTCTTCAAACACCTGTGATGTTTCTCAGGACATTATCTACCTATGCTTCACATGTTTAGGAAATTACCAATATGCTACAATCACTGGTGCTTTCAAGAGTTAGCTTTTTACATTTTACACGAAATTAATAAATCACAAAGATGAAGAGTTTAAAAAATAAATAAAGGTGAAAAAATGATAAGTTGCAAAAACCACAATGGATGCATCTGATAAACAAATATAATCATACATGCGGAAAGTGATAGATTGTTAGTAATATGACCTTTAAAGCTACAAATGGATAAAAACACACAATAACAACCAATTCTTATCCCATTAGGTGGGGTAGGCAAATGGATAAAAACACATGAGGTAGATATATAGTAATTTTATTAGCAGTGGGTGGGTAAAGTGCTAAAATATGCAATATGAGAAAACTCATAAAAACTCATAAACTGCCTGCCACAAGTATGTTAACTGTAAAATACCTTATATATTTCAAACCAAGGTTCTCGTAGACTATGAAATGCAAATCTGAATCAAGACATATATATCACAATATGATAACTCACAACAGCCAATTTCTTTAATCGTCTGTGAGAGCCATAAGTAAGAAACATGATAAATTAATTTGATTAACTTTCTCATTAAAACAACACATGCATATAATGGAAATAGTAAGTAGAGGATCATGGTCGAGACATATCCAAAATAGCATGATGTGGAACATATGGTAACAAGATCATATTATATACGCAACATTCAATATCTGACGAACTCAACAAGTATATTAATGACATGATCGAACTCATTACTGCTAGTAAAGATGTTTAAGTTAACCTTCCTCAGTACATAAAAAGAAGATAATCTATCACTCAAAAGCGCAGAGCAAACGAACCTGAAAGTAAGTTATCCAAATGCTCGAACGCGCATACGCAAAACTTAAACTTCTCAAATTACACAACACAAGATTTAATCTTTCCAATTACTTAAGCTCGAAAACATAAGGGAATCTGAAAGACTGAAACTGGAAGCACAATAATCCAGAACCAATCAAACCTGCTATGACTAACGCCACCGAGCGGAACCACAGCGGGCCGTCAATGAAGTGGGGAAATGGGAAGATTGAGGCATTCTGGGCGCTTTTATGAACGGAATGACAGGCATTGGGGGTGAATTAGGGTTTCCCCGGCCTTAATTTGGCAGGAATTGTTTCGTAAAAAGAAGGAAACCATTTGCCGTTACTCTGTCGACGAGCGGGAGAGGAGACTGCAATTACTTGCCAGTCTACGAGAAGAAGGCGCCTCTGGGCTCTGGCTTTCGACGCGAGCGATGGATTCAGCGAGCGGGATGGACGATGGATTTGCTCCGTGTTCTTTCCCCGCGTATATTTTCCCATTTTCCTTATAACAAGCAAGTTTTTAAAATCTAAGGCCAAACACCTTTTTCTCTGCTTTATCTATCTTATCTACCCAATCCACTTGGAGTCGTTGATTTTTTTTTACGTTGAGTTTTTTGTATTTTTATGTGGTTGGTATAAGTTCTAGTTTAAGAAAGTATGATTAGTCTTATTGTCCAGTTCATTTTCCAATGAATCTCACTTGTGAAAGAACTAAGTTTGAAATTCTATCCTGATTTTATTCAGATTTTATGATTTCAAGTCTTATCTTTCTAAGTCTTATAAGTCTAATTTTTAATTCTTTTTATAATTACTGTTCACCTGGTTTGAAAATTACTTAAAGAAAGACAGAAGACATAAATAAAGAAAATAATCAGAGTCTTCCTATAAGAAGTTCTACTCAACCATTAGTAAACCAAACTAGTATTAATATATGTACAAGATTACATAAACTTAAAAATTTATAAGACTTCCAAGCAAAAGAAAAAAATATACTTATAATACTTCAATAGTACACTTAGATTAATAGCATGTCAAACACTTCAGTAAAAGGTGGAATCCGTCACCTTATCGATCTCATACGATCGGTCCCACGATCATCTATGAGGAGGTAAATCGAAAATCTACAGTTGACCATGATGGAATAGTACGTCAAACACACTTAAATTATAAGAGGAGGAAGGAACGGGAAATGAGAGGGTGTAGAGAACTTAAGATAAAAGGTCTTAAATGTCTCGGTTGTGTAGAGAAGGAGACTATATATAGAGAGAGATTTTTCCTTAAGAGTGAAGGATGAATGAGGAATATTCTTTTGGGAATGAAGCCTTCTTTATTGATAGTAGAGTCTTCTTTTTTGGTAGTGGAGGAGTGGAGTCTCCTAACTTTTTTATAATCAATTCTTTGTTATTATCCCTTAGTGACTTATAATACTTGTTCTTTATTCCTCTTTCTTGTTAATGGAGAGTGATGTCAACTGTGAAATTTGTCTTTCATCATATTATTTAAATTTATTTCGTCAATAAGATTTAGTGAAGGTATAGAACTGGAGCTGACAGACCTACGACGAAGAAGAGTAGGAAGCACGCTTGCTAAGTTTCTTGCGGTCTCATATTTTTTCTTATATATATATATATATATAGTGATGTAAGATGTAGTCAGAATTTTTAATTAAAAAATAAATTTAAATATATATTTATATTTTATTTCATAATTATGTAGAATAATTTTTAAAAATTACATTTCAAAATTATAATATATTAATCCTTTCAAAATTAAATTACCCCACTCTTAAAAATTTGAATCCCTTCCTCCAACGTCTGGCCTGGAATTCAGGCCATGCTCTGAGAGCTCCCTCCACGTGGCATATCGTTGAGTTTACCTAGCCGAGGTGGTCTTGCTGCAGCCATGTCTGTCCCTTCACAGAGGCCACTGCGCTGCATGCAATCCAACGGCGCGAGAGTTCATGCATCCTCGTCGATTGTATACGTCGGGGTGCACGCCCAGCCCACCTCGTAGATTTGTCGATGACTCTCTCCTCCTTGTGTCTCTGTCACTTTGACAAAGTAAAAATCAAAAGGCGGCATGTGGGGAGGCCCCTGATGGAACATGCCAACTGCTTCTCTCAGAAGCGGCCGCTCTAACTTTGTCGGCGCCACTTCACGTCGATTTTCAATTTCCCCAGTGGAAATTAGCTGTTCGATTCATACAAGCAAGCAAAAGAAGAAATTCCCATCCCACAAATTCCTCTCTCCTCTCCTCTCCTGCTCTAAAGAAGGAAGCAGCTACTGCCTTCTCGTTTACTCCTCCTGATTATGGAGAAGGGGATCTGGGTCTTTGCGATTCTCGTTTTCTGCAGCTTAGCCTCGGAAATTGACGGCGTGGGCGTGGAGAAGAATCGGCAAGTCCTTCGACTTCGAGGTGACTTCTTGAGCCTTCTCTTAGATGTGCTTATGCCTTCTCTTCTCTGGACCTTTAAATTACCATCGTTAAGCTCAAGCAGGATTTTGAGCGAAATCTGTTTCTTTTGCTGTCTGTTGCATGAGAAATAAGGTCAATTGTTTACAGCTTCGTGATACTATGCATCTGGTTTCGACGACGACAACTTTTTTGTTCTAACAGCTATAACTGAAAATATACTGACAGTATTTGTTCATAAGCATGTCTAAGAGACTAGTGAATTACCTTGCGCTTTCACAGAACACGCAGGAAGTGCGAGTGAGACGTCAGAGGACGACCCTGTTGGAAGATTGAAGGTGTTTGTCTACGAATTGCCTAGCAAGTACAACGTCGACAGGGTAAAGAAGGACCCTAGATGCCTGACGCACATGTTTGCTGCAGAGATTTTCATGCACCGATTCTTGTTATCGAGTCCTGTTCGAACACTTGTTCCCGAGGAAGCCGATTGGTTTTATGTCCCGGTTTACCCAACCTGTGACTTGACTAAGCAAGGCCTTCCTCTACCCTTCCAATCTCCAAGAATGATGAGGAGCGCAATACAGCTAGTTGCCTCAGAATGGCCTTACTGGAACAGAACAGAAGGAGCAGATCACTTCTTCGTCGTCCCGCATGATTTTGGGGCATGCTTCCATTACCAGGTCAGTTGAGAATACATTTTGTACTAAAGCAGCACCGTCTCACTTCTGCAATGGCAGGGAGAAATCGCGATCAAGCGTGGAATACTCCCCTTGCTTCGACGTGCTACGTTGGTTCAAACTTTTGGACAGAAGAACCATGTCTGTTTGAAGGAAGGATCAATTGTCATTCCTCCATACGCCTCTGCTCAGAGAATGCACGCGCATTTGCTTCCTCCGGACATTCCTCGCTCCATCTTCATTTACTTTCGCGGCCTGCTTCACGACAGCGAGAATGATCCTGAGGGGTGTTACTATGCGAGGTATAACTAACTTGTTTTAAGCTTGGATTTCATTCTGCGATTTCGATATCTTTACTTGATTATATTCTACAGGGGCGTTCGGACATCGTTATGGCTGAACTTCAAGAACAATCCTATCTTCGACATCTCGACTGAGCATCCATCGACTTACTACGAAGACATGCAACGGGCAGTCTTTTGCTTATGCCCCTTGGGTTGGGCACCCTGGAGTCCAAGATTGGTGGAGGCAGTGGTGTTTGGTTGCATTCCCGTGATCATAGCCGACGACATTATGTTACCTTTCTCAGACACAATTCCGTGGACGGATATTGCAGTATTTGTAGCTGAGAAGGACATCGTAAAGTTGGATACGATACTGACTTCGATACCAGCAGAGGTTATACTGAGGAAACAGAGATTGCTCGCGAATCCTTCGATTAAGCTGTCTCTGTCTTTCTCACAGCCTTCGCTACCAGGAGATGCCTTCCATCAGGTGCTGAATGGTCTTGCCCGGAAACTTCCTCATGGAAGCAGCGTTTACTTACAGCCTGGGGAAAAGGTTTTGGACTGGGGTGCAGGTCCAGTGGAGGACACTTATCCTTGGGGCCAGTAGTATCAGCTTACATGATCATTTGTGCATTGTAGTGGCAGCATTTTAATTTTTGTTTTCCATTTGTTTCATCCTAAAGACTCTGAAATCTTGAACAGTATATACATGATATCATTTTTACACATAGATGTAGAGACCCTTCAATGGATATTTGTAGTTACAGCAGATGCATGAGTGATGCAGAAACCACTACTATGCATACAACAACTTCCCTAACTAAAAAAGAAGGAAGTTTCAAGTTACTTTTTGAGAAAAGTAGAGAAACCAGGCAATCCAAATATACATGCAACCTTATGATCTATTTATTGATAGATATGTACATCTCCAACTGTGTCGATCAGTTTCATTGGCCTCTTGCAAGCATCTCCTGGAACTCCTTTTCCTGGTAATGAAGCAAGGCCGTTCGGCTCTGGACGCGCAGTTGCTCGTAGAATTTCCTGATGAATTCCTCGGCCTCGTCGTCCACCTTCGCGCTCCGCCCGAGGTACTCGTCGTCGGACGAGTAGTTAGAGATGCGGACAGCGAAGGCCGCCGGCGACGCCAGCGGGGAGAAGAGGACAGACTTGGCAACCGCAGGAAAAATCATGGGCGAGGCGTTCCAGAGGTACTCCTCGGGCTCCATCGCCGCCACGGAGCCATGCAAGCACGGAAGCAAGTAGCCGCTGCAGCGCCAGCTGCCGGCCTTGGAGCGGCGGCGGCGGCCGTAAACAATGGAGTAATTGGGAGTGTTGCTGCAGGAGAACTCGTACTCGCGAGGCCCAAACGGAGGCCTCTCCGGCCGCCGTCTGAACACGAAGTCACCGAGGGCTTTGCCGAGGAGCTTGATCTCCGTTAGCAGCTGCTGCTGCTTCCAGGAGAAGCTTTTCCTCATCACAAAGAAGGCGACCTGTAGCTGGTTCCACGCAGCTTTGGCAGGGGAATACTGACCAGCTTGGAGCTCCATGGCCGACTTCATATTTAGAAGCGAATCAAGCAAGGGACATGGAAGACTAAAGCAGCGACGAGCTTATTTATATAGATTCACAAACCGCGTCTATCTCAGCTAGTAAAGTGCACAGAAATTGGACCAAGATGTTGTCTCATTGCTTAAGAAATTGCAACTGATTTGGATACTCAATAAAATAGGGATTTCGCTGCCTTTCATCCAGCGCACTGTTGCATGGCTGGGAAACGAGTGAGAAGCTTCAAGTTGGACCTGTGTGGTTGACGAGATCAGTAATAGTGTTTAAAAATATATGATCTGATTATAAAAATAGATTCTGATACCTCTCTTAGTTTTGACAGATGGAGGAATTGCAAGAGGATGTCGAAGAAGTGCTTATGCATTTTCGTGTTCTTTTTCGTCCTTGAGAAGCATGGAAGCAAGACTGCAGGAGAATCAGTATTTGGGACGAAGAGATACTTCTCTGCGTTGTGGACGTTTAATGACGTTGAAAAAAATAAGGTGTATATTTTTTTTAAAATAATAAGTAAAAAATTTAAATAAATAAATAAATATATTTATTTATTTTTCCAAATTTTTTTGTGAAAATAAACGCTCGAAAAAGCCCTACGCTACAACGAGTCCACTTTCCGGTGCCCACCCACCACAACTCCATACAGACGCCCCTTTCCCTTTCTCACCCGCACACCACAAGCCCGCCGCAAGCCCGTCTCCCCTGGCGATGCTCGCGAAGGCTTCCGCCCTCATGACTGCCTTCGTGTGCTCTTCTCCGAGGGTCTCTTCTCCGACATCCCTACCTCCTTCTCGTTGTTCCTCTTCGTAAATTCCGATCGCGCTGGCATGTTTCGTTGTGGTTGGTCATTTTTGGTTGCTTTAGTTCGTGGTTTTGTGCGGATCGATTCGCCATGCCTCGTGTTAATTTTGATGTTTCTGGAAGGGAGGAGTGGATTACTCGCTTGATCCGACGCTTGTGCTTGAGTTCGTGTTGCGTCTGGGATCTATTTAGGTTTCCGCCCTTCTTTTTTTTCGTCTGTGTTTGGTTTTGGGATGTGCCCTGTGCTTCTTGTAGATGGGATATCGAATGAGTTTTGGTTTGCTGCTGAATTTACTTGTGTCAAGTTGTGCGTCGTGAGGAGGGCTGCTGGTGTGGTGTGACGTTATTATTCCTACCTTCATCTTAAGGATCGGTTTAGTCGTAGGGTTACATAGAAATTATGTACGAGAACACAAATTGGGTAGAGTTTATATGTTCAGATTTTGATGCTCCAAGATAGATTACAATGATCTTAGAGGCTAGGATAGTTAATAAACTGCAACACTGACGACTAACCATCTTAGAGCAGAAAAATTTGGAAGATTGTCGTTCTTATTGAATTGTTGTATATAGGTAGATCCTGCTTTGCTTGTCTTGCACTAGATGAAAACAAATGATGTGGACTGTTAGATTGCTGATGTGCCTTGCTTTGCTTTGCGCTAATGATGTTACAATCCATGATATCATTTAGATTATCTAATTGTAATATTATGATTTTTTTTTCACTTTCAACTACAACCATTTTGATTTTCAATCAGTTTTATACATGAAGTTTTCTATCTATTTCAATTATGACCTACTGTAAGCCTGAAGTGCTGAAGATGTTAATTTTTGTTTGTGTATGCTTTTGTGTTAATTAGATCCATTCATGTATCCTTTTATTTAGAGAGTGAATTCTCTTTCCATGTATCTGAGACAAACGTTATGTATTGTTTCATTCCAATATAAAAAAAAAACCACTTTAGATAATGGAGGAACCTATTGTAAGCCTCCTTTTATTCTTCCTCCTCTGCTTCTTCTACACATTTTCCTCCTCTTCTTCTTTTTCCTCTTACCCCCTTGTCCTTGTTTTTTGCTGATCAAAACCACCTTGTACGAGGACATGAAACCATTTTAAACCATGATTTTTTTATTTATCACTTAAACTGATAAAAAGTTTTGAAATGACATGACACGCAATTCAACAATGTGAAGGTAACCCATGACGTTAATTAGCCCTTCAATAGAAAATATTAAAGGACAGTCTGGTGCACAAAGCTCCTGCCAATGTAAGGTTCCGAGAAAGGGTCTATTGTACACATATTTACTTTGCTTTATAAGAGGTTGTTTTCGAGACTCGAACCTGTGACTTCTAGGTCACACGACAACAACTTTGCCGTTGCGTCAAAACTCCCCTTCAACATAGAATATTAAGACCATCAATTCCATTTGTTTGTGGTTCCATATTTAATGTTTGAAGTTGGAATGCTTATTGAAATAACTTGGTACTTGTGCAAGCTTTATGTTTCATGTTACATCAACATCATTATTATCATCGTGCCATGTTATTCCTAACTATTTGATGTCGACTACAATGATGTTACCCCTCTATTGAACTCTGCAGAAGGTTAGATCACTAGTAATATCCAAATCTCTAAATTCACTTTTAAGTGCATTAACGTACATTTTCTTTGGTATCTGTCCACCCTTCACACCTTCAATATTCTTTGTGAGCATGTCTATATATAGAATCTATAGGAGGACTTTGAACATCTCAATACCATCTTATACTTTCTATCTTATAAATTCGTTTCCTATTAATGTGAATTAATGACTTGTCATGAATATGATACCTGACTTGTTGCAACTAACATATGTTATGTACATTGTCTGCAATTTTTTTTTTAAAAAAAATCTCATGTAGGGCAAGAGTAGATCATAACATATACATATCTAAAATTAGTGCAAAAATCAAATAGCTATATCCAAAGCAATCCCCTCTGATTTATACTAGATAATTAAATTGTTCCAGGATACCAACTAATGCAAAAGAGTAGACATTCCACATCAAAAACCTGATAAAAGCTCATGTTTCTATATAGAAATGTTAAAACTGCTATTTTTGAAACAAATTCCTATAGATTATGTTTTATTTAGATGTCAAATCCAAATTCTATTTTAGTTTATTGTACTCAAGTATCATCCCTCCAGCAAGATGGCTAGTGTATTTTACTACTATTTTCTCCATTATTTCTCAATGCAAAACTAGTGTATTTCGCTATACCTTTTCAATTATTGCTCATTGGCTTTGCACTTGTTCACATCTTTGTCTTCCTACTTGCAATATGAGGTGTGCTTAAATTTTTTTAGTTCTGGTATTCATATTATTCACACAAGAACCTACGTATTTGCAGGTAAGAGGACAACTGTGCATGTGGCCAAATATGAGAAAACACTGGTTTGGGAAAGATCTATTGTATGGTATTGGAACCTTAGTTGTCAGACCGATCAAAATCTTGCGTGGAGTTAATCAGCTATTGGGTGTCCCACCCTTCTGCACTATTAGCTGTATGCAAGCCTCATTGCAAATTGAATTGGTGAGGTTTCCCTATATGGTCCCTAATTCCTGCATTTTCTTAGCTTTTTGCACTGAATGGAAGATTCAAGAAATTAAGCAAAAGGCCTCTTGAGCACTGGCTGATTAGAGAATTCTCCCTTTAGATTTGGCGTAATGCATGTTCATGATTGTTTGGGTTGTGCGTCAACAAATTGTTTCCTCCAGTTATGAGTGGTTCTTTGCTGGTCCTGTGGATAGAAAAGGCCTTATATTCAATAATGTTGAAAAGATTAATTGGGGATAATAATTCCCCGTTTAGACAAACAAATCATTTTCTTTAGACACGAAATCAGTTCTGAACAATGTTCGAATAATTATTTTTTGTTTTAAATTTAGAAATAAAAAATATAAATTATCGCACTAAATTATGTGTCTAGCTGGCTATATGTGTCTATTAAGGTGTTTGTGTCCTAATTACCACTCATGTCTAATTTTAGGAGTAAATTATGATTTATCAAACAATTCATAATAAAAATAAACAATTAAATAATAAAATATAGCATCCACACCTTTAAGAAATTTGGTTCTCAATTTTATTAAATTGCCCATGAATGTTCTGAACTGTTTTGTAATTATTTAATATGATTTTGTTAATGAAACAATTTGATTTGTTGATTGGATAACAATAACAATGTTAAATTATATAATATATTATTAGTTTGATCAGTAATCTTCTTTTATTGATTATTATTTTTTCTTATGTATTGTCATAAGACTACTTAGTAGTTCCAAAACATCTTTTGCTATTTCATACATCAAGTGAAATTATTTTATTTTACCTGTTTGATTTTTTTTATTGATTCTAAAACTTATGATTCTTCTGATATGATGCTGCTGATACTTATGTTTTTAGTGTTTGACTAGGACTCTGATTTGACAATCTTGGTGCAGTGTATGGTTATCATCTGTCAAGGCTTCTTGAGCTGATGAAGTTTCCCGATATGGGAAAAAATAGCATTGCTCATATATTTAGAATCTTATACCAGAATGGACAAACCTTTCTGGTTGAAGAAATAAAAAATAAAAAGAACATACAGGGTTGTTGCTGCTATGATATATAGGGAGGTTTAATCATCGCCTATATCTGGTATCTAGGTCCACTAAATGGTGCTTTACCTAGATATCATTACATCATAACAAAAATGAGTTCTATGATATGCATAAATGAATACATTTTTCTTTTTTGTTCTGAATAAGTGATTTTTGATATGATGGTTTGACTCATCAGGGTGAAATTTTCATACTGTTGCATAGCGCACATTCAGTTGACCTGCCTCTTTGGATCATCATTTATTTTTGACGCCTAGCCATTTTGGGTTCTCTTTTCTTACCATGTTATTTATGTCATACTCTTGGTATTTATGTGCCATATTTTTTTTCAGGTACCCTGCCTTCAAGATAATTATGCATATCTTTTGCATGATGTAGATACAGGTACAGTTGGAGTTGTTGATCCTTCTGAAGCTGTGCCTGTTATAAATGCTCTAAAACGTAGGAATCAGAACTTAACATACATACTGAATACTCATCATCACTTTGATCATACTGGTGGAAACTTGGAGCTGAAATCAAGGTATGGTGCAAAGGTACGACAAAATTTCTTCTTCTCTCTCTTTTGAGTTAACAAAATGTGGGTCTCCTCACATTATTTTCTTGATGGTTTTTCCAAAGGTGAGAGAAATTCAGGATGGTATGAGGAGAGAAAAATAAGAATGCTAGAAAATTTAATTATTGTTACACAAAAATCCAGCTATTTTTTCTATTGACTGTAATTTCTCTCCTTACATTTCTTGCGATGAAAACAGGCCTTTAGGAAATATCAATTCCTTTGTAGATTTATTCCTTTTGTCCACAAGTCATTTTTGGAATCACCTCCAAGTATAAATGCGTGCTTGTTTCTCATTCAAGAAAGCGACTTAGGCTTTCTGTATTTAGATTATTCATTTATTCCTCTTGTACCTATCACTCTAACACTAACACCAAAATCACGTGCAAAAATCTTTTAGAACCTAATGTGAGTCACACTAGCTAGATATTTGCCTTTGGAGTTTGAGTAGCATAGCTTTGTCTCAGATTTGCATGGTTAATATATGTCTTATTCTTGAAGTTCTCAATTTTTTAAAAAAATTATTTGTTGTCATTCTATCAGTTATTAATAGGCATTACTTTATTATACTAAATGCTAATCCATGTTTAAATTAATTGAATAGAATTTATCTTTAAGATGAAAGCAATTAAAATTTATGAAAATGAGCTGTAAAGCAATTAAAATTTATCAAAGTGAGCTTTACAGCCATTGTAAAATTTTCTGCTTACAGTAATTCTTATCTACTTACTAAATTTATTCCCTATTACATCATTGTCCTAAACAAGAGAACCCAACTTAGATGGTACAATGAGGATCAAAATCAAGATAATGAAGACTGTCATAACTTTAGATCCAGCACAGGTGCACTTGACTATCAAGTTTTCAGGGAATTATTGTTTTAAATTGCTTGGTCAACTCCTTTTGTAGATATATTTTCCAAAAACAATCAATTTTTTAATGTCTTAAGCTTTTTTCTTCTTGAGTGCTCATGACTTTACTATTATTAGGCAAGAGCCTCTTAGATGACAATGAGAAAATTTAATTGGCCAAGTTTTTGTGGGTCTTTATTGTACAATTTCAATGAAAAATAAGCAAATGGTTACAAGCGGGTGAAAAGTAGCAGCCTTGCACTTTTCCTAATAACCATAGCCTAGAGCAAGGTGGAGTTTCCCCAGGAGTGAGATAGATGATGTTTGCTTATTGATTGTTGCTCATAAGACTAACATGGTTTCTTTGAATTTGATTGAGCAAGTTAGCAAGGGTATATACAGGATATGCTTGCTTACTCAACATGTTCAACAAAGCTATCTTTGGTTGTATCCTTTTGTCATGCCATGGTTAGCTGAACGACTCTAGTGGTTTCATTGGTGCAAGGACTTCTTCAACTCACCATGTGAGCGTCAAACCAACAGTTTCTTATTCTAAAAGATCCCATCATGAATGATAGGGGAAAACACTAATATCTAAACAGAAAAAAATATATGTATGTAGGCTATATATTTGGCACGAGTCTAGTAGTGTCATCTTATGTATTCCTATATGCTAATCCTTTTACCATTAGTTCAATCATACTCTCAAAGCCAAAGGAAATGGACTCAATAAGATTATGGTTCCTTTTGCTGGATTTTAGCAAGTTAGCTATGCAAGAAGTCAGAAATTCATTTTTTTTCCCTTTGAGAAATTAGCATGGTTGATTTTCTTACATACATCGGGTAGTAGATTCAGTTCTTATTTACTTTTGCTGATTTTTTTAAGAGCTTTTCTCATTTCTGTATATGTATGCTGAATTTAGGTCATTGGTTCAGCTAAAGATAGAAACAGAATTCCTGGCATAGACATATCCCTACATGATGGGGAAACATGGATGTTTGGAGGGCACCAGGTGCTTGTGTTGGAAACTCCAGGGCATACAAAAGGTCATATTTATGTAGGGGTTTGGACACATGCCATTAATTGACGATGCCTCATTTAGAATATAATGATGAAATCTATGTTTACCAGTTATTTGGAGCCAATTTTCAATGGAAATTTTTTTTCATCATAATCACTGAGTTGTGTTTATTATGCTTGCACTCCCCCTGCTTTTTTGTTTATCAAAATGCTTGTAACAATCAGGTAAGCCATAGTTACAAAAAATGACAATGATGATTGTTAGTTGGGTATATTAGACATTGTCTCTTTGATAAAGCTAGTAGCATTTGTATTTTGTGCACTTTGAAGTCGTTGCCATGGATTGAAAACCTATTTCTTTCTTAGATTCTCAAGAAGTTTCTGTGCTAATTCTTATTTATCGTAGGTAATTTTGTTGTTTTGTGAAATTCATCATTTTGCTGTCGCTTTATTACCAATACTCTTCACCAAATCTATTAATAAGCTTATGTTAATTGTGGGACCTAACTAAATGTACTCATTTACAGGTTTTGTCCTCTATACTGCATGACAATTCATTATAGTTTCTCCCTTGAATAATGAGAACGTGCCTAACCACGTTTTGTAATATTGAACAGGTCATGTAAGCTATTACTTTCCAGGATGTGGTGCTATATTTACAGGGGATACCTTGTTTAGCTTATCATGTGGCAAACTTTTTGAAGGAGATCCAGATCAGGTTTCATTTTTGCTAAAATGTCCTTATAATTTGAAATAATTATTTCTGTGTAGAGTTGCCAATAAAAAATCTTTGGAAGTGGACATTCAATACAAACTTGATAGTCAATACTAGTAGTTTGAGGTTTGGTAATTTTCTTCAGTACATTTCTTGTATAAAACAGGATCTTGATTCTTATGGAAAGTCTATTGCCCTTGAGAATCATAAGTAACTTTAATGCTCTAAAAATAAAGTAAGAGTGAAAAGATCGCAAAACTCTCTTGATTTTTTTTTCTTATTTATTTCTTACTATTTTCAGCATCAGCATTCTATTTCTCTTGATGCAGATGTTTTCTTCACTTTGTAAAATCACTTCCTTACCAGACGAGACAGTTGTATATTGCGGTCACGAGTACACTCAGGTATAAGACCGCACATTATGTTTGCGGTTGCAAAATGCACATGCAGTGTTGATGTTATTGCCTTTTTTGCAGAGCAATAGTAAGTTTGCCTTGTCCATAGAGCCCAACAATGAAGCACTCCAGGAATACGCAGCGCATGTGGCTCAGCTACGCAGTAAAAGGCTTCCAACGGTAATAATACCAATCTCAATTCTATATAAATATATCTGGTCATCTATCAAGAATTTAACTTTGTTGTGCTCGTTTAAATATTGTAGATTCCTACAACAATAAGGAGAGAAAAGGAATGCAATCCATTTCTCCGTACATCCAGTCTGGAGATTCGAAAAAATTTGAATATCCCATCAACTTCAACTGATGCACAAGCTCTGGGTATTATTCGTCGAGCAAAGGATGACTTCTAATGCATCTGTTTGTTGATTGTTGACAGGTCTGTATTGCCTGACAAATTGTATTCTTTAAATGTTTTCTCTGATGTCCTACCCATATGTATAAGCTTTTCTTATGTATGATTTTGTCTACCAATGAAGAAAATGTTCAGAGGAAATGCTCTTTTGTCATGAATCAAATAGTTTGTCACACCTCTCGATCCGACATCATCGTATCTTATCGAATTCGAATATTTGATAAGTTTTTATTGTTTCATTTAGAATTCATTCTTGCCTCGAGGATATAGTAATAAATTTTGAGTTTAACAGCCATTCCATCACTGGGTCAACTCAGATGGAATCATGTGCTTCACGTGCGCCAACTAGACATTGTCTTCTTCTACTTTATCTCGCTTATGTAAAAAGGTGCCCAGCTCCCTTCGCGATCAATGTTAGAGTCGCTACTTCTCAAGACAATAATGGCCATTTGATGCTTAGCTGTTCAGTGTCTTCAAACCCGGAGGCTTGTTTCTGGGATTCAACTCGGCTGGATTGACCTTAGCACATAGTTCCTTTGACGTGCCGAATATACTAAGAACCTGGACTTGTAGCAAGAAATTTCATCAATTATTTCCGTAATTCTGAAAAAAAAAACAAATTATTTTTATATTCTTTCACGTCTCGCCCCCCTCGAGCTGAACGGGCATCGAGTCAACTCTCTCCTTCAACGGTGTCCAACTCCCCCATAGTTCATATTCCCCGCCACTGGGGCCCGCGCCGAGCTGACCAGAAGATCAGATCAGAGCCCTCCTTATGATTTCCCTTCCTGCTAATAATACATTCTTCATCGTCGCGACCAGGAACGACTCCATCCATTCCCAATAAGGAAGCTTTTCTCCTCCCTCCCTCCCTCCCTCGGCGAGCCAGTCCCTCTCTGTCTCTCTCTACCGCGCGCAAGGAGGCGATGAACCATTCGCCGTCTGGCGGAGATCGGCCGCCCGCGATGGGCCCCCCGCTGGGGCTCGCTCGCTACGGCTCGGCCCCTGGATCTTTCCTCGGCGGGATCGCCGACTCGGTCATGGCCTCCGGCCGATCGGAGAGGATGATGACTCGGTTCTACGCCGGCGATTCGCCTTGCCTGACCTCCGAATCGAGCTGCTGGGCCCCGGACGGCGACGCCATCGCCGCTGGAGGTCGCTCGCGGGGCTCGTACGGATCCGGGGAGCTCCGCCTCTCCTCCGCCACCGGATCCCCGTTGGTCCGGCACAGCAGCTTGCCTTCCGGGTTCTTCTCCCATCTACTGGCGGATCACGGTGAGCATCTGTTTCTCTAATGTTATTTTGGAGTACGATAGTGGATGGGCTTCCTGTCGCCTGTTTGAGCTGTGCCAGCTGATGGCACCATGTCCAGTTACATTGAACGTTAGATGTGGATATCCACTCTCCGGTGCACTAAACAAAGGGTAAAAAAAAAGTATTAATATATATAGGCTTTGGTGGGTGCGATGGCTCTCAGACTTCAGATGGGTTATGTGGGCTCCATGGCCCACCAATCAGAATCCTCCAGGGGCTCTCTTTTATTGCTGATACGAGCACCAGAAGAAGGAAAAAAATTGCATTATTTGGATCTAGAATATCGAGTACTGACTCATCAGTGTGGGGTCAACGAGAAAATAAAGTACTACAACATATTCAAATTAGTGTAGACAATTTTAATTTTTAACATTGATTAAAATTGCTTCAATATTAATCAAAACTATTTCAATTTAGTCAAAAATGGTCCAATTTAATTAAATATTATTGAAGCAGTTTTCATCGCAATTTTGATCAAATTATTATAATGTAGAGCATTTGAGTAAAGTTTTTATTGGAGCAGCTTTGGTCAAATTTATTGAGTTTGGGAATGAAAAAAATAGGATGGATGCCTTATTTTTCTGGGATCAAGTTTTTAGTTCTGTAAAAGTCACCTTCTTAAAATATAATTTCAATATATATTTTTGCCTTACCTCTTCGATTGATGCTTAAATTTCTATTTTTTGTATCCTGAAAGATAACGTAGAAGGTTGCTTAGCACTTAAATTGGCTTTCCTTTCTGCTACTGGTACTGTTATCTTAAATAATGATTAACAGGATACCGAACTGAGCTACAATACAGTTTAGATCTTGTCTTGCCTTGTGAAAATCCCGTTGATTTTTTTTCTAATAGTGTTACCAACTCCAAAATTAGAGGTCTTAGTTAAAGTGCTGTTATAAGTTGATTCAGTGTTTTTTAAAACTGAAGATATGCTTGGTATGTTGTACTAGTTGATTCTCAGTTTCCCATTGCTTGGCAATCTGTTTCTATATGGTACTTACTAGTGACAGAAAAAATATCTGTAGAAATTTGAAATTTCCAAGCAGTTATCGTTATTATTTATGCAACCTTCATCCTGTAACTTATCTGAACTAGGGATCATGGTGGTTGCTGCATCAAATTCTTTTACTGTTTTAAATATAATTTTTTTTCCACTTGTATTGTTGCATCTTTGTTAGCCTTTTCTTTTTGTGAGTTAAGAAAGAGATTGTCCATGTTCCATAATTTTTAAATTGATTGAATTTACTGACACTAACAGCAGGTAATTCTAGTACAAGGATGATTGGAAATTACTCTCAAGCAGGCACAGAAAGCATCCATGTATTGGCACATAGAAGGCAGCGTGCCCAGTGGGGCTTCTCGCGGCAAGACTCCTTGTCGCAAATTTCTGAATTGAGCATTCCAGAAATGGAAGAGAGTGATACACACCATGATTCAGACGAGGCAGCTGGGAATGCCGGTCAATCCTACATTTCTAGCAATTTTCAATTAGGCTCATGGGATGAGAAAAATTCAATTGCTTTTTCTGCTCCACAAAGCAAAAGGATTAAGTGCAATAATGGGGATGCAGTTGCAAGTCTCAATAACATTGATTCACAGGTAAGGTATTCATTACCACCAAAATCAACAAAGATGAGACATGCCCGGGGAATGACAATTTTGATTTAACTTCACAGTAACCATGGCAATTTTGCTTTTTCTGCCATAGCATTTTTATCGTTAATCACAGTGTTCTTGAAACAAAATTTTGTTGATTTGGACAATGAGGTCTGATAACCCCTCATTGTTACTCAAGTTGGCTGTTAACTATATCGAAAGGATAAGAAGAAAAATATAAAGCAATAGTTAAAGCCAAGCCAATGCCCCAGCGGCCCAAGATAGTAGACCCTTAGTGACCAATTTGGTTGTTGTTATCATCTAAATCCTTAATCATGAACTATCTAATGATTGCAGTTTAGTTTTCCAAGGACATCATCTGAAATGTCTGAGTTAGAGAAATACCTTCAGATCCAACAAGATTCAGTACCTTGCAGAGCACGAGCTAAGCGTGGCTGTGCAACTCATCCCCGGAGCATTGCGGAGAGGGTTAGTTCATGTTTCTGTATTTCTTTCTTTTAAGTTCCCACGCTAGTGGTCTTTGTCTTATACATAAAAGAGAACAGTACATATGCAACTGAACCCTCAAGTGCAAGATTACCTTGTAAGCAAGCACAGAATAATATGGCAACATACAGAGTCATGGAGGGAAACAAGGAAAAGCATAAGGATGTAATAAAGCGTCGGCTTCTTTGTATCATCTGAGAAAAATATGGAACATTAACTGGTCATATTGAAGCTTGTGCAGTGGAGCAAATTTATAGCATTATGAAAGTAAAACAGTAGCTTGGACCATAAACTTTCAATAGTATTGAAATATTATATATGTGTCCATGATGCATTTCTCATTATATACTTAGTTTATTTAGGGTCAATGTAAAGCCATTTGGTTTGTAATCAATTTTCCAAGTTTAAGCTATCATTTAGATTTGACTGAAAATAATTCAGTCGATCAAGTTTTTTTTATCTGCCCAACACATTACAAATCATCTATTGGAAGTAGATATTTTCTGTGAAAAAAGATGCCTAACACTTTATTTAGACTCAATTACCCATCTTCAATTTAGGTTCAGTAAACAAAGTCGATTCGAAGTATATTAGGAGGAACATGTTATGTGACTGCTTGACACTTAAATAATCAATAAAAAAACTAGTTGCATCTTTTCTTTGCCTTGGATTTAAAGCTCTGAGCATCACAATCACCACCTTTATTCTGAATGTATTCAAGTTACGACTTTGTTTCTATCCACTCGACTACAGACTTATTCATTGAACCTCATTGTTAGGAAAGGAGAACACGAATTAGCAAAAGGCTGCAGAAATTGCAAGATCTTGTGCCTAACATGGACAAGGTAAACACACAAAAGCTATCCAATGTGTTTCCATTTGCATCCATTATTTAGTGAAATAATAGAATGTAGATAAACAGGTTTTGAACAAGTCATGTGCTTAATATCTAAAACGATATTATCGACACTGCTACTTTTTTGATGTTTCCTTTGATTTCACTGAAGCAAACGAGCACCTCAGACATGCTGGAATTGGCAATTCAACACATCAAAGAGCTGCAGGGCCAAGTACAGGTGTGTTTTGATAGTTGAAAGCAAATACTTGAATACCATAGTTATCGTAACCAAATGATAAGTTTTCCAATTAAATGTGTCACATTTAATTAGTGAAAGTATCATAGGTGTATTCATATCACTTAAACTAACATCAATTTACAAACTGCAATATCAGTAGTCTGAGAAAATGTGGTCAATCATGAATTGTTACTAAACTGCAACTATACCAAATCTCTAACACTACTTGTTTTCTTTTTCTTTTCTTCTTTCCTTTCAGAAGCTTAAACAAGAACAAACAAATTGTACCTGCACTGCAAAGCAGGAGAAGGCTTGAGGGCGGCCAGTCACTGTATGCACATGCTGGCCATCATTGCTAATTTGTCTTGTTTTTTTTTTAGCAAAAATTGCTAGAATGGATCCATGGAAACATGTCCAAGATAAGGGAGTTGTACATTGCCATTTTCGTTCTTCTGTATTTGAGTGGGACAAAATTCCTCACAAGTGCATTGAGGGTTTATCATGATATCAAACAGCACTTTGTTGATTGCAGGTGATAAGTACATGCTAATGTGGTTTGTGTTTCTTCCTCCTCCTGAACAATACACTCGCATCTTGTTCACGCCGGTGCCGAAGAACCAGTTGTTCATGGAGTCTGGCAGGTTCTGGAGTAGCTCGCCGGCGGCCATAATATTCCCTCTCTGCTGGGTTGGCTTGGAGTTGGTTCCCTGTGCCATGGGATGATAGGCAGAATGTATCGACTGGAGGTTTATGCAAGAAAAAGACTGAGATCAAGAGGCAACTGGTGTTGGTGAACGGGGTTGCTCCAGCTTCTTCATCTCTTTTTCAACCATCAGTAAACATTCAAATACATTTCTTGTTTGGTTAGCGAATTTATTTATTTTCAAACAATTACAATTAATCATTATTCATGAAGTAATGCTAATTATGTATTGCCCAACCAAAATTAAAAATTTCTCACGAAATTTCAAAACGAAATCGAACTAAAAAGCATGGTAAAAAAGATGATAGATATCATTTTAAGGAAGTTTAAAAAAAAAGGAAAAGTTTTGCAAAATTCTCAAATTATGAACTTTATAAAGTATTATTTATTGTTTCTATGGCCGGAAATCACGAATTAGTAAAAAAATTTTCCATTTTAGCAGTGTCCTAATTCGGAGGAAAGAATTACTTTCTCTCGGTGCTATCCGACGCGGTGCCGACTCGGCGCATGTTTTGGGCAAGTGACCTTCAGTGAAACCCTAAAAAAACGGAGTACTAAGGCGGAAGTCGAGGGGACGTGGACTATGGAGGACGCCGAAGAGCAGCCGATCCGAGGGAAGCGGCTCGACGAGGAAGAGGAAGCAGATGCCGTCTCAATCCAACTCGGGAATCTTAGTTTAGACGAGAAGGTGGATGGAATGGAAAATGGCAGCCGTGTGGATTGGGGGCCTGACAGAAATGTAGGCGGCTGGACATTGGAAGGAATTGTGGGTGACGGGAAGGAAGGATCGGCGTGGGAAAATCACGTCGGGGTGGTTCCTCGGGCGTCCGAGGGGCAGCAGGAGGGCGATGGTAGCTATAAGGAAGAGTTAGCTGGATCCTGTCCCTATCCGCAAAGGCCATGGCTGCTTGATTGTGCTCACTATCTGAGAACTGGGAGATGTGCTTACGGATTGAACTGCAAGTTTAATCATCCTCCGATAGTAACACTCACTCAGGTCCACTCTTCTTTTTTTTTTCCTTTACATGTAAAGTTTTCAGTGGTTATTTTACTTTTCTGAATCCTGTTTGAACCGTGTTTGAGGGCCTTAATGCGCGTGAGAACTTTTGTAAAATCACCAAATTCATAAGAAGTTAATAGCATGTACAACTCAGTGATTGATGTATTCTTCTTTTCTGTTTATCTTGAATGGGCGTCTAATTATGATGTATTTTATCTTTAAATTTTTTCGTTGTTGTGAATTGGTGGATTAATTTGTCGAAGTGTCATTTTTATTGTGTTGTGTTCACATCTCATAAATATACGTACAGATATTTGTCGATTATCACTCTCTTATGGAATTACCACAGAGGGAACTGCTCTTTCTCATTGTTACCACATGTTCTTTTTGTTAAAACGTGACTTCATTTTCAAGTAGCGATTGATGGTTTTCTTCTGAAATCTATAACCACAGTACCTAAATATCTTCATGTATACTAGTACTATATATATCATTATAAAGCAATATTTTCTCGTTGCTATGTTTGTACTTGCAATATGTCGATGAAACACCATTATTCACATTTAAATTCATTTTCTGTGTAATTGCTGTTTCACAGATGTAATTAAGTTATAGTAGCTGAATTTCCTTTTGTAATGTGATGGATCAAGGTTGTCAAACTGAAGTTTATGTCGTGAATCATTTTGATAAATGATGGAATCGTGAATCTTATTGAACCATGAATCATTTTGATAAATTATAGAGCTGTGGTTCCTATTGAACTGTGATTTTACAATTCAAATAAAAATTATAAAATTGTTAAAAATAATTTTGATATCTAAAAGGATGTAAATGATGTAACATTTCATACAACAATATAATATAATAGATGTGTTAAAATAAAGTAGGATGTGAGAAGGAGAGGATAAATTCTACTTCCTAATCTCATGAACTCACATCTCAAGATGAGTGTTCTTAAATATGTTTATATACCTTGATATTTTTTGTATTAGAACCCAAATGGAGCTTTAGCAACATGGAGTAAGTTGATTGATTACAGAATGTATAGTTCATCAATGGATAATGTACAAATTATTGATTAATTTATTGCATTAAGAATTGAAATAGATGAGCATCAGACAACTTTCTCATCGAATGCTTATGACATAGAGAAATGATTGTTGTTAAATTGAACACAAGTCCCTAACAATGTCACCTTTTTGTTGAACTTGTGTTCCCAGTTGACAAATTATTTTTCTCCTATGTCATTGTGATATTCAAGATTTCACTCTGTTTGGCATTTATACTTTTGTTGGATGATATGAAATCCATCATTTCTGTCTTTCTTTTTAATGAATTCAGTTTAATCTATTGTATAGTGGGTTTAATTTAATTTGTTAATCAGTTGATTTTCTTTTAGTATGCCAAATTTAACTTTAGGGGCTTTCTTTTTCATATTTAGAATTGTATAAAATAAGAATTATATCAAAACATGTTGAATCAAACCAAGTCATCACACATTTTTTATTTCCGATTTATATGTAAGAATCGAATGGCTTTATATGTGAATCATATCAAATTGTATGATACAATTTGTGTATCATTTGATACAACTATGTGGTGGACCACTTTCTTATTAAGATGCCAATAAATTATTTTTGGTGTTGAATAGTTAGTAAAGATTATAGTTTCTGTATATTTATTATTTTCTGTAATGTACTTATGTTTCTTTTCGGTGTTCTAGTTTTCTGTTCACAAGGATGAGAGAGAACAGCAAATAGAATGCAAGGTTAGAAGAATCTGGTTTTATTGTAATACCTTTTTTGGTTTATTTTGCTGGGGCATTGCTCAATATTGCTTATTTAATTAACTCCATTAATCTCTTTGGACTATTTTGCATTTAGGTTGAGAGTGTTCTAAAGTGTGAACATTATTACTTTTATTCATCCAAATTATGATTAAATTTTCTTATTGTTTCATTGTGTCCATGGCAAACTATACCTATTTGTTAAATAACTCTGATAGGCCTGGATGGTTGAGTAATTTATTGGTGCAGAAGTTAAATTGTAATGAGAGATTTACAGCTTGAGAATGCTATTTTGCTTGTCTGAATGTACCTTTGCTACCATGTTGTGTTCGAATTCGATTCTAGAGCAATTTTTTATTTGGTTTATTTTGGAATAAATTTTATTTCTATATGAATTTTGCAAATGCAATAAGATGGCCCATGGTCATTTTTTATCCATATTTTTATGACTTACCTTGATACGTATAAAAGAGAGTGGAGGTTTAAGAGAAAAGGACTTAGTGTAATTAAAGTTCGATTTATAGTTTAATTACTAACTGAGTTTAGCCTACTTTTATTCAATGATATCCGAGTGGTGCAAGGCAAAAAAGTGATGCTGGTAATGATTTGATAAAGAATTTTTCATCCATAAATTTGCAGGTTGCAGTAATTGTTGAATCATTTTCTCTCATAGTTAGGTCTTTCTTATTTGCTGTTATATGATTCCTTTGCAAAATAAATGACAGAATAAAAATTGATATATTTGTTGTTTTTTGTTATTTAGTTTTGCAAACAATGTAATAATGAACACGAGATATTTTTCAATTGATGTAAGATTAATTGTTTAGCGGCACTTTCTAAATGTGTTTGCATTTATGGGAGGAAAATTTTGGCATGTTATACCAACTCAGAAAATTGCCTAGTAATGTTTTTGTCATTCCCAGTTACAATCCCTTTTTAGCCTTCTCTTATCAACTTGTTTTTGGTAGCTCTGCTCCTTCTGACCCCCTAATTATAAATTGGGTTGATTTTGCAGTTCTTCTCAATGCCAGGAGGTTGTAGGTTTGGGAACGCATGCAAGTATGTTCATTCTCAAGAAAAAACTGAAATGCCTGGAATTGAGCTCAATTTTTTAGGTCTTCCAATTCGACCAGTAAGTTTGACCACAGTTAATGGGCTTGTACAATTCATGATCTTTATTATATCAGTTGATGCAATTCAGGTATATCTAAAATCATAGTATATGAATCATAATTTAAAAGAATCATGACGATTTTGATTTGATACAATACAAATTTGCAGTAAATCATATGTTACACATTTGAGAAATAAAGCCCATACGAAATTAAATAAACTTGTTAAATTTAAATTCAACCCATTAAGAGAGGTTCTATGGGATGAAATCTAACATAGAAGAAGAAATCTGGTCAAGTGGATACTTAGAGTCAATGGTGAGGGCGGAGTCAACGCATGATGGTGAGTGATGAGTATGATGGGCAAATATTGTTTCCATGATGAGGATGGAGTTAAGAATGACAAATTTTAGTTGATGGCGACAGTGGAGTCAACAATTGATTGTAAAGACAAACGTTGTTGCATCGAGACTCAGTCAATGATGAGGGTGAAGCAGATAATGACAAAGAGAATTGTTGCTAGGTCAATGTCATCTTTCTCTTCCTTTATCCAGCCAAGTTGATTCTGCTGAGACTCAAAGTGGACATTGAAGCTTGAGTTGACAATTACTGTCCTATTACCCGATAATTGATCGGCCATGTTTGAATTTTTTTTTTTGTTGAATTTCATTTCAATGTTATTGAAATGAAATGAATATTATTTTATAATTTCTTGATCAAAGTGAAAGAAACACAATTGTTTTGTTGTTATGAATCATGATTTTACAATAATTTTATATTTTTAAGAGAAATAACTATTCCAATTAAAGCTACAAAAAATTTTAATCTATTTTACATTTTTTTTTAATTTAGCCTTAGATTCATGATTTGAAATGATTAGGATGAATTATCCAAAATCATTCTTGATATTAACTATAATTTAACAACCTCGGGTTTGACATTTTAATCCATCATCTTGTCATTCTTTTACATTTGGATTGTTAATCGATCTTCACTTTCTACTCTCATCTTTAAATTGCAGGGACAAAAAGAATGCCCCTATTATATGCGCACTGGTGTTTGCAAATTTTCAAGCAACTGCCGATTCAATCATCCAGACCCCACTGCTACAAATACTCAAGATTATGCATCTGGATGTCAAAATGGTGTGCTTCTCTTAATGGCTATTCTTTTCTCTATATAAATTTCAAGAAATTATTTTGATAGGAACTTGTGCCAAACAACTTCTGACACAGATCATCTGACACCCTGCATTACAAGCATGCCTTTTCCTCCCAATGAGCTCAGTCTAAATCCTGATTTCAGGTCTCAGGTAAATATTGAGCCTTTTCCTCCCAATGGGCTCAATCTAAATCCTGATTTCAGGTCTCAGGTAAATATTGAGCCTTTTCCTCCCAATGGGCTCAATCTAAATCCTGATTTCAGGTCTCAGGTAAATATTGCTTGATTTTAAATTTTGATTTGGAGGATTTGTGAAATAGTTTCCTCATGCGGTTGTTAAACGTTACCTTTTACAATCCTCTAGACATTCTAAAAATAGTCGATGTAATTTGGACATTTCTTTGAAGTGATTTTAACATATTCTCATTTGGACCAAAAGAAGGAATAATTGTAAAGTAGGTATCAATGAGAGAGGTAACCAATTTGAACTTGCAACATTGGAATGGAATCACAGAGAGAGTTGAACCATTATTTCATTCCATTCATGCGTACCCAATGCAACCTAGGAGGTCATGGGGCTAGTGCCACTAGGAGAAGTGAATGAACACATCCCTAATGTCCATATAATATGATTTACGTAGTCATAGTATATGAGTAAATGTTATATAACACAAAGTTACAGAGTTTGCTGCACAAAATCATCTATTAATAAGTTTATGGATCCAAAAAAGAAAAATTCAAAAGCATAGTCAATGCTTATAATATCATAATTTAATCAATGCTTCTAATATCATAACTACCTCAATAGAATATCATATCATATTATTAATCAAAACTATTACTGTCACCTTAAATGGTTAAAACTTAAAAAGGATCTATACATTTAAACTGTATAAAGGATGTAATCATCATTCTCACTAGGCAAAAATTTTAAATCCTCGGACATTTCACCTTTATTTTTTTTCCTCTTTTGAATTGCAACTAATATGGAGGAAACAAGAAGGTACATATAGCCACCAAATATATGCATTTGGAATGCTAAACAAAAGATTCAAGAAGATAACATGAGATTTGATGTTGCTATTGCTGGTGCATTATTTTGCACTTTGTGCATTTTGCAAAGTTGTGCGTCTTAACCCCTGCATAGGTAAAATTGTGTCTCCTCGAGTATTAAACATACCTAGGTGTGGCCCCGTAGCATGCCATTTTATAACTATGATAAATGTCTGGTTTCATCTCACTGTAACCTTCTTCCTTGTAGATCAGTGCAATATTTTTGTGTGTTTGTATTAAAAGATGTTTGAATTATTGTTATGCAGATTGATTTATGCTACCATTCCTGGTAGATTTTGCCCACTCCATGAAGTAATCAACAACATTTTAGTTTGTCTTGTATTTGAAGATGTTGAACTATTGTTATGCAGATTGGTTTGTGCTACCATTCCTTGACTTTCTTTGTTAATTAGAAATCCTTTGTTTCAGGTCCCAACAAGCCCAAACTACCCCACCGAAAGGTTTATGCAACAGTCTTTATTTCCAGCCCCAGTCTAGCTGTACACCAGCAGATAAGTACAGGATTTCCAGAGAGACCTGGCAAGGCTGAGTGTGCATACTTCATGAAGACTGGAGACTGTAAATTTGGGTCAACATGCATATATAACCATCCAAGGAGTCGCCTCACGATGAGTCCTAGTTACAATGCCACTCCTGCCAAGACTGTGTGTGGCTACTTCATGAAGACAGGAGATTGTAAATTCGGGTCAGCATGCATGTTTTACCATCCAAGCAGTCCTGCTTACAATGTCACTCCTCATGGCCTTCCTTCAAGACCTGTGAGTACACAACAAATGCTCACTCAACTAACTTTCAGTTGACATTCTAATGTTTTTATTTGTTCGATATACATTACCTGCAATGTTCTCATTATACTTTCTGATCCTTGTTTTAATCTCTTTCAACTCATCTAACTTCTGATCTCCTGATTGTCTTTCTATTATCACTTTGTTAATCATTTGTGTACAGGATCAGCCAGCCTGTTCATTCTATAACCGTTTTGGGATCTGCAAATTCGGGCCTATGTGCAAGTATGATCACCCCATGGATTCAGCATGCTCGTCCTATGAAGCAGCAAGGCCTTTGAGTGATATGGTCAGACGATGAGGTTGATCATGCAGCATCTGCCTTAACTAAAATCACCCACATAGCAACTTGAGGCAGCTACATGATGGATCCGCTACCTGTTTCTTTTTCATTTCTTTTTCACTGTGCATAATATCGTTTTGCTTCTTGGGAGAATTCCAGTCTAGCATGTATCAAATTGGGGGTCCTGCTTTTTAATAGGGTGCTTGTTAAGGAGAGTTGGAAATTCAACTAAGTTTGTCATAATGCTAAAAAATTAAAAGGCTTATCTATTATATTTTGGATATGAGTATTTGATAGGTGTAGATTTTAATTTTTATATAAATATTTAATAGATTGAGTCCGTTGGTTGCAGGAAGACAAGTTAAAACACCCCTGAATTTGTCTATTTTCATCCACCATTGTACTGCCACAATTTCACCACAATTGCAATAGAGTTTACGCTCCTTTTCTCTCATGAGGTGACTAAAAATGAGAATGAATGCGCCTTCGAGGCATAGCTGAGTTGGTTACGATGTAATAGACTTGAGAGCAAGGGTTCGAATCTTGACGAAGCCAGGTAATACCCTTTTGCGTCGTGATCAACTGCAGTTTTTCAATTTACCTCCTTACAAATGATCGTGTGGGGCCGCTAAAATGGCGGATTCTATCTTTTTTGCAGAAAAAAGAATGAATGCTCTCGGGACATAGTTGAGTTGATTACGACGGAGTAGACTTACAGAAGAGGACAAGGGTTCAAATCCTGACAAAGTCGAGCAATATCTTCTTCCGTCGTGGTCAATTGTAATTTTTCAATTTACCTCTTTACAGATGATCGTGGAGTCGATCGTGTAGGGCCGTTAAGGTGGTGGATTTCACCTCTTTACAGAAGAGAATGAATGAGCATCCCTGTCCCGTTCTATGGCGTAGTGGCAAGGTGACTCTTAGGATATAATTGAGTTGGTTACGACGGAGCAGTTTTGTTGAAGTAAACAAAGATCGAATCTCGATAAAGTCGAGATAATATTTTTCTTCGTCATGATCAATTATAATTTTTTGATTTATCTTCTCCTATATAGTTTTGGGATTGATTATGTAATAGCGAACTTCGCCAAATAGTCTATTAAGTATTTTTATTGTTGATGAGATATTTATGAATTAATTTTTAATTATGGCATATTGTAAAGTATTTTTTTCAGTGAGATATAAATCTAAGATGTTGACTTTGATGGCCAATGAAAGATTTCTATGAAAATTTCTTCATAAATGAAGGGTGTTGTTTAATTGAACTAAGTAGTCTCATTATACAATTTTAGTGATTATTTAATAAATGAAAAAGGCAATATTAACTTATTAAATTAATTTTTATGCATGAGTTCTAAAAATTAATTTGTGCATTACATATGTAACATTTATCTAATATAAATGAATAATTATTTTTAAATATTTAATCTATGTTTTTTTTAATATGACCATTAAACTATTTTTAATATAACATATCTATTTTACATATATCATTAAAACGCCTTGATTTATAATAACTTGATAAAGAAATATAAATTCCTACTCGGCTCGTCCGATGCGCCATCTCGTTCCCTTCCTCCCACATTTCCGTAACCCTAAGCACATTTTTACGCAGGGGAACTTGTTAGGCAGCTTCGTGGTTCTGGTCTGCTACCGGGCGAAATCTAGGGTTTCGGTCCTCGGCGGTTCCTTGTTTTCTGGGTTTGATGTACTTTGTGTGCTGCGACTGGAAGCTGCTAGTTTTCTCCTTGGATCCTCTGTTCAAAGCGATTGCACCGTGATTCGTTTTTCACCGGAATCTGGAATCGAGAACCAATTTGTCTAGGCGTTGATTGGGTTATTTTTTAGGTTTTCTGCATCTGCATATTGCTGTTTGTTGGATCTATTTCTTTACGTATTCCTGGGAAGATGAGCAGCAAAAAAGAGGAGGAGCGGAATGAGAAGATTATTAGAGGTCTTATGAAGCTCCCGCCGAACAGAAAATGCATTAACTGTAATAGTCTGGTAAATTTTTTTTGCTTCATTAGTTTTAAAGTGCATATTTTCTCCGTCTGTTGTGTTTGTTGCTGGCCGTGTTGGGTACTTGAATTTTTCCATAGCAGCATTCTAGAACCTTGCTGATAGAAGCCTTAATCCCTTTGTTCCTAATCAACCCAGGGGCCGCAATATGTTTGCACGAACTTTTGGACCTTTGTATGCACACCATGCAGCGGGATTCAGTGAGTACTTGCGTTTCCCTATTATTTCGTCTTCTTTTTTTTTCCTGCAAAGTTACATGGTTGTGTTTCTCTGAAAATTTTCAGATGATTTGTTGAGAAAGATAGTTTCCAATTTTTATCTTTTTTTCTTCAATATTAAAAAGTGGCTAGGACCTTTGTTTTATTCATGAAGATCCATTTAACGGACCATCAAAGTTATTTTGTGGTCGTGTTATTATGATTTTTGAAAGCTTTTAATAGTTTATTATGTAATTGTTATGAGAATGTAGCTACCTGGCTTTGCCTAAACCTTACTAATACTATCAATCTAAATCATTCAGACAAAGATCGTTCAAATTGAGTGAATAGGAAAAATAAATAATACAATGCGTTAATAGTTAAGTTATACTTATTCTTGAACTTGAGAGAATTATTACCAGCCAAAACAAGATGTGTCAGTGTCATGTTTGTAGGTTTAGCAATATGTTGGGCCATAACAACAAAAACAACAATAATAGAAGGGGCCGAGGGATCTTGTGCTTGGAAGAAGTGGAGGGGGAGCGGGAGGAAGAACAAACAAGAGGAAGAACTGAAGAAGATTCTAATTCTGTTTCACTAAGAAACCTAGGAAGAACAATTGTCGCTGGAGGAAGCCTCATATCCATTGTTGTTGGAGAAAGAAGCTTCCAATCTCAATGTGTTTTGCTTCATCACTGTAGGATGAAGAAGGTCATCTCCACTCATTCTGGATGAGGAGAAACTCACAAAGAAGATCCGTAATTGTGCTAATACCCCAACCAGTTTTGTGTTCCAGTTGGTCAGCAGATTGAGATCCTTGTCCTTGCTAAACAGCACATAACAGTTTTTTAAGCCATGAAAAAATTATGACAAAGAAGGCAATGCGTAAGAGCTCCTACTAAAGATGGCTTTGTTCCTACCAGCTGACAGTCTATGTTTTGTCTTTGTCCATGTCAGTATTTTACCGCAGGAGGGCCTACTGATCTTGTTCCGCATGCCTTGCATCTGAAATTCTGCTTTTTACCTGATGAAGTCAGCTTTTGCTTCTTTATTTGTGGCATCCACTTTTCTCCAATCTGTTTTGAGCTTACACCCTACCTTGGGAAATGACATGCGGTAAATATGGTGATGATAACAACAGATTTTCGACCAGATAGTTGCTTGTCTGCAATGCCTTTCCATAATGTTAGTAATTGGTTGTACTAGAAATTTGGGATGTGGTATCCATCTAGTTGCTATACCTACTTGTAGTTAGTTCATATATACTGCTTAGTTGAACCAATACTTTCATCCATTCTTCACTTTTTCTAGTTTTTGTTTAAGCTAATTGTCCCAAACACAGTTTTTTGTAGCCTCATCAAAGAAGTCCTCCGAACTGCATATTTTTGTTATCTTCTGTATTTAGAGACTGCTTTCTTTGTGCTAAAATTAGCAGTAACCTCAAAAATTTCAAGGTGATCCATTGGATGTAGTTGTTGATAACTTGATATCAATACTTAAGCCAATGAACATGGTCTACTGACTTACTTCTAGATTGCATCATCTTAAAACTTGGAATGCTTGTATTAAGGCAATAAGAGATGCCTTTGTAGTTGTTTGGGATTATGACAACTAACTTTAATATAATTTGTTCACATTACAGCCGTGAATTCACCCACCGGGTGAAGTCGGTTTCCATGGCAAAATTTACTACACAAGAGGTGGAGGCTCTTCAAAAAGGTGGCAATCAGGTAATGCAAATTGCATATTTTTTTATTCAAGGATATAGGTTATATCACCATAAACCAACAATGGTTTTTCAGCTTGCAAGAGAAATTTTTTTGACAAACTGGGATATGCAAAGGATGAGATTTCCAAATAGCAGGTAAAACTCGTACTCTCTGAGTCACTGCTTACTTGAATTACGATGTAATAGTTTCTCATTAAATTTTGTTCTTAATCTATGATGTTCATGTTGCAGTAATCCAGAGAAAGTTAGAGAATTTATAAAAGACGTTTACATAGATAAGAAGTATGCTGGGCTGAAGTCGTCAGGCAAGCCACCAAGAGAAATGGAGGTTATATAATCTTCATGCATTGAAGAGCTATTCTTTCAGATTTGGGCCACCTGGCCTATGCTCTATACTCAACCTTTGCTTTATTGATGGCTTGAACAGAGCTTTAAGAATCATGAACCCGAGCAGAGAAGAGCCAGCTCTTACCATTCTTTTTCTCAGAGTCCTCCTTATGACTATCAGTATGAGGAAAGGCGATATGGAAAGCAATTTTGCACATTGAACAGGAAACCAGGATCAGAAAAAGGGCATTATGATGTAAAAATGGATAGTTCCATATATAGTCCGGGTCGTTTAGATATGCAAGCATATGAAGATAGATTTGCCAATGAAAGTTCTGGGTCAAGAATGTCAGACTTCTCAGTGTCTAGTGCAGGTGATACATTTAGATATGATGGCCAGTCTCAAATTTCTCAGGAAATTGGGTACTGCAGCCCCACTTTACGCCAAACAAGGGATGCCATTGAAGATGTGAGGCCACAAACACTGAATCAACGTACAGAATCTATTGTCAAAAGGGATCTAGATAAGGTCTCGTCTCCCAAGGTTTGTGATCCTTTCACTTTAGTGTACTATAGAATCCCATAATGTCCATGTGGTACCCTATTCCTGTCATGTCCCAAACATCGTGATCCTACTTTAACAAGATTGTAATATCCTCTTTGTTGTTTGGTGTGGATTTTTCAGACATATCATTTACAAGTGTGATTATTTTCTTGCTTGATCAGAGAACTTTATCTGCTGGTACCTTTGGTTCCATGAGTTCAAGGGATGTTGCTGTGAAACCTGTGCTTCCAAATGAAACGCATCATGCCAAATCATCTTCCCTTGCTTCTTCCACACAATCATCTGGTTCTTTTCCTGGGGGCAATGATGCATTTAGTTCATCATTGATGCAACAACCGAAGGCTTCAGTTCCATCTGTAGATTTGTTTGCCGACTTCAGTAAACAACCTCCATCAGCAGTAAATGTTGTCTTGGAATCTGTTTACTCTAGTGGAGCCCAACCAGTGAATACACCGGCTTCTTCTATGCAGTCATTTGCTTCTGTTCATACTGCACACAAGGATCGTATGGGTTCAACATTTGGACAACAGTTAGGGACTTCATCTCCGGTAGATTTGTTTGACAACTTCAATAGTCAGTACTCATCCACAATCCATATCGAGCATAAATCAGCAGAAGTTTCGACCACTCAAAATGAAGGATGGGCTACATTTGACTTACCTCACCATGTGAAGGTTGATTCTTCACTGAATCCAGGCATACCTACTTCGGACCTTTCTGGAAGTGCTTTTCAGGGGAGTGTAGGTATATCGACATCTCTACAGAACAACTCAGACTCATTCCCAGATCAAAAATCAATGGATTCTGGAGTTTTACCAGTAGCGCTCAATCAATGGCAGTTAGATCTAAAGGGGCACGCACAACTGCCTCAGCAAAATGACTCGCTGGTAGGATACTTATACACAGTTTTTAATTTTTGTTAGGAATAAGCTATCTCTCCTCTGAGTTAGAGTTTGATTCCAGAAAATTTTGCATGACCAGTTCCACGGACCTAGAATCATGATTTTAGATTTCATTTTTGTTTAGTTTCTTTTCTTCCATTATTTTTTTTCATTTTTCTTATTCAGTTGTGGAATGCATTTGATCCTTCAAGTGAGAAGTTAGCTGAGACATCTGCTCATGGTCTACATCTGAATGGTAGACCATGGATTTTTGCATCTGAGTCTGCACTGCATGATCTTCATGTAAAACAGACTGTTTCAGAGGTGATACCATGCTTTTTCCTAATGGTTGTATCTGCTACCTTCTTTAAGGTTTCTTGATTTTAAAATTGTTTTGCAGAACAATAACGATGGGTTTCAAAACTCTGCCATAAATGCTGTAACTCCTGGTTTTGGTCAGACAATGGGTGGTGTTGCTGAGCTAACTTTTTCTCCAATGGTCAAACCCTTTATGGTATGTAGTAATTTCTAAACCTTTTTCTAGCTCTCTGATTTATGTTGAATGTAGTTATTCACCTATCAAATATTGTCAAAGGATCACTAGACTAGATATTTGCTTTATCTCACTATAGTATTCATTATTCCACTTGGGCAGTTTGCTGCTAAACTGAATAATATCACATCCCATCCCTCAATTCTAATGCCCAAGTGGAATATTACTCAGTGTAGCTGCAAAATGCCTAAGTGGAATAATGTTAATTGAATACTATACTGAGTTTAAATTACTCATTTTAACTAACTTACACAAGTTTTACAGTTTGGATGGGAGCATATACACAAAATCCTTGATTAAAAATCAAACTCATGGTTTATTCAATTGAACACTAGAATTTATATAGTCAACAGGCTTATTGGTCATCAGGGTTTATATGCGGGCAACTTGTCTGTGAATGTGGTAGCGACCTTAGACCTCAGCAGAGAGCATGCTAGATTCTTTTTAACTTTAAAAATGGAAAACAAAATGAGAAAACAATTGCTTAAAACTTACTCTGCCTAGTATCAGGCACTATCTATAGATGTAACCTGGTGAGCCTCTTTCTGCAACACATGGGTTCCATCTAGATTCTGGAATTTTTTAGCAATAAGTTATGTTTTCTTTTCCTTTTTGGGAGGGTACTTGTGAAACTGGAAAATACTGGTTAATTGTCAATCCATCAGAAGTGTGATATAACGATATTTAACCTATTTAGGAGTAACCAGCACTATGTTTCACAACTATATAAATGTAACAGTGATTTCAGTCAAATTTGGTACAGTCATAGATAGGCTATTCAATGTTGAGTAATTAAATAAATTTACTTGTGTATGCTATATAAGGAAAACATGTTCTTTGCAGGAGCCATGTATAAGTCATCACTATGCTAGATGAAATTATATCTTGTTTGATAAAATGAAGTTCTATCCTTACCTGACAGGGAGGAGTCTCTATAGCTCAAAAGTCAACAAATCCTTTTGATCTACCATATGAAGCACACATGGATTCCATGAATACAGTATGTTCCTTTTCTAAATTTTTTCTCTTCGATATAGCGGCAAAATGTTTTATTTATTCAATTTATGTATGTGATAGCATAGTTATAGACCACTAACCTCTGCTGAATGACAAATTTTTAACATGCATTAACAGAGGGTAATCCCTCCGTCTGTAACTGGTTCTGAAGGTAGATCATTAACCATCTCATTTAGCTTAACAGTGGTGCAATTTTCAGCTCCGCATTTTCATGGAAACATTAAACCTCAAAGCTCATTCCTTGATTGGGATAATACTTTTCTGTTAAATCTGCTGATAGCATCATTTGGGATTTTTCTAATCACTTGCAACCACATTAAGAAAGTCATTATTTATTTATGTAGTTCACTTACTGAATAATAGAAGTGGCTGTATTATGCATAATTTGTCAAATTCTGTGAAGTTAGGGGCTTTATAACTTTCAAAGTTACAGTGCTAGTGTTCCAGTTAGGTGAACCTATTATCATAATGGTTGACAGCTTGAGTTAGTGCCATCTTATTTCACCTGTTATTGGTCTTGAGTTTCGTCATACCAGTGTAATATTCCTGAGTTCCTGTTATCCATTTTATAGGCCGTTTGCTAATGCAGTTCTGAAAGCTATCTAAAGCCTTTTATCGTGTGGTCTTTAGTGTTCCAAGACCTTTACAAGATGTCAATTTGATTTGCTAACTTGATTTCATAGTTCCTGGATATGAGTTCTTTTGAAGCTGCACTGCCAAGCACACAGTTGACTAATGACTACTTTGCTGGTGCAACTCAGCCATGGTATCCCCAGAATGCTGCCACCACATTTATTTCTTCCCTCCCTGATGGTAATTTAAAGATGGTTGTTTTTACTGTACCATTTTTTTTACTGTATCCATCGTCCATATTCCATTTTATTAATGTTCAGGGGAGGTGCAAGGAGTACCTACGCAGGGACAGAGCACGCATTACGTGTAAGTTGTGCTTATCATTTTGTAATACAAACTATGGTCAGAATATTCTTCATTATGATAATGGGGACTAACATGTGCAGAAATTTTACTCCCCAAGGCCATGGTGCGCCTGTTGACAAAAATCCATTTGCATAAAGTTTGAGACCAACTGCAGAACCTATGGCTCCAGCTAAAGTTTGCATCTGGGTTAACTTTTTGATTGAATCATCTACCCACATTTGTATGTTTGCAAAAGTCAGTTGTCGAAAGCTGGTGTGAAAACACATGGTTCATGTTTTGTTCACGGCCACATTTGGCCTTCATTCGTACTTCAAGTCAGCTAAAATCTGGATAGCGAAAGGCTTAATAGGTGGTGCACTCATGATGTTGACTACCTCCTTAATGTTGTATCGTCATTCTTAGCTTGGATCCGTGAGTTTGTTATTTTCAGTAAGCACAAGAGAAACCTATGGTTGAGATAATAGTTTCTACCTCCCGGCGCGAGGTTGTTTGTATATTTTCCTTGAACAAAATGCTGTGGAAGAACCAACTTGAAATGGCCTGCTGAGGTGGTGAATGCTGGTGTCTTCTTTATTCTTACTATTGTTCGTTCAGACTTGAGATATGTATGTACCTTTAGGAAACCTCATCTGTCTATATTTCAAGGTTGTTTGTTGGCGTAAGATCTGATAGCTATGGATGATTATGATTATGTGGGGCACATGCTTTTTCATATCTTTGCTATTTTGAGTTCTAATTCAAATTGGAGTTAGACCCTGCCTAAACTTTTAATCAATTCTTTCATCAATAGTGATTATTAGTTTTATAACTTCGTCTCCAAACAGTCACAAATCTCTTCCTTAAATTTATGTCACACGTACTCAAATTTGCTTTTGTCTATTTAGGTTCGGCCTGTTACTTTCTTCTTGAAATTTATTCATTTTGAGAAGAAATTTGTACCAGTGAATTGGTGAGGATGGAAGATCCAAGTGTTCTGTAAAATCTTGTGCTTTAAACTCAAAATAACATGAGACAATAATCAAACAAATCCAATTTTTATTCTTTTTTAAAAGTCAAGACACGATATCAGTATTTTCATTATATCTACTCTTTAGCATTCTAAATGTTAAACCCAATTTACTGTAATTTTAAACAACTACTTTTCCCAGTAAATGTAGAATCTGAACATGTGCTCCACGCAGAGTGGATTTGTTCAACACCAGGGGACGTGGCTCCCCACTCATCATTTTTTATTGTTATTATTTTCGAGCAGGAACTTGCATGACTAATGCCTTATTGCTATTAACAAACTAGTAGTCGGCCTACTCATTCAACCATTTATAAATAAACATATTCATTAGTGTAACAATATTAAATAACGATGAGTTCATACAAATGCAGTTTTTTTATTGATTTCAAAAATCAATTGAGAAGAGCTTGAATCCCTGTAAATTGACTTCTATTCTTTATTTTTTTCTATTTCATTTTTGACTAATCCTAATATGATCAATTCGTTTCATAGAAATTTTTAATCAGTTATAAAAATAAATTAAAAAGTACAAATGAATTTGGACGATTTATCATCATAAAATTTTCAAACTAATGTGATGTGTCATTAGATTTGAACCATCATTACCTAAGAAATCCATTTCATTTTTTACCATCTTCCAGACACTTCCTTTCATTCATGATCCTTGTTAGCTCCATTTGATTGATCCCTACTTGTTATTTTGTTAGATCAATTTTGTACTTATTCCACTCAATTTTGATTTAACTATTTATTTTTTAAACAAATCAAAAGAAAGAAGAACATAACAAGTATTTTATACCCGATTCAATGTTAATACCAAAAAAAGAAGAAGAAAACAATTAAAAGAAATTCAGAGTCAAAATCGCAATGATGGTCGTGCATTCCATACCTCTTCGTTTCATAAACCCATCCAACTCACGGCCGCCTCTCCAAACTCCAAAGACCAGACGCTGCGCGGCGCCATGGCCAGCCCCGCCGTCGGCCCCGAGTCCACCTCCGGGGACTGCCCCTCCTCGCCCCGCCCCACCATCACCCTCGCCCAGCCCAAGAAGAAGAAGCCCAACGCCAAGCTGTCCTTCCGCGCCGTCCGCTCCCTCTTCCGCTCCTTCCCCATCCTCATCCCCGCGGCCTGCCGCCTCCCGGGCGCCGCCGGCGGCGGCGGCCTCGCCCGCGGCAGCCGCACCGCCGCCGACGGCCACATCAGCGGCGCCGTCCGCACCGCTGGCACCCTCTTCGGCCACCGCAAGTCGCGGATCAGCCTGGCGATCCAGGAGAGCCCCCGCAGCATCCCCATCCTGCTGCTGGAGCTGGCGGTGCCCACCGGGAAGTTCATGCAGGAGATGGGGGCGGACCACCTGCGCATCGCACTGGAGTGCGAGAAGAAGGCGGCGCCGGCGGAGGAGAAGAGGAAGCAGCTGCTGGAGGAGCCGGTGTGGACGGCGTTCGTGAACGGGAGGAACATCGGGTACGCGGTGAGAAGGGAGGCGTCGGAGAGGGACCTTGAGGTCATGCAGATGCTGTACACCGTGTCGATGGGCGCCGGCGTGCTGCCGGACGACATGGCCGATCCGGTGGAGGGGGAGATGACGTACATGCGGGCCCACTTCGACAGGGTGGTAGGCAACAAGGACTCCGAGACGTTCTACATGCTCAATCCCGACGGCAACCATGGCCCCGAGCTCAGCATCTTCCTAGTTAGGATCTGATCTAATTAATTACTACTGTTGCAATCTGTCTACGTACGTGTATTCTATGTGTATGTCTACGACTCTACGTGTACAAATTAAGCAGATTAATTAGATTGAATGCGTGCATAAACAAAAATACAAAATTAAACAGCGTGATTATGTTTCAATTGTAGGTGTTATTCGATGTTAATGTGATTAAAATTTGGGATTCTCATACCTAAAATTGAAGTATCTTTCACTGTTGTCCCTGGACATAGCTGAGTTGGTTACGACAGAACAGACTACAGAAGTCATGAAATCGATCGACCGTGTGAGATCGCTAAGATGATAGATTCCATCTTTTTACAGAAGAAAAGAGTATCCTTCACTGTTTACTGATTAAAATTTTGATAAACTACTGAATAAAATTCGATGATTAAAATTTTGATAAACTACTGATTAAAATTCGATGATCAATTGGAAGATCAAGAGGCATCGGTTAGGATGCTTTTTCATGAATTACACTGGAAGATTGGTTGCTTATCGGCATGAGGCGAGGGATAGAATGGTTAAATCTCTGGTTAGATCTGAGTTTCCTGACACAATTAGTGAAACCAGGCCGAGTTTCAACACCAATTTGGAAACACGTAAATTTATTAATAGCAGATTTTTTGCAAACATTGATCGATCACGAAATTAACAATCCATAACAGAACTTACCGCTTTAGTTCATCGCATGAACAAAGACAATGTAGTTTAAAAAAACAAACAGTCAAGGGCAGTTGAACAATGGAACATATTTGAGGCATACATACAAAACTCAGAAAGGATCATATGCAAAACCAAAACTGCACAAAAATATTACTCGGGAAGAACTTCTTGTAGCTGCTCCTTTCATGGTACTTTGCTGGCCTTGGCAACTGAGATTTGCACGGCGGCAGCAGCAGCAGACTCGCCATCGACGCTATTTCCACATTTCGTATCTGTCAAATTGGAGTAGCCCGGGATTTCCACATTTGATTGGCAAGCACTTCTTTCCCGGAGTGCTGCTAACCTGAAATAATAAAGGCAACCATAAATCAGACGTTTATTCATGTTAGGATACTATGAATGCTAAAAATGATTTGTGCATCAGGGTTTTAGGCCATGACATCATCATCCTACAGTCGATGTTGCCCATGCTCTTCCGTGAGAGAGACTTCCTGTCACAGCTGCTGCCTTTGTAGGACTTGTTTTTGCTGTGCTTTTGCTTACGAGGTTCTTTCTTTACAATCCTGTAACAGCGACGATGCCCCTTCACGGTGTGGGATTCAGATGTAACTGGTGGATCATAGACATCTGGTGCCCACTTAACACTCAATTTTTTATTTGGCTGCATGCCTAGTTGCTCACGGGTTCCTTTCATGGCCGAGATAAGCTTTGTAGTACACTGGATAAACCAATAAGTGCCATTTATACGATTTAACTATGGTAAAGCTATTTGCATCAAATATTCTTCCTTGAATAAAATTTACCGTTTGATAAATTGAGCGGCCTTGTGATACAGGACGGTCAATGTAAATCAAATTTCTCAATGAATATAGAGCTAAATTCCTACTCCGACCCAACTCCGTGAAGCCAAGTTTAATCAATTTAAGGTATACCTTAAACTAAGTACCACTCCAACAAGAACTTAAACAATCTGAAAAACTCATAAGCATTAAGCAAGCACTGAAACATTATATCGGACAATGAGTCCGATAAAAAAATTACAGTGGAAATTACAAATAAACCAGACAATCCAACAAGTCAACTTTGAAACGTTAAATTAGCTGACATACATAAATTTTTATCAAACAAACATAAACATTCTCCCTTCAGTTCCATTCAAACTTCCATCAACATGAAGGTTCCATGAAGCATATGGAGGTTATATGGGATCCAGTCACTGTACAATACATATAGGAATGTAGAAGCATGTGCTGGTGAATATGTGGTTGATATTTCTTCAAATAAGATCGTTAGTTATATTGACAATAATCTATATGACATGTCAAGGAAAATGAGTTTGTATCTACCATATAATATTAAAATAAATCAATATAAGCAACCAATATAAACAAGAATTTGCTTCTATCACTTAATGATAAAATTAACCATCCTTTTGAATCCATAATTTTAAATATATATTTTGTGTATTAGTTCAAGTAGTACATATAATTTAAAAAAAACATAGCAAATATTAGTGCATGTTAACCAACAGAACAATCTGTATAACAAAGAACTTACATGTTGGCCTAAGCAATACATATAGCATGCTTCTTGTTTGATTATTTGGAAAAACAAGTTTGGTCAATATTAACTTCCAACATATGGTCTGGACTCTACAACGTGTGATTGGTTTAACCTCTATCATCCTTTGTTGGGCATAAGTGGATGTGCAGTCCCTCACTGCATAAGCATAAGCTGCCGTATAAGTGATGTATGTAGAGGTTTTTTAAAGCAACTGTCAATGCAAGGATGAGGTCGAAAACTACAGAAACATCTGGACCATGATTTTTCTGAACATTATAAGCAACAATGTAGTGTAACATCTCTTTGTAGCATGTTTGAAAGAGCAGATAGATGCATTAATTTGCAACGAAAGGAACTTACAGGTTTTTCAGAGCTCTCGGCATCCATTATTTTACTTGGTGGTTCTATTGCATCCTGGGAAAGCGGTGATTGTGGATGTTCCGACATGTGTATAGAAGTATGTTTATCAAAATCCTCCCATTCATTGTCATCCATAAAAGTTATGTCAATTTTACTAACATGGCCGCATACCCCCTTATAAGAATCCTTATCTGTAGCAGGATCACAATCACATACCCCCTTATATGAATCACCAACATGAAGGATTCCACTTAAAACTCGTCCAACTTCTCCATTTGTAGGTTCGTCTTTCTCGTTAATAGATAAAATGTCAAGATCCTCCAAGGCTACATTCTTCACAATATTTTCAATGATGGCAGGAGTACTACATTTATGCTTCACCAATGATTCTCTAAAGTTAGGAGTGCAGAAGGATGGATCAATTCCAAAATCTCTGGAAGTAATCTTTTCACAAGACTGACAACTGGCCATCAATTATGATCCTGTAAAAGAGGTTTTTGCTTGAAACAATCAGTTGTATCAATGATATGCTATCAGAAGTAGAAGTAAAAAAAAAAAAAGAAAGGGCATTGCAATAGATAATTTCTATTGCATAATTATAAAAATGATGTTTCAACAAAGGGGATTGTTATAAGACAATACATCTTACAAGACATTGAAAATTTTAAAGTGGTGAAATAACATAAAAAAACTTTTGATGCACAAGGGATATAGGTATCCCCTAGATCTGCAAACTTCCTAGTTGTAAAACCTAACATATGCCATCAGAGCATATTACTAAGTACTAAGTATTGACTGACTAATCTTGTTTTCAATTCACAACAATTACATAGCTATGTCATTCATGTTTTAGTTTATATAATTCAGACAAAGAAAAGAAATCCCAATTAACCGAATCTGCAAATAGCAGATACGAGGGTTGCATAAAGATCATCTTGCAGAACGATTTCATTTTTCCTGTTGCAATTATCATTTACATCCATGGAAAACCGCAACGGGATTATCAGTCCTATTTTCTTGACCATTAATCTAGACTACCCAAGACCTGCTAACTGTTCAGTTGTAGAACCTAACTAAATACGTGACATCAGAGCATATTTACCACCTACTGAGTTCTGAATGACAAATCTGGTTTCCAGTTAACAGCGATTACATAGCCACGCATCCTCGAGAGGGAAAAATCCCAGTCATACAGAACAAAAAGAACATCGCATAGAAACACAAGTAAACCTAAAAACTTGATACTCATTAAACAATGATTCATAGAATAAAAAATTAAGAAGTAAAGGAAATACCTCTGTCACGTTTCTTTAAGCACCAGCAGTGACAACAGCACCAAATACCTCAAGCGACGAAGGGGGAAACAAGAAAATACGGAGACGAAGGAAATCGAAATCGAGAAGGAAACCTAATTCGACCGAGGTGAGATAACACCCCACGAAAAGCAAATGTTAGCTAAGATCACCACGACTATTCGACTTGTGACGCTTCTGTTGAAGACGATTGAATCTGGATTTGCCATAGAAGGAGGTAAGCGAGGCGGAAGACGAGGGGAAAGCCGTTCGTGGGTCGAGGGTTTCTCCGAGCACCGAAGGCATGGTCGATGCTCTTCGAATCGAATGGCACGAAGCCCTAATCCGCCACCACTCCCAGAGCTCCGAACTCACCCGATCGCAAGCAAAGATAGAGGATCGAAATCTCCAGTCGGCGCAGTGGGAGGAGGACGACGACTATGCAAATCGCGCAAACCGATCGGTAGATCGGAAGGCAATGGCAAGAAGGCTTTATAAACGCGCATTTTCCATTCAGCTAACCCGTCGGCCACAATTTACCCAGCTGAACCACGTGTACTTACGTTATCATCCAATCGTTACAAGGGTACAACACTGTGTATCGCGGAATGGGTACCGTGAAGTGGGGGGAACAGCTTGAAATGGGATAAGGATAGATTTCGTAGTCCGTTTAAATTGCCGCAGTGTTATCCAAGCCGCCAAACTGCGGAAAGAGCCTGCTTAGCGGTCGAGAAAGCGCCACGGTAGCAGCCAGCGGACCGATGACGTAATGGGATAGTGTTGTGAGGCGTATGATTGGTATGTTTGCCTGTTTGGTGACGCGGGGTGTTTGACTTTGACAACGCAGATTGTCAAAACCGCTTCAAACACAAAATATGGCTAGGCCTCGAGCGGGCTGGCGGATCCAAACCGTAAAGGATCCGAATCCATCGTTAGGATCCAAGAAAGCGCCACCGACGGCCGACGGCGGACGGCGAGCGGCAGCAGAGAACCCCGAATCCCAAACCTCAACCTCAAACCTCAAACCCTTCGTGGGAATAAAAGCTAAGGTGATTGATATATGTTGAATTCAGTATGGTTGTGGCAAGTGTTCCTTTATAGAGAGCCATTTCTCATTGGATTGTGCAGCAGCAAGGGCTGAATGCAGCAGCATGGTCTGAAAACCTTCCCATGATATCAGACCAAGTGCTTTGTCCATCTGCCAATTCTTTCACCACCGATGCCACCTCGTCGATGCTCACACGGATCTGCTCCTTGTTGTCCCTTTCCCGTATCGTCACGCTATCAGTTGAATCAACAGTCACTGCAAACGGCACTCCGATCTCGTCGGTCCTGGCATATCGTTTTCCGATAGATGTGCCTGTAAAAGTAAGTTCAGAAAACAAATGTTTTGAACGAACTCCACACACTAAAAGAAACCATCCATCTATAGAACGAATCAATACTAAAGGATTCAAACTTTTGTTGATAAGATGAAACATACTTGTGGTGTCGACAATATGAGAAATCCCAGCTGCCGTCAAAGATTTCGCTATGTTTCTAGCAACATCAACGAATTCCTGGGTTTTAATTAGAGGGAAAACTGTGCATTTGATAGGAGCCACGGGAGGAGGAAAGCGGAAAACATTCAGCTGTTCATCCTCTGATTTGCTTGGCCGTGTGTAGAAAGAATGCTCAAAAAGGCAATAGATTATTCGTCCAATGCCAAAAGATGGCTCAATAACGGAGGGAGTGAAAACCCTCCGGTGTTGCTTCTTCTTTTCGATGCTGATTGCCACCATTTTCTTCGTTATGACAACAGTTTTCCCCAGTGTGCGAACATAGAATTCCACCTCACCTTTAGACTCCAAAGAATCTTTCATTTCCAGTGCTTCCTTTTCACTCATGGCCTATCAGAGTGTTGATGGATAAACAACAAGATCAATGGGTGTCTAAAGACAAGTTTTTTAGTGGACGAGTTTACCTCCAATGCTTCAACCACCATCTTTTGGTTGCACTTAAACGAGAGACCAAGTTCTTTTTTTGATGGCACAATGACAAGTTTCTAAAATTGAAAGCAATCAGAAACAGATGATATAAGTGAGAGAAGGCATAGGTGCTTACCTCTATCTCTCTAGGTTCTAATTTCCCATGGGCAACCAAAGGGACACCACTTTTTTCCTGTGAACCAAACACAGTCCATAAAGCTTTTAGATAAACAAGTACACACTAGAGAAAATCGAAATATGGCTTGAAACAGTTTGAATAGATGCTTGCAAAAAGAGGCAAATGCTGAAGAAGAATAAGATAATTTACTTAGTACAGCACAAATGAACTAGAAAGACGACATGTTCAAAAAAAAATCTAAATAGTGCAGGAAAGGTGTTGTTCTCATGGTTGACTGGACGAGTTTCGCATCTTTAGAGATCGGGAAGGGCTTCACAATAAATCTGAAAATGCAATTGGGATGATAAAAAGTTACACATCTCACCGAATGAGCCCGTAAGTCATATGCTGATCTATCAGCAATTCCAACACATTCAATCCAGCCATAAGAACATTCAATCTCTGCATCCCAACAGTCAGCTGCATAGTGAGCCATCTCATTTCGCAAATGCTGCCTGAAACGTAAACGTTCTTTATTGATTCCAAGGCATGTCAAAAAGAGGTACACCCTTCCAATAAAATAGCCAAGTGTTTCATTGTTGACAATTCCCTAACAAATAAAAATAATTTCCAAACAGATTCAATAGGCATAGCAGCAAAAGCATAGAGAAGAACAGTGGAGAGAACATAGGCAAAGAACCGACCTCGGAAACTGCCTCACCAAGTATGACAGGTTTTGCCGATTCGCCTGTCATTTGCTCATTTCTAGGGAACATCAAAAACTCCAAGTTGGCAACATCAATGAATTTTGGATGAGACTTATCTTCAGGATCCACAAAGTGCTCAATCTCTGCTAATGTAAATTCGCGGACCCTAAGAAGACCTTGCCGAGGTGAAATCTGCAATGTTGAAAAATGGTTCAGGGAACTTGAAAAGTTTGGATCTAGTAATCAGATGCTGGAAAATATTCTGAACCATATATCTCAAACTTCACGTTTTAACGATGGTACTTCTTAATGGAAATTATACTCTCTACCATGCTGTAAATTTGGCAATCAATGTATTAGTTTTCCCCACAAGCTCTCAGAATAACATTTTCTGCTTGCCTTTTCATTCTCTTTCTTGAGTATCTTATTAGACTCATTTTTCTATTTATCAGTCTTTTCTACATTGTGGAGCATGTTGGACAAGCAAATTTCAATGCTCAACTTTAGAGAGGCAGTGTTAGAATATACAGGTTGGTCATTTAATCATTAGTTATTATGTTGGAGTCAAATAATTTCTCACTTTTTCATTGAATGATATGATTGTATTCTTCTTAACTGCCTCATTATGAAGGATTTAAAAACTATTATATAGAAAAAGCAATGTATATCCAATCATGATCCTCATTTTCATTTTTTATTTCATTTAATGCTTATAAAGTTTCTCCATTATCCTTTTTTCCCCCCAAGAGTTTCATGTGACAATTATAATCTGATTGAACAGTATCATGAATCAACATGGGAAATGTTGGATTCCATTAAAGCAACCTGCATTTTAAAAGAAGAATGGTTCATCCGGATCATCATTTTCTAGACTTACTTCTTAGTGATGATATTTTCATTGGGGGTAAGAAAGTAGCTCTGCATTCCCAATCGTAGTTACTCGAACTGGGTGTCAGTGTCTCAATTTTCAGATTAGTTCTTCTATAACGAGGAATATGATTGAAGCAAACAAGGCTATATTTCCAATATCAATCTCATTTCTACTGTGGATAAAGCCACAATCTCTAACACTAAAATTAACAGAACTGAAATGAAAACCCAGTTCACAATTCATTGTAAAAGATTCAAAACTCCAGATGTCTAAACTATCACAAATTGTTGCCTTCAACAAGACCATAATCAGTAATAAGTTAATCTTTTGAATAAAATTCCTATATCTAGTCTGAAAAGGAAAACAATGTAATATTATCGAACCTCATTTCTAAATGCTTGTCCAATCTGTGCTGCTGCGAATGGGAGTTTTCTACCATTATAATTGTACAAATCCTTGAAGTTCACAAAGATCCCTTGAGCAGTTTCTGGCCTCATATATCTACAAACACTGAATATGCATTAGCGCAACACTAAAAACTACTGCCCTTAATCAAATATTAATCGATAAAGCTTTTCGACTCATCTGACCCAGGCAATAGGCCAGACGGGCCAATGGAAGTCTGAAACATGAGATTGAAGGGGAAAGGATCAGAAAGTGTGTTTTTTGTGGTAGGAGCTGTGATCCCATAATCTTTAATCTTCGCACCTATTTCCTTTGCAGAGAAATCATCTAACATCGCTAGAACATGCTTGAGCTCTGCAGCCTTGTCAGCTGATAATGTGAGATCCTTCTCAAGCTCCTCTTTGCAGTAGTCCTTGAGCAAGTGGTCAGCCCGATAACATGTACCTATTTTCTCGTCTTTTACCATCAGATCAGTGAACTTATCGACATGTCCTGATGCCTCGAGAACAACTTCGGGCGTGACACAGGGGCAGTCAACCTCCAACATATTCTCCTCTAAAACAAAATGCTGCAATGAAAAGAATAAAGAAACAAGGTAAATTCAGAGCATGCTCCTTTGGAAGTTTCAACCATACGACCATAACTCTACATGTTAGATACTCGATCAACGTATATTTGCCTAAAGATAGGCAGATAACGTATGTAACTATGTAGACGAAGGGACGATTGTTTACCTGCCGCCAGAAGGCGAGCACGTTAGACTTGACGGCGCAGCCAGGAGGGCCGTAGTCATAAAGCCCAGCGACGCCTCGATAGATCTTAAAGGAAGGGATGTAAAAAAGGCGCCTTTCGAGCGTGTTGACGACAGCCTGGCGGAACGCCTTCCTGCTGCCTTCGGCGGACCCATTGCCGCCGCCGCTAACAGCGGCCTCCACCTCGAGGGCTTTGAGGGTCTCGACGGCGGCGTTGACTTCGGGCTTGGCGGCGCCAGGGTCGGCGGCCTGCTTCTCAGCGAGGACTCGTCGGAGCGGTTCTTCGGCCTCGGGGGAAGCCATGGGCGAGGAAGATGCGTCGGAGAGGTGAAGGGAGCGGCGGAGGGTTTTGGGCGGGTCGACGGATTTAGCGACGACGGAGAGGAGACTAACGCGAAACGCACGTAAAAGTCAAACTGCGTTGCCTTTGCTTGCAAGGTAAAATTTCACACCACGACGACAAAAAGTCAAACCACGGTGCGTTTGCTTGCAAACTAAATTCTCATACACGACCAAATTTGGACTCTTCGCGAGCCTTCAATTTGTCCCAAAATGAGTCTGTAATCTAAAATATGTTGTGAAGGCTTAGTTCTTGCCAAGTTGCAGTTTTCAATTCCAGATGTAGATTCTTATAATACAGACGTGTTGCATTGCATACGATAGAATAGATAAGGAATCAATACCAGTTAATTATATTGGAGCCCGTATTACATTTTAACTCAACCGTCCAATAATACTCAGTTTTACTAAGTCTCAAATTAGAAGCATAAAATGCCAAAAGCCACTGCTGCCGAAGGACTAAACTCCTACCATTGTTCATTCATAAGAAAATATTCAAATACCTGCAGATGAAGATATTAGGTCTCCCTTCAAATGTTTGCAATTTCAAGTAGTGTTAGAACAAGAACTTTTCATGGAGGGCGAACTTACTGGGTTGGTTCCTTGTGAATTTAACCGACAACATTGCCTCCTAATCGTCATCTGTCCCAAAGTACCTATCTCCAAATTCTCCCATTCCCGGAATGACCCGGAAGTCTTCGTTTAAACCGAAATCTATCTCAGATGTTACTATCTTGATTCTTGGAAATTTTTTGCAGACAACATGCACTCCTTGAGGAGCCTAGAACATCAATGAAATTATATTAATGATAACGAAAGATTTTCTTGTCAGCATCACACCAGTCTTTTAAGGGATAAAAGGAATGTAGGCATTATGAAAATAGGAATAAGGAGGATTTAGAAGGATGGCCGAGACTTACAGAAATGAGATTGAGGAATATTATGTTGCTTTCTTGTACTCCGTTCTCTAACAACAAGGAAATAGCTTGGACAGCCGAGTTCCCTATAAAGGGAAATAATCAATTAGAAACACAGTCTATGTATTGGTTCTGGAGAAATGAAGAATAAATCATTCTCGCAGAATGTGAAAATTTAGCAAAGATGCCCAAAGATTAGTGTCACTGTATATTTGGAGCTATTCCACCCTAGCCAACAGTGACCAGCGTAAAAGGTGTTGGATATTCCAAATCCCTCTTGTTTTATAGCAAAAGGACAAATGGATAGTTATTATCAATCTCAATCAATCCAGCTCATAGCATGTCCCTCTCTCTTATTTTATACCAAAAGGCCATGTAATTTGGATTTGAAAATTACAAATAAAAAATTGGTGAACTCAACTAAGCTAATAGGGACTTGTGTAACTGCAAATTAGAAGGAATATTAATTTATATATGCAAGATATCATTCTACATCAGATAAACCAACCTGTGCCTAGTATGGGATCGAGAAGAAGCACATTCCTATCTGCAACATCTTTTGGGAGATTGTGATAAATTAACTAAAAAAAGGCACAGTTAAAACATCAGTCAGCAAATAACCACTAGAGGATGGAGAAGTTGTGTACAAACCTGTTGACCATTATCACCTTCCCTGGGAATAAGGATTTTTCCAATCTTGATCCCTTTACAACAAGCCCGCAGTGCATTCTCCATGCTTTCACCACTGAAAATGATTATCAATCAGCATTTTCACCATCTATATAGCAACAAAGAAACAAGCAATTCAAACACTAGTGGGGACTGGGGATTGGTTAGGTTTGAAGACAATCGTTTTGACAAGGTTTAAAATTCTCATTACAGGACAAGCCAATCGCATTGTCATACCAGCGTGGTTGAGGATCTGAGGTAACACTCACCCATGACGATTCTATTTGGTTTCACTCTACATGCAGCACGATATGTTTTGGCCATGCCATAATAAAAGGAACAGTATTTAAATCCCAGACACCAACACATGACTAAAACAACAAGCAAAACTCTAGTATCTTGTTTGGTTCGGGTGGGTGGTAAATGCCAATTTTTTCATTTTTTAGAAAATAGAACCTCAAAATTAAAATTAAAAATAGAAATAATATCTATCATTAACCTTTTGACACTTGAATTTATTATTAATGATCGATATTTGTTTAAATATTCAAATTTTATTTGGTGAAAAATGAAAAGTAACAATGGACAATTTCCAAGAACCAAACACATGCTGTCTATAACAGTATGCTAACTAAAATTTAAACATAAAAAGACAACCATTTAGAACAATTAGCATGTTATTGTCTGTAGCAACAATTATGTAAACTTTGAAGAGGAAAGACAACTGTTGAGGACCATATGTATGTTATTGTCAAAAGCAATAAAAGAAAATGTTAAAAAGAAGTGTGAATTATGATTTTGATTCTAGTAAAATGATCCTAGCATGTGGGTGGACATTTGTGTCCAAGATCGCATGAAAAAAGACATAAGACAACAAAAACACCAAAAATAAAATTTTTAAAACTACAAAAGGTCATGATTATGTTTGCTAGACAGACAAATTCGTAAAAATATAGAACATTATTTTCAATCTATGCACTAAAAAAACTAAGAAGCCTTCGTAAGCTTTTGATTTGAAATTATACCAAAATACTTTTGTATTTTTTATTGCTAGATTCTTTTAAAAGAACAGTCCTCTGGTATGATGTATACACCTCTTTAAACATAGAGGAGCTCTATTCAATAAATCATTATCTTCCCTCTTCCCATTTGGTATCAAAGCAACCTAATCCCACGTATTTCACTGACTCACCACCCCTTTTCATGTGTTGCACAACCATAGTAATGGATTCCACTATCTAACTTTGTGATGAAGACCATGAAACTGCTCGATGTCAGCCCCCTCATTTGACCCATGTTCAAATGTGAGCTTGGGAGGGAGTTTCTGAATGTGGAGGTCCTTAGACTGAGATAGCTCATGAGTCTTTTAGTATTTGATACGTTCAATCATTCATGTGTTTCCACCTTTATTGATATGTTCCATTATTCAGATGCTTCTGATTTGCAGTGTATTCAATATGCTTGTTTATTTGTAAATTTCCATTTTACCATGTGATTTGATGTATGTTTGATTCTATGCTTCCTTTGCTGTTCAGAAATATGATTATACATTGTGAAATAAAGAGACAATCTGCACTTGTAGCAACCTTGTCTTTCATCAGTACATCAGCATATAGAGATTTGATTATCATTTCAAGAAGATTGTGATTATTCATTGTTCTACTGAATACCAATGTGCTGATAACCATAGTAAGCCTCTACTTGGTGCATAAAGTTACATAATAAGTTGAAAATAATTGATATCTGTACTCTGTAACTTTAGGAAAATGTTAGACTCGTTTTACACCTACACTAATAGACTATTTTAAATAAATTCTTGATGTGATGTGTACTATACCTCCACTTAATAAGGTCTTTATGTGATGGGGGCTAAGCCATTATTTGCTCTCCTATCTCAAATACTATCAACAACAATGATTAGATAATTAAAACATAGAAGCAACAAGCTATGTTGTGAACAAAATATTTAAAGCAATTTGTTATGAGCAGAAGAGAAATTATACCTTCTCACAATGGAAATACCACATAATCTTTTACAGAATTCAACCCCCGTATAAACAGATCCTGTAGAAACAGCATTATGATCCCATTGTTCCACACAGGCACACAAGATAACAATAAAATAAAAAAATAAAAATTTGAAGGGAAGAAAAAAAACTATTTGTGAAGACATTGATTCAATGTATAAGAAGAAAAAACCAGAAATGAAATGAAAGGATTTCCTCCAAAAAAGAGTGGAAGTAAGAAAGGTATATCCAAACATTCAAAAAGCTATAGATTTTACAGTTAATGCCTTGTCAATCCACACCAGTTGAACAAAAGAGATTGAATGATGCATTAATCTTTGGCAATTAGTATAAATATATATCAAAAACTCATGGCCGTCAGCCATGAGTGAGACAAAGTGCCTTCACAAACATATGCTTATGCAAGATTGGGCTGCAAATTTGTCCTAAAGTGATCTATAAGCACCACATATGGTCCAAATATGGAAAGATTCCAGAAGTATTGTGGAGTAAAGTGGCAAGTGAATTAGTAACACCTTCTATATTCTGACATACCTACAATATGAAATCACAAGTTTGTCCAATAGCACTACTCTGTATTGATGCATCTAGGAGGTTATAAAATCATTATGTTACATTTTTTTTTTATACACAAGGATTTGCTCATATATTTCATAAAGAAACGCCAAAGTATTTCAGTCTAACCACAGTTATCATTGGGGCTTCATAAGAAAATCTATTGATCCGGTAATAAAGTTATCAAGATCTAGTTCACTTGAGGATAAAAAACGTAATTGCAGCGAGCAAGAGAATGGCAATGATTAGGAATTCAGTCAGACCATTTTGATATTAGATGCATCCCACAATAACTCTTTAAAAAAATCAAATAAAATAGACAGAAATCATATAGCATTCCAAGTAATGCCTCAAGGTCATTTAGATCCTAAATTAAAATGTTCATGCTAGTCTCCTAACACCTGAAGAAAACAGTTACCTGTTGGTGTGATCACTTGCTTTTCTTTAAATGGAAGATGGCCTAAACCATATTCAACAACCTAATGCAGTGGAAGAATAGTCTATTCAGAATAGATGAAGGAAAAATGATTAGATAACCAAGATATCCTTTACCTACCAAGCGAATCAGTCGATCAGAATAAAATATGAAGTCATGTGTGGTTGTTTTGGCATCACGAATGAGCGTATGCATACCGCGGATCTGCAGAGTATTTGCAGAATTGCTTTTCATGTGTATACTATTTAGAACTTGGAAGGGTCGAAGCTGACCAATTCAAGAGAAAATTGATGGATGACATAACTAAAATTTATCTGAATTACCTGGAATGTTGACTGAATGACATATAGGTTTGGATGTATTTTACAGAGATTATGTTGACCCAGTTTTGTACGGATATGCTCCACAATTAAGTCAATTGCAACATGATTATCTCCACCACGAGGAATGATAATATCAGCATACTTTTTTGTTGGGAGTATGAAGTCATCGAATGCAGGTTTAACAAATTTTGAGTACTGCATCAATGAGCTACAAATTTAGCAGATATAAGATAGGAAAAAAACCAACAACATACTATGCAGAAAAATTATCCATATACTGAATCTTACAAAACATTATCTGTGCCAAGCAATGATAGGGGTAGATATAGATATTTATTATTTTCAAATACAATAGTTATTATTTTTTTCTTTGATATTTTGTTTTCATTATAAAAAAAATTAATTTAATTATTAAATTTATTATTACTTAGTATGATGTTAATATCAAATTATTTTATTATATTATATTCACTTGACTCAAGAAGATTTCTTCAAAAGGGAAACTCATTTCACCTAAGATATGTTTTTAACTCTGACAAAAACCATTTGTTCACCAAGACTGGATGCACTTTCAGTTTTCCACTGAAACAAAGGAATACATTGAGACAGATGAAGTTTGAATAAGAATAAATACGAGGAGGTTCATGCATTATCCAGTATCTAGACAGTAACTAGCCACTCAGCCTTAGAAAAACTCAGATATAATTCATGATTGTCGTTGCAACTCATTACCATTTTCCAAAGTATCTGTGCAGTAGGACAGAGCTTTATAAATTTCTAACCTGATCAAGAACTGTCTTGAGATCTCTTCCCTTCTCAAAAGTATCACATCTTATCCTCCTTGCTAACCTTACATCAGCATCTAAAAAAGATTTTCCACATGTAAGGATGGTCAGGATGCATAGAAACACATTAAATGAGCAAATATATAAGCTATTGCCACTTTAAAGATGTTAATCTATTTATAGAAAGAACAAGAAAGAATTTAACCTGTATCAACAAATATCTTCATGTTCATCATTTTTCGAACTCGTGGATCATGGAATATTAAAATTCCTTCCAAAATTATTACATCAGAAGGATTAACCTGAAAAGGATTGATTCAAGGTTGGGCTTAATGTGCTAATACGTGTAAGCTTCTTCTGTACAAAAAAAATAGAAAAAAAATAGCAAAGATATTGTCATATAGAAATGAAAAGGAAGAGTAGATAAAGAAAACTAGACTGCACCAATAGTATAGCTACATTTAAATTACAAGATATCAGATCCTAGAGCATCATAATTAAATGTATTATGCTTCAGGAAATAAAAATAATGAAAGTAATTTTAAGGGCTCTTATGTAGCTCAATTTTTTTAACTGCATGAAAATTCTGGCAATGATTTAAGCTTCTTGGAATTTGGAATTGCAATTACTTTACCTGTGATATATATATATATATATATATATATATATATAGGAATGTCATTATACATGTTCACTACATTATCTGTACCTTTCTTGCTGGCAATTTTCTTTTATGAGATTTGAAATCATAGTTTGGGACATCAACAGAAAGCCCTTGCCTTAACTTCTCCATACAGCAAAGTAGATTTTCAGTGTCAAAGGCATCTGAACCAGGAAGAAATAAATTAATACAACATAAGGAATAGTATTGAGGAGAAATAGGAAGCTCCTTAGCATGCAAAACTATACTAGCTCTCAAAGAGTATTCTTCTATGCATGTGTTTACAGATCTTAGAGGTAAAACCTTATGAGGGAAGAAACATGCTCATCTATGAAACATTCACAATAAAAACTAATAAAATTGGTCAAAATCTTCAGCCAGGCTCATGTTCAACTGTAACAACAATTAACCTGCTGCCTGCATATTTAGAGTTTTAAAAAATAAATAAATTTTTGCTACACTATTTGAAGTTGCAAATCTTCTTAGCCTATTGATGTGTGGTTTATTTTTACAACTAAACCAATGTTGTTGTTGTTGTTGTTGTTGTTGTTGTCTTCGTCGTCTAAAAAGTAGAACTCATACAACTCTGAATAAGCTTAATTCTCTATCCTCAATGACATAATCTGGAAACAAATAATTGAAGCTCCTAAATGGTGCTATAAAATCTAAGAAGTGAGTTGTAATAATAGAGAAGAACTTCAAGGATTTTATGTGATCATCATTTACTGATGTAACGCCAAGTTAAGACAAATTTTGCGTAAAACAATTGTATGACTACGTGTGTTATTGTTCAACCAATGTTGAGATCGTATTAAAAATATAATTAGATGAAATAAATCAATTGAAATTAATCTGAAAAGATTAAGGAAGAGTCAAAGAAAATTGAATTAAAAAAAAACTAATAACCTTGGTATTATTATAGCTCAATGATGAAAGAAGGTCAATGAAGGCCAGCCCAAAAAGGTTGGAATTTACTTGTGGTTGTTCTTTGTTGTAGTTGCATTATGTAATTTTTTTTTTAGTTTGGCAGGAAAAAAACACTATGAATTACTATCGTGCTGAATCCATTTCAGGTATTTATAAGCCTAAAGTCATCAAATTCAATTGACTAGCAACCAACCTTACCTAATACTAATATGGGCTGATACCAAATCAAGAATAATTAATAGTAGCATAAGTACTGAACAAATTCATAGAAAGATAAAACAATGATTTATATCAAACATGCAAACTAGAATACTGGAATAGAACCAATGACAACAAGACAAATTTAACTGTGGTTAGCTATGGACCTATCAGGTACTAAATCTGGTTAGAAATATAGTTTCTTGTTGCTAAAAACATATCTAAATAGAATATGATAGCAAAAACTTGTTCGACATCAAACTCGGAGTTTATTACATTGGTTCACAGATAAAAGAACATAAGAAATTCAAAATAAGCAGAGGCCAGAAGAAGTTAATTAAAGCATCAGCTAGAGGAGCTGTAATACTGAGTAATCTGTTGCAGTGAATCCATGTTCAAGTAAAAAAGATGATAAAAGTGAATGACTACAAGAGTGTAATGGGCATGGAACTAATGTTTACAAGACAAGAAATTTGAACGAATTCTTCCTCCAAATTCCGAAGTTCACAAACTACAAAAACTCTCTTTACATTCATGAGATGAAATTTTTGTAGAAAAAATAAAATCTATCATCACACTCGTGCTACAAACCAGACCATTCCAAGATATCCTCTATGAAATTCAGTCAACAAATAAACCCAATTGTTGATTATCAATGAGCCAATCAATAATTTGCAAAATCAGAAATGTTTGTGTAACTAACACAACCACACTTTCAAACTGTTCAAACAAGATTGTTTTACCTGGATGGTCAAAGTTATACTCATGTACATGATTCAACTCCTCTTCTGTCAAATCAAAATAGAATGATTCCTGCCATATTGTACCCACTTACAAAATTAATTTCGGTAGCAGCCAGAAAATACATAGGTCTTACTTTGTCCTCATAGAGACATTTAGATGGTCCAACAGAAGTATGACATAAAATGTGCAATCAACTCTAAAACAATCACTAGATGATTTCAAGATATATATTTGTTTTTCTAACTCAAGGCTACCAGGTTAACCTCATAGACATTAACCATTTGAAAGGAAATGAAGCAAAAAATTTAATAAGTTCCCCCAAAACTAATAGTTGTACTTTGTGGAACAAAATTTTTGCTTACCTACGCGATTTTCACTTTCTATAGAACAAATTCAAGATTATCTGATCTACTAAATAAATTTTTAGTTTCACCAGAAACAGAAAATTATCTAAGAGATTCATCACTCATAATCAGTAAGAACATTTTTGCTAAGAGGGAAAAGCAGAAAGAGCTAGATTGATGTAGAAGCAAAGCAAAAGAGATCCTTCTATTCCTAATGAGGGAAACATTGATGGAAGAACCAGATTGAAATTGAGTATTAGTCCCACCCAAAGAAAGCTCGTTAATTTGATGTTTGGTGGATAGAGAAGCATCGTTGTTGCTTGTTGAAGGAATCTTGATATGTGCTAGGAGGGAAGACTGAGGATCTGAGGAAGGAGACATCTACAGGTTGGCTAGTCCTAATTTTCTCACCTATGGCAAAAGCAAGAAGGCAAACGAGGATGCACAAAAAGGCTCCATGGCAACACTGTCAATATGCTAGGACAGTCATTCAAAAGGGGAAACTACACAAAACTATTAAAAGAGTAGGCAAAAATCCAGTTAGAACTATCTCTGCCTGATTAACAAGGACAACTCGTTGATCATGAAGTTGATGTATGATCATATCACAAACAGCAGTCTTTCCAGAAGCTGCACCGCCAGCAACACCTGTGTCGGAAAAGCATATAACAAGGTTAGTTTATAACTATCACAGATCTGAAAACTGTAAACTGAAACTTAATTAAAAACAAAAAACAAAAAAGCAATGTGGTATATCATTTTGCTAAACTTAAAAAAAACTTAGATGAATTTATCTTTAAAATATATCATTGTCAAAACCCATAAGAAAGTGGTGTGGGCAAAAGGACATATAAGAACATTGTGTTGTGAAAGGTCACAGACAATCAGCAGAATTGAGGATGTGCAACTGTAGCTCATTGAATATAGCAATCAAAATACAATGGTAAAATTTCAATGGCGATCAATACAATGTTAAATTATTTGTGATGTTAGAAATTTTACTGTCAATTTAAAATTCTAAATGTATTATCTCTATTGGGCTTAAACCTTAGACTAACCATAATACTTCCAGTTAATCACCTCAGAGCTCTAAACTAAACCTGAGCCATCAGAAGTTTATCTTGTCCACGCTGAAATAGTTACTAGTTTGGTAACCCCAATGCAGCCTAGAAATTGTGTCCACGCTAACAGAAATCTAGGAAAAGGATATGAAAAATGAACACTTTGAGTATGTTAAGGGAACTTGTCATGAATTGTAGAACTCAGAAGGGAAGTATATGATTTCCAACCTCCACAACTAACTCATCATAGCAAACATCAAGATATCTTGCATCCACTAACCCAACCAAAACGTGCCAAGTCTTAACTCACATAGCAAATAAAAATATCCTCACATATATAGATACATTTTTGAGGAAAAGAAAGAGCATGTGAAATAAAATGATCAATATATATCACATAGTGTGACAAGGCAATAGATTTCAGAATTATTTAGAAAAAGTAACATGCAAATTTTATATAAACTAACCTATTACAAATGGTTCTTTGTATCCATTCTCAGTTGCAGAAGCAGCTTTAAACTTTTCCGCAGAATTTTTTCTTTCTGAATCATCCACGTGGAATCCAGAAAAATGCACCCCCGTTGAATTTTGAAGCAGTTCCTCCATTGACTTAGAACCCATGTGAACAGGCTGTATAGACTATATTTCACAAAAATAAGAAAAAAATATATATGTCACTATAAGGTGTTGTAAAAAAAGTATTGACCCAGCACCAAATCTAAATAAAAATTGAACTCACACAGAGAAATGATAGCGAAATTGATGAAGCAAGGGGATAAATATCGCATACAAAGTAAGTAGAAAGGATCTCACACAAAGATAAAACAAAAAGGAATTTTATTACTTGAAAGAAGAAAAGGACATTAACATCTCTTCTATACACTTCACCCTAAACAAAATTGAAAATAAATTAAAAACAAGTAAGAATGGCAGTGATTCTATTCCTAGAAGGACTCAACCAAGAAGCAGAAGCACTCGCCGGAATTTGCTCACGTCAAGCGTACGCGGTGAAGTTTCGATCCAATGCGACCGGTTAGGGGCGGAAAAGAAAGGAACCTGGCGAAGAGCCTATTCTCCCTCCCCAGTAAGCTCTAGATCCAAACCATGGAGCTTCGATTTTCCACCATAAACTTTACCTTCAGCCCAAAGATTGCAAGAGAAGAAGAGATATTTGGCGAGAGAAGAAAAATTGAGAGAGAGAGAGATTACGACGGAACACCTGAAATAGCAAGCGACCTTCGAACTCTCCAACGTGCGCCCTAGCAACTTCGCAAGCAGCCACATGAGCTATCGTGCTTCTCTACTGGTACAGCGCTCTTCCAATGCGGTTGAGAGACCGACAGCTGTCCCGAGACGAATCATCTCACGGTGATCATTGACGCCTTCAAGTCATCAAAGGATATTTTAAGTGCAAACTTTGCACTGCCATGTGCACATGAATCCTGGTTGAGATTCGACCGGGACGACGGCGGGTGACCGACGCAGAAAGCGGGGTGGGCCGGACCGGCTCCTAGCCCGCACGTAACTTTATGCGACCGTTCGTAATCGCCGTTCCTTTTAGTTTGGACGGAGGGATGTGTTAGGAAGGAAGGAAGGAAGGCACGGCGCGCGACGAGACGCAACTGTCGGAGGCGGCGGTGAGGTGGAAGGCAGGTCGGTGGGTCCCGAGGTTAGCGAGGAGCTGAGTCACGGAAGCGTGGCCGAGGACATCCAGGATAAGGAACACGGGGCCCAGGGCATGTGGGCCCATCAAAATAATTAATTCATTTAAAGGTATAAAAACAATTAAGAAAGTATTCGATTGGGATTATCATTGATAATCTTAATTATCTGCTTACAATAATTAACATGCAAGTTTAATTAGCCGTATCCAGATGAAAGCAGTCTCCTTTCTTCAAGCTTCCTCTGCCAATTAATCCTCGCAATGAAGTCCTCTGCTTTCTTGTCTATGTCACTCCATCCCTTCTCCTCCTCTTCCTCTTCCAAGACTTCCTCTTCTCGCACAGAGTTCATGCCCACTGTCGTACTGCTTTTCGTGCCTTCCCCCTCAGCTTGCCGTTCACTGCTCGCCTTGATCATGAACTCATCGTATACGTAGACATCAGTCGTCGGAGAAGAACACGAGAGCTTCGACTCGCTGGCGAGGCAGAAGACGATGACGATGTTGCAGAGTAGGAAGAGGCACTTGGGGACTCGACATGAGCGCACATGAGGAAGCCACAGGGGAGCCGATAGGAAGAAGCCAGCAAACAAGACTATTGCTAAGTGGGTGAGGCTGGGGAAGAAGTGCTTCCCCTTCCTGCACCTCTCCATGGCCTGAAACTTCTTCTGTATTCTGACTTCATGGCAGATGAATTATATATCACTCGTTGCTTTGATATATATGGTTTGTTTAATCAGGCCTGAGAAAAACTTTACAAAAGGTTGTGGCGAGCTGATGCTCTCCGCCTTCTCCTGCTTGGGAATTCTGATTTGGCTACTTTCAGACACCATGAGAGGTTCATTCATGGATTCTTTTGGTTAGCTAGGATTGGGAGATCTGCTTCGCGAACGGAGACTTGTTGATTTTTTTTCTATTTCTATGTGCAGAAGCGTCAGAAAGGGATGAGTATAAAAGAACTCTGGACATTTTTTTAATACACCAGGAAGAACTCTCGACATTTTCGTCGAAGAGACGAGGATCGAGTGGAGCAAGCATATGCTTGATTGTTCTTGGAAAAGGTAGGTTTTGAGCTATCAGTCGGCCTGCGACAGCTGATGTCACTTAGCAGACATGCGGATTCCTTTTGAATACGCTTATGCAGAAATCGCACTCGTGGGAGAATTTAGTAAGGAATAAGAATTCTGTCAAGAAGTAAAGCGCAGTTTCAAAAATTGGACGAACTGTCACGACTTGGCGCACGAGTTTGGAGACGATTCGCCTTGCATGTATCTTATCTGAAATTAACTTAACGTCTTATAAATGAAATTAAAATATTCCATTTTTAGTTTGTTTATGAAATTTGCTATTCCGATAAAGAAAACACCCTTCTCTGCTTAGTTGGGACATGGAATTTAGCAGATAGAAAATAAAAATAAAAATATATCCTCCAATTTACATAATATATATATACTCTTCTTTTACTCTGTGTGTGAATTGCAATCATCAGTGATCAATTAATTATAACTCATTAGTCCATGGTTCTGTATTCAATTGTCTCGATTTATTCTTGAACTTTATATACGAGTCAATTCGACTATGAAATTTTCTATTGAATCATCATAAATCTATCGTCGACAATCAATTAATTTTGAACCATCAATCGATAGTAACAAAATTAATTCCCCAATTTTAATCTCCAAATTTAAGTGGGTGAGTGCATTATTACACTTTGCAACAAGTATAGTACATTTGTGTTTTATGAAATGTCTAAGATCATCATCTGATTTGAACCCAAACTCACTTATGCTTTTACAAATGCCAAATATTTTAAAATCTTGAGATGGTTTAAATTAAAAGAGTCATCAGACCTCTTTGATAGTGAGTGAATATGACAACTTTTTTTTTTTTTTTTTTTTTTTTGCTCCAAACAAATACCATTAAAAAAATATAGATTTACCTCCTCATAAAACTCTCTTAATTCAAATTATGTTAAAATTTTAAAATTTTAAATATTGTATATCAATTTACTGTTTAGATTATGGGGACTCCTTGAAAATACCAAAATTCACTATGTCAAAATTTTAAAATTCTAAATATTGTATATAACAAAATTTGATAACTTTGGAAATCTTATAGAAACACTTAAAACTATAATCATTATACTCTTAGGAGTTCCTTAAATGTTTGGACTTAAATTTTACGATTTAAATTGAGAGCTATATATTTTTTGAAATATTCACAATCTAAAACAATTTGACACGAAATTATTAAAAGAAGTAAGTTTATCATACTCACTCATCGACACTATTAAAGGATTTTTATGATTTTCTTAATTTTTATTATGTTGATATTTTAAAATTGTAAACATTGTAAGTCCATTAGTGAATTTTGATAGAATTGATTTTAAATATTTTAAAAATATTTTAAAATTATTGAATTTAGATACTATAGGATTATCTAGAGGTGAATATTCAATTAAAATTGAATTGAACTAAATTAATTGAAATTAAACTGAATTGAATTTTTTTGAACTAACCGAATCGATCAAAATTTTAAATAAAAATCGAACAAATTGAATAATTAAAATATCGATTAATTTGATTTTCGATCGAAATAATCAAAATAATTGAAATTTTTAAATATATGAAAGATTTTATCAATTAATTAAAATTTTATAAATTATTTTTTAAATTTTAATTAATTAAATTTATTTAATTTAATCGAATAAATTTTTTTAAATTTTAATTAATTGTATGGAATTGAAATTCGATTGATTCGATTTAAGCAAATTTCTATTCATTTTTAAAATTATCTATGAATCTTAATTAAAACTCATATATGAATTTAAATATTTAACTAATATTTTAAATTAAGTTTTTTACGTTATATGTCATGAGACATGAATTGAGATATTAACAAAAAGAGATATTAAGATATTAAATTTATTACAATAGACTGATTCAAGATGAATTATAAATTAATAAAAAAAGGAAAAAAATCAGTTATTATTTTTTTATAATAATATTTTGTCGATGAATATTTTAATTTTAAAGATTTTGAATTAATTTATTTAGAAAGAACCCGTCTCTTCTCCTTCTACCCTAAACCTCGCTCGTCTCTCCTCTGTCCTCTCCCTCTACCTAATCCGATTCTTCTTTTCCGCCGCACCTCCTTCCCCGCCGCTCTTCTTCTCACTTGTCCGACTCTTTCGCGACGAGGCTTTTTTCCCGGTTTTTCCTTCTTCTATATTCTTCATCTCCTTCTCCGCATCTTCTTTTCCGCCGCACCTCCTTCCCCGCCGCTCTTCATCTCACTTGTCCGACTCTTTCGCGACGAGGCTTTTTTTCCGGTTTTTCCTTCTTCTATACTCCTCATCTCCTTCTCCATATACAAGCTTAGATTTCGTTTCCGATGACTACCTCTCAGTCACAGCCCGTCAAGTCTCTCAATACGTCCGCCGGCCGGCGGCGCTTTACGGCAAGCTTTTAAAAAATAATCTGTAATTTATATTATCAATTACTGAGTACGTTTTGTAACTCGAGATTTCATATTTATTGCAGTTCAAAAGTTTCTCCCAACGGGTGGAAGAGATAGAGATCAATGTTTTTCATAGTCTTGACCCCGTTAAAGCTCAACCATCCGATGGCTCATCATTTTTACGAGAGAGCCTTATTTACTGGAAGGTACGATGCGTTTTGTCAATTTTATAGAAAATAGTTATAAACTGAATCCTTAATGTTAAAATTGCATCTTTTGTTTATTTTTCTTGTGTTACGATATACAGGAATTGAATACAGCGGAGGACTTTATCTCCCTTTACGAGAACATGATGCCATTTGTTCAGACGCTATCGCAAGTTATACTGCACAAGGAAACTATTATGACGGAGCTTCTTGATAAAGTGAAGATTGAAGCTAGATTGTCTCTTGAGCCAATTTTAAGGTATGTGGACTTCGGAGCACCTTTTCATTTGCTGGAATCACTTAAAGATATATATGAGATTTTAGATATGAAACATTCGATGTTACTTTGCTTTACCACGCAGATAAATTTGAACAACAATCGTATGCTTAACATATGCTAATTGATTTTTATGCAGACATTTGTGTTTGGTTTTGATATATTAGCGTACTTCTATTTGTAATGGTGGATCTAGGTTCCATAAGATATTATGGGAAAAATTTTCTTTTGACATTAGTGATTACCTGCAAGTTGGCATGCATAGGATTTATAGTGTAATTTGTTTGCTGTTGGGCGTGCGGACCAGTAAATCCATGCCAAATGGGATGGAATGATTTTTTAAAATGCACTTTTATCTTCTCTTTTCCAACCATTGATTATTTAACTGTCACTTTCATATCACATCAAGGGCATGAGTTTGCCAAGGAAACATGAACCTGCAGAGCTAATTATATCAATTATTGTCTGAACAATATTTGTTTCTATGCCCAATGAGCAGTCTGAGAAAGTAGTTGCACATTATGCTAGATCGTGAAACATTCAATACTTAAGAAAGATCTTTCCTTCAATGATTTGGAGTGAGCAGTGACATGATTTGGAACACACTTTATTTCTGTGGAGAATGTGAACCAATGCCTCGATTCTCTAGTAAATTGTGTTGCTTCATATGTTTGCTGTTTTATGATAGATTTTGTTAAATAGTCGCTTTAAAGTCTCGCTTGGTGCTTGGATATGTGTTGGTTCCTTATAATTTTTAGTGCTCCCAGCTGTCATCAGAGATTCATTATTTTTTTTATTTGTTGTATGTTCTTTTAATTGGACGGTTTTTTTCTCATAATTCTTTGGTCATGCAGGTTAATAGCAGCTCTATCTAGAGATTTGCTGGATGAATTTGTATCGTAAGTCCCCATATAATTTTTCGTCTTACAGTTTGACTTTATCTAGAAAGCTGCACTGCTCCTGCAACTCGGTCTCATATTTTGCAGCAGAAGTTAAAAACTTAAATAGGCGCTATTAGAAAAAGTGGAATCCTGTTTGTTTTTGTTCTTCCAGTTCACTGCTGTTTGTTCTTATTCATGTTACCGGTCACTTATATAAATCTACATTTTACAGTTTTCTTCCAAAGCTTGTAGATTCTTTAGTGATTCTACTAAAAAATGGTGGCGACCGTGATCCAGAGATCATAGAACAGGTTAATATCGTTTATGCATTTTTGTCTTGTGTGTTAGTACCTGCTGGAATCCATATCTGAGCTTGAATGTGTTCTGCTTTCAGATATTCACTTCTTGGTCATATATCATGATGTATTTGCAGAAGTATCTTGTACGGGATCTTGTTTATGTCCTCAAGTAAGTATTTATGCTTTGTTATTCTGTTATAGGCAATTGGAAAGTGATCATCATCAAGCCACATTTGTCCCAATTTTTTGTGTTTCGATAAGATCCATACAAGATTTAGACATGTTTAAAGTTGACTGTCAACCCCTAACACAACTCTTGACCTTTTTCATCTGGGCACGGAACCAACATTGACAATTTTACAATTTAAATGATCGGAAGATACCACTATTTTTTTTTGTGGTAAATGTATGACTCTTCCAGTCTAATAGGAACGTGATTAATATTATTTTTGTTTGGTACTTGCATGTGTCTTGATGTTCGATTTATCTGTGGTTTTTCTATTTGCTGCATTCCAATATATTTTGACCCTAGGTTGTTGTATCATGGGTTATATTGTGAATCATTTTTATGGGGTTTTTGAATCTTGAATCCTGCTATATCAAAAAATATAAAAAATATAAAAATAATTCAACTTGAACTTATATATATCTCGTGTCCAAAAGATATAAGATAATTTAATGACCTCATCTGATAGCATGATAACAGTATTCAAACATGTTGATGCTGATTCATAATAGAAGTACATAGGTTCATATCTTACATATTGGCGAGGATGTACAAATTATTGTTTATTATATTCGATTAAGATTTGAAATGAAATCAGTAATAGGAAGCTCTATCAAATGCTTTTAACATAAACATTGTTGTCCAATGGAATATATTTTTGATATGACATGACTTCTAAATCACCATTGATTTCTCCATTATTTATCATTTGTGTATCGACGTGACAAAATTTATCCATGCTTGTTTACGCACATATTAAGTTATCCTCCCCCTATCATATTCCCTATCTGTATAAATGATTTTATTGGTGTATTTATGAAGAATTACAGCGGACCTAAGATATTTTCCAAAGGATTATGTCCAAGAATTCATGGCTGAGTCAGTTTCATTTTTGTTGAGGAATTCATGCAAAAGTCAACTTCAAAAAGGTATGATTTTTTATTTATTTATACTCTGTTTGTTAGGATGATGAATGATTATTTTTGTCCTAGCTGTTGGATGTTTTCATGAAGACTTGTATTTGTTGGCTACCTAACATTGAATGTGAGGTGTCCTTTCCTGTTACCTATTAGGCAATTATCCTCAAAATGCTCCAATTTCACACCACTTTCTGTTTATTTTTCCCCATGCTTACAAACTTCTAGAATCCTAATTTTTCCTTCCTCCTCCTGGAGTCTTAGAATCCAAAGTTTTCACTTCTCCCTTCCCATCTACCCTAGGAGGGGACAACAAGGGAGGCTGGCCTTATTCTATTATGTCTCTGTTAGCAAGAATATCTCAGACTAGTTGGAAGTTGAAACAATAGCAAAGCTTCATGCTCTATGGGATGAGTAATAAAACAAGGATGCTAGAATGCGTGACTGAGCTGCAATAAGTTTTCACTAGTTCTTGCCTTTAATTTAGCTAGTGAAGTACTTGTCACCCATCCTGATTCACCTGTTATCGTAACCATTCTTGGGATATTCACATTTTTTCTTCTGATTCATCCTGGTTTGTATAAATGACAAAGCTACATTTGGCTGGCCCAAGTAATTGGCAATAGCATGCCTTATTGTTGTATAGTTTTAACAGCGGGAGATTCAGCATCATCTTTTTTCTGCATTCCTAGAACAAAAATGGCACCAATAACTAGTATGGTATTTTTTTGCGGCATACCTGTTCTGGGATAAATGATTCTTTTACACTACTCTTCTGGTTTATGGTAGTTATCAAATATAGGAATTAAACCAGGTCTTTCCTGAAGCTGTTGTGAGATTTACTCGGATAATCACTAGTTATCTCCCTTTATGTCAAATTGTTATTTGGATTTAGAAATAGAATATGTTTGTCTTTTAATGTAATTTTCATTATTAAATATGTAATGGTCCCTCATTTTTTTCACTTTCTTGAAATTTCTAGATTTCTTTGGTGCCTAGGTTATTTTGTCATTCTGGAAAAATTATATGTCAAATTGCAGCTTTTCCCATGTTTGTATTTAACTTTAAATTATGGGCTCCTAATTGAGGACGTGTAGGACTTTGATTTTACCATCATCTTTGCCAAAGTGAAACCAATCATATTGATTCCTGGTGCACTACAGGTGTTAGGAAGGCTATCAGAGAGGCTGCTAAAACCAAAAGCTCAGAGGCTGCTGAAAGTAAAAGCTCCTCATCCATAAATGGAGTTTCTGCTTTGCTATGGTATGCAATGAGAGGGGTTTCGCTGCTACTTCATTCAAGAGCTGAAACTGTCTGGCAGATTTTGATTGACACATCAACTTTTACTATGGTTGAAAAATATTCCAAAGGCAAGTTTTTTTGATGTATCTAATTAGTTTTTGTTTCTCGTGCTTATATATTTCTGCACGTATTTTCTCTTTTTTATCCAATTCCTTTTGTCCTTTTTATTTTGTAATGAGGAGCTAATTATGACAAACTAAATATTATAACAACCACCAACTTCAGTGATTATATTTTCTACCCACAATCGTGAACCTGTGTTGTGACATAATATAGTTCTATGTAGAATCTTAAGCTGCCAACAATCGTAAACCTGTTTTGTGACAATATATATTTTTTACCCACAATTGTAAACCTGTGTCGTAACAACCACCAACAACCTATGAACTGCTCATGATTCTATGTAGAATCTTGATATTGACAACCTTGATCGGAATGACATTGTTGCGAACCTGTGTCGTGACAATATAGTTCGACACAGGTTGATCATGCCAATCTGCTCCTTTGGTGGATGTAGAAAGAGGAGTGAGAAGCAGAAGAGGAGCAAGAAGCAGCCAGATGATGATGTATGTCTGTTTAAGTTGAATTAAGGCAAGCTCTAATCTATTGCACCTTGTCTCTCATTAATCAATTAGAATCAACCTCTCCCCATGCAGACCTATCCTTTAGTGAAATCCATTACCCATCAACTCATATGGAGGTTTAGATGAATTCCTTCTCCCTTGATGCTAATAAGAACTTGTGTCCACAACATATGATATATTACACGAACTAGGGTATGCATGTTCAATGTGTAGATATAACCAAGTTGCCAAATTGTTAAATTTACACAGGCAATGTAATTTCAGTATTGTAATGTTGGTGTGAGACACAAGTACAAAGGGGGTAAATGAAGATTCCGATTATCAAAGATACATGGTATGTCAGTGATTGTCTGTGCTAAAATACCTCTTCTTCTTCTTGAATTCTTAATGACTGAAGGGTGGTAAGTGTTCATACCCTACATTTTCTCACATTATAAAGCACAACTTCTAGTTACTGATGAATTTATTTAGTATATACAAATACAATTATTCTCTTTATATTGCAGCTATTCGGACAATTTGTTTAATTTAATGGAAGCTATAAAATGAAGTCATATAATTTTACTGCGGTTGTCTTTATCATCGTAATAGCATGTTTGTTGCATGGATTGTACATTACCTAAATAAACAGATATTCTTTCTTGCAGGTTCTAAGGCTCTTTTAGAAGTTACGTCAGGCATTCTTCGCCATTTATGCACTGCAATTGACCCCAAAGAATTGGAAGTTATATACCACTGCTTGTTTGAAGAGACATCTAAGTGCATCACCAATCGTTACTTGGATCAGCTAAATCACCTACTGTCTGTTCTTGTTTTTCTTATTTGCAATATTGATGGGAACAAAATTATTGGTGAGAGATGCTGCCTTATACTAGTTGCTTTTCATTAATCACTGTCTACATTGGCATATTGTTTTTCTCTAATTGTTTCTTTTGTGTATTGGCTTGTAAATAATGTAATTCTTTTCTTTTTCAGATGGACCAAAGTTGCTTAATTTTGTAGATTCACTTGTACAATCATTTGTTGTACCCTCTATTGGTGTAAAGGTGGAATCTGTGACAGATAAGGTTCTTAAGAAAGTTCTGAAATTGATGCTCTGCCTTCTTGATATTCCATCTATTTCTGTTGATATATCCAGCATCTTGCCACTATATGTTCCTGCATTTAAGTTGAACAGCTCTAGGTAATGGCCATTTTCCACAGGATGTCATTGCTGTTTGGGACACTGAAGTGTTGAATATCATATGTATATTTATCTCTTTTGTTTATTTTTTCAGCCTATGCCCTTTTTTAGATGGACTTATCCTGAAGGAACCTCAAATTGTGCACGAATTCAGAAGTCATATATTAAGGTAGCCACTTTATATTTTCTTAAGATTGTCAATCTCCATTATACTGAGAAGTATATGAAATGTTTTATTCCTCTGCTTTCAGTGCCATGGATGATTTAATTGAAGATTCTCCTGAAGAAACCTTATCCTTAATGTTAACATTCTTTGCAAAACAGAGCAAATATGAGAGCTGTTATATTGTTGAAGTTTCTGAAGACAAAGTTCTTATGTTATGCAATTTCTTAAGAGAGAAGATCGTGTACTGGATCAAATTATTTGGTACTGCAGGGAGCAATAATCAATTATATAAGCAAATATCTGAATCTGAAGTGGCCATCTTATGGGGAGTTATCTGTTGTTTCCCTTATTTTCCAAATTTGCATGAGAAATTTGGACTTTTTAAAGAACTGATTGACTCTATCGATCAGTTTCTGGAAACTGAGAGTGGTAGGTATCATTTATCTCCATGTAATGTTTCATCATATGTTTAAGTGTGTTTATAGTTATATATCCTAATTCTGTTATTGCAGATAAAATAGAAAATATGCTGAAATCCACTTGGCAGGGCATTCTTGGTGGTGTGTTGAGTTCGTATCATAAACTGCTGCTGGTCAACAAACTTGCCACTTCAGAAGTAAAAACATTTTGGAATCTTGCAAAGAAACACAAATCTTCTCTTCAAGTATTGTCATCTGTAGCAGAATATTTGGATTCTATATCTGGGTATGCTTGTTTTGAATCTATATATTTCTGATTGTTACAGGCTATATTTCAAAACTTAACAATGTCAAATTGTAGGACTGAATTTGAGGAGGATTCCAGTCTGAAAGCATTTCAAAAAGTTGATGAGCAAGATGCTATGGACACAGTTATCTCATTAGCAGTCAATTTGAGTCATCCAAATAAGGCCATTCGCTTGTCCACTTTGAGAATATTGTCTCACTATAGACCATGTGTCGACGCTCTTCCTTCAAATGACATACGTCCTTGTAAGAAGTTAAAAACGGATCAATCTGGAGCTAACAATGAAATTTCTCAACTCACTGATGTATGCTCTATTTTTTTGTTTAAAAATTTCAGTAGTTTTTATGTTTTTAACATTTTGATTCAAAAACAGGTTATCAAACTTCTCCTTTCAGTTGAGGCGACTCCGTTATCAATTTTTACAAGCCGTAATGTTACTGTACTTCTGCAAAACTTGCAAATTAGTCTTTCTTCTGGACGGATTGGAGATTCTTATATTCCTCTTTTATTCAATGGGATTATTGGAATTCTACATAATCGCTTTAGCCAAATATGGGAAGCTGCACTAGAGTGCCTCGCTACTTTGATAAACCAATACAAGGAACTTGTATGGTTTGATTTTGTGCATTATCTTGACATATCTCAATCCAAGATTATTTCTGAAAATTTTCAGCCGGAAGGTTTGACCTCTTAACTGCAGAAATATTATTGAATATACAAGTGTTCTAATATTTGTGTTGATGTTAGGCTAGTATCATTCTTATTTGCACAGTGAATCTGGAAGCCCCTTAATTTAGCACATCTTCTCTTAATATGTGATATATTATTTTAAATTCTATAGTTGCATGAAAAACATCTTTGAAAATCTAATTGTAACTATTGATTTAATCGTAGGCCTTTGACATATTTTTCTATTGTTGTTCATTTGCAGCTGTGACTCAGGAACTTGATGATGATAATTATGACCATGACAATGTTGTCATTGCTCCTGCTGCTGTTGATTTTTCTTTGATTAAATGCTTTAAGTTATTTCTGGCTACTGCTTCTGATTGCACGCCTAGCGTGACCATAATAACTCTATTACTTCATTCGCTTCAAAAGATTTCAGACATTGCTGAATCTAGGTCGCGACAACTTATACCTTTGTTCTTGAAATTTCTGGGTTATGGCACAGATGATAATTTCAGGTATCATTTTATAGACAAATGTGTGCTACATTTATTTATTTATGGATGGCTAATACTTGATTGCAATTTGTATCTTATCTGTCTGTTATAGTTTTGAGTCATATGCTGGTCATGCTTGCCAGAGAAAGGACTGGAAGGTGATTCTAAAAGAGTGGTTGAACTTACTGGTACGAATGTGTAATGCTAAATCTTTGTATCAAAGTGCAGTACTCAAGGAAGTTCTGATGAAAAGGTTAGTTCTAAGTTGTAACTCATTTTGTGAACAACACATAAAATTAGTACTATAATTGGTTTGTAGACTCACCAAGGTTGAAACATGTCTGTGTTCACATTTCTTAATGCTGTTGTTTAGGCTTCTAGATGATGTTGATGCAGACATACAATTAAAAGTTCTTGATTGCTTACTGAATTGGAAGGATGACTTTCTGATCTCATATGAGAAGAATCTCAAGAATTTGATTGCATCAAAAAACTTGCGCGAGGGACTTGCTACGTGGTCTGTTTCAAAAGAGTCACAATGCATTCAGGAAGGACATAGATGTCATCTTATTCCTATACTCATCAGATTGTTAGCACCAAAAATTTGGACACTAAAGACTCTTGGTTCAAGAAAGGTTGATAATCTTCACATACTCATACTGTTGAAACACAATAGATAGTGATACTCGACTGACCCTTTAGCTCCTCTCTGCAGCATACAGGTTTAGCTCTTAGAAAAGCAATTCTATGTTTCTTGGCCCAGCTTGAAGTTGATGAGCTTCTGCTTTTTTTCATATTACTTTTAAAGCCATTATTGCCCAGGCCAAGAGCAAATGAAGTTCTTGATGTTCAGACTGCTGAGGCATCTACAAACATCACACATGGATCTAGCCCCTCCATCCTTAATAAATATTCAACTTCAATTCTTGTGGCTGATCTCTCATGGAAACAGAAGTATGGTTTCCTACATGTCATAGATGAAATTCTAAGGACTTTTGATGAAGCACACATCAAGCCATATCTCAATGCATTGCTCAAGATTGTTGGCTGGATATTAGAGAGTTGCATGCCAAATCTTGCAAGTGGAGATAGTTCGAGTAACTCAAAGGTAGCCTCTTCTATGCTTGATACTCTTGGTATTCACTGTCTTTCAATGAAGTGAGAATATCTGTTCCTTTTATATTCGTTTTGAGAAAATATCTGATATGTTTTGTATTCAACTCTTTATCTTTGTGTTTTTTCAACTTTTGAAAAATTCTTAGGTATCTGTCTCATGGAATGAAATCTTGAGCCGTTTCGTCCTATACGTGTGAAAAATTTTATTCCACCCGCGGATTCCTAATAAAATTATCCCATTATATATATGTTTTACTTTTTTTTTGTTTTTAAATATTTAGATTAAATTTTTTTATTTTTAGTTAATATATTTTATATTTAACAAATATCAAAACTATCCAACACGGTATGATATAGTACTGAAATTTTATCATTCGGTCTATGATCGAAACTTTGGCACGGGTCGAGAATTTAAACTTTGATTTGTTTGTTCTTTTATCTGTTCTATAATTCAAGCTAACAAGCTTGCTTTTATACACTTTAAATTTATTCATCATGCATGTATCTATTTCTCTTGCTTGTGGCTATATGCTAAAGTAGTACTTTTCACAAACATATTGAGAATGAAAACCTGATGCATATTAGTGTTTTGATGCAGATGACTTCAAAGCAATTAAAGGACTTGAGATCCTTATGCCTAAAAATTATTTCTTTTGTGCTTAATAAGTATGTGAATCATGACTTTGAGTCAGATTTCTGGGACATCTTTTTCCGTTCCACAAAGCCTCTGCTAGACAGCTTCAAACATGAGGGTTCAAGTGGTGAAAGGCCAAACCTACTTCTTTCTTGCTTTATTTCAATGAGCAAAAGCACCAAACTACTTTCATTACTGGAGAGGGAGGCAAATCTTGTTCCTACAATATTTTCAGTGCTATCTGTAAGGACTGCGTCCGATGCAATCATATATCCTGTTCTCGAGTTTATTGAAAATTTGTTGAATCTCGATAACAGCGAGGATCATCTAGAAAATAAGTCTGTAAAAAATCTTCTGGTGCCTCATATAGATGTACTCATTCAAAGTCTTCATGGGCACTTGCAGTCTCGCAATGAAGCTTACAGGTAAACTTCTAAAATTCATTTATGTTTTTAGTATTGGTTGTTACCTTAATATAATTCGGGGATCTTATATTTGACATGATAACTATATTTCCTTTATTTTCTTTTTCTTGACTGCTCTTATTTATTTCAATCTATTTGTTGTATTCAGTTAGTCATACTGATCACACATTTTCATTTGTATGTTTTATTGATGGTTTACACATGCAACATGATTCCTGCTATTTCAAATTGTAAATGGGTCTTAGTAGAACTAATGTCATTCATGGATCATCTGCAAAGAATAATGCCTTTAATCCAAAAAAGGGTGTGGGAATGCTACTCATTAATGAGAGGTGGAACTATATTATTTGGTTCGTGTGGGCTATATATAGGGACCAGTGAACAAGTTTTAGTTGTGCTATGTAGTGCCAGATTTGTACTTGACTTAGATATGCGAATTTAATGAGTTCTACCACTTGGTATAAGCCAAAAGAATAAATTTAAAATATTAAAATGCCACAACAAGTATGGTACTGATACTCTGTTACATATGTAAGTGCAGACTTGGATTAAATTCATTGATTGAAGTTTCTTAGTACTTTGTCATGATCTTGATGTCATGCTTGACAATGTCTATACCGAATGGAAGGTTCGACACATTATTGAAGGTAATTTTAAGTCGTAAAGAAGAGGTGCATTTTGAAGAAACTTTAGGTTCCAATGGTTCATTGAGAGGTGGAATAATGTCAAGATGAACTGTCTTGTGATGTTGGTCTCCTCTTTGGTAGGCGTTGGACACTGACTTGGTCAATGAGGACCTTGAAAAGTAATATCAATGATCTTGAACAGTGAGCCAGCTAGATATGGTGTTGTTCCTATCCAAACACTGGCTTCTTAGAGTAGGAGCAGCAGTGATCTTGATATGGAGTGCAACTCATCCTATTATGAGTACTACCTTCCCTTCCTGAGAAGTTTGGATTTAGCTGGAAATCATTAAAAGCAAACACTTTTGATGATACAAGGAAGTGATTGCTTTTTCATTTGAATTACCTAGTACTGTGCTCACTTGCTTCATAGAAGGCTAAATCTGTGGAACAGATTTAACTGATGACATTCTCTTTATATTTTCCAATCTTTGTTTTGTGAAACATGGCTCTTTTGTGTGAATTTTGTTATTGATGTTGTTGGTTAGTCTTTTTTTGATTTGTTTCTGACTTTTGTGCTTTGTTGTCATCAATATTAGGAAATCCATCAATTGGCCTGGTAATGCAGAGTCAAGAGTATTAAAATTGTTGGCTAGATATATTGTTGATCCTGTTGTAGCTGGACAATTTGTGGACATACTGCTGCCATGTTTCAAGAAGAAAAACATAAATTTTGGTGGGTTTTATATACTTTTTTTTGGTTTTATGTTTGTCTTGTAGTAAATCAAAATGCATGATTCAAACTTTTATTTGAAATAGTTGCTCTTGTATAATATGATTTTCATTTTAGTCGGTGAAGGACTATACTTATGTTAGTCTCCAATGGAACCTTAACAGATGTTGTTGGGTTTTGTCTTGGCTGCAGATGATGCTTTGTCAGGTTTATTGGTTCTTAAAGGTACCCTGTCCGTTGTAGGATCTGAATCATATGAGAAAATTCTTAAGGCAATTCAGCCTTTGCTAGTTTCTTCTGGATTGGAGGTTCGATTGTGCATTTGTGATATTCTTGATGGGCTTAAGGATATTGATTCTTCAATAGCCTGTGTGGTAATAATATTGATTCTTTAATAGAGTTTTAATTTCTTTCTCTACCAAAATAACATATGGCTTTATGATTGCTTGTTTTCCTGGTCTTAATTTCAGGCCAAGCTTTTGTGTGACTTAAATGCTGTTTCTTCCTCGTTACTTGGAGAGCTTGATTATGACAGAAGAATCAGTGCTTATGAAAAAATTAAGCCAGGATTGTTTTCTGAGCTAAAAGTAGAGCATGTTATGTTGATAATTTCACACTGTGTATATGATATGTCACATGTTGAATTAATTTTTCGACAGAGTGCATCTAATGCACTGTTATCATTTATTCATTTTGCTGCATCAGTGTTGGAAAACAGTGAGGATAATTCCTCAAAGATGTTGTTGAACAATGAAACACAGGAAATCCCAGAAGATCACATTCTGAAGAAGGAAGATAGTCAAAGTAAATGGACAAAAAAGAGTATTAAGCAGATAGTGAATACAACTTTTCTCTCCAATGTTGGTGGTGCCTTAAACAAAGATATTTCAGTGTTAAGAGTATGTTATGTTCAGTCCAAAACTTTTATTTGTCTGATTTCTGTGAACTTTGGTGTCTTACCACATTTAAATGTATTTACAGGAATGGTTTTCTGTACTACGGGGTATGGTATATCATCTAAATGGATTGCCATCCTTAAATCCACTCAAATCTCTCTACAGTGAGGATGATGAAGTAGACTTTTTTAACAATATTGTCCACTTACAGGTAACCTTTTTGATGCTTGACTGTGTGTCTGATATCTTATCAGGTTTTGATTTGCATGCTGTCTTTTGCTGCAGATACATCGAAGAAAAAGGGCGGTATTACGTTTTAGAAATATACTGGGTTCAGGGAACATAACAGAGGTAATAACAAGAATTAGTTTATATGAGAATTCCGTTTCATTTTAAAATGGAAGGTAGAGTTTGAAATATATTAATTTCTGCTTTCTATAATCTGCACCACTGATACAAGTTTGAAGAAGTTATTGTGGAATGAAAAAACAAATTATTACTGAATGAGAAAATAGTTTATAATTTGTATAATAGATTTATTGACTTCTTTTCATATCACAGGACCTTATCGCCAAAATCTTCCTTCCACTATTTTTCAATATGTTGCTCGATCAAGATGGGAAAGGATTGGATTTAGCAAATGTATGTTTAGATACAGTTGCCTCTATTGCAGGTCATATGCAGAGCTGGGATTCCTACCGGTCCCTACTAATGAAAAGTTTTAGAGAGATAGCTCAGAAACCAAATAAACAAAAAGTGTTGATACGTCTGATATGCGCCATCCTTGATAATTTCCCATTTTCAAACAAGGAAATTCCCAAAGCTTTAAATGATCAAAGTGAAATTTCTGCTCCTGAAGCCAAAGCCAATTTATCAAATGTTGAGGCACTGAAATATTTGCAAAATGTACTATTTCCACAGATTCAAAAATTACTGACTTCTGATACACTAAACGTCAATGTGAATTTCAATCTTGCTGCTATCAAAGTACTAAAGTTGCTCCCAGTGGAAATAAAGGACTCACATCTTTCAACCATAATACACCGCATATGCTGCTTTTTAAAGAATCGCATGGAAAGCATACGTGATGAAGCAAGGTCAGCTCTGGTAGCATGCTTGAAGGAGCTTGGACTGGAATACCTGCAGTATGTACTCAAAGTTTTGCAAGCAATATTGAAAAGAGGATATGAATTGCATGTGTTGGGTTACACAGTCAACTTCATATTATCGAAGATTCTGGTTAATATAGCTGCCGGTGAACTTGATTATTGTCTGGAAAAATTGCTCACTATAGCTGAGACTGACATTCTTGGAGATGTTGCTGAGGAAAAGGAGGTTGACAAGATCGCCTCCAAAATGAAAGAGACAAAGAAGAAAAAGTCGTATGAGACTCTTGAACTAATTGCTCAGAGAATTACCTTCAGAACTCATGCTATTAAGTTGCTTTCACCTATCAGTGCACACCTTCAAAAACACATTACTCCTAGGGTGAAGGTGAGGCTTCAGACAATGCTACAACATATTGCTCTTGGCATCGAACGCAACTCTTCAGTCGAATCATCAGAACTTTTTCATTTTGTTTATGGGCTTATTAAAGATAGTTTCAGTACAGAAGGTTCTCAAGGCAATTGGATATCCAACAAAGGAATACAAAAGACATCTGTTGGCAAAATGTCACAGAAAATGAGCATTTCAAATTCTTCCAAACATGATTCACATAACACTCATCTGATTGTTGTATTTGCGCTTGGGTTACTTCATAATCATGTGAAGACATTGATGAAGATGCAATTGCTCAAGAAAGATGAGCAGCTATTATCAATGTTAGACCCCTTTATAAGCCTACTGAGCAATTGCTTGTGTTCCAAATATGAAGATGTTCTGGCTGCTGCTTTTAGGTGTCTTGCTCTGTTGGTGACGAAACCATTACCATCTATTGAAGCCCATGCTGACAATATTACAAGTTTGCTACTGGAAATTGTCCAAAAATCTGGAAATGTTGGAAGTTCACTGGTGCAGTCCTGTTTGAAAGTTCTCACAGTGTTATTGAGACGTACTAGTATTTCTCTTTCAAATTGTCAGCTGCAATTATTAATTCACTTTCCAGTTTTTATGGATATCCAAACAAAACCATCTCCTATTTCTCTTTCACTTTTGAAGTCAATCATTCACCAAAAGCTTGTTGTCCATGAAATATATGACATTGTTGTGCAAGTTGCTGAGTTGATGGTGACAAGTCATTCAGAACCAATTCGCAAGAGGAGTAATGAAGTTCTGTTGCAATTTCTTCTTAATTACCCTCTATCTGATAAGCGTTTGCAACAACATATGGATTTCTTGTTAGCAAATCTAAGGCAAGTATTTAGGCTTCACTTTCTGTTAACTTTCCCTTGCAAACATTCTGTATTTCATTTCTCATTCTTAACTGCTTTGCAGCTATGAACATTTGTCTGGAAGAGAAGTTGTCCTACAGACTCTGTATGATATATTGAAAAAGTTTCCTGCAAGTGTCGTGGACAGTCAGGCGCAGTCATTTTTTCTGCACTTGGTGGTGGCCCTAGCAAATGAACAAGATAGCAAACTGCGAGGCATGATTTGTGGAGCCATGAAAGTTCTGTTGGATCGCATAAGCCAACATGTGATGCATCCCATCGTGAGCTACACAATATCATGGTACACGGGTGAAAAATCACATTTGTGGAGTGCTTCAGCTGAGGTATGCATCTTGATAACCTTCTTATACATGAATACTGCTAGGCACAGGCATAAGGCTCTAAAAAATAAGTAAAATATGTTATAGTTATGTTATAGTTATTCTCCTTGTTGAACTCTTTTAAATATGTGAAATTTATGCTCTGCATTTTGTTATTTTTTATTTTTATTTTTCAATTTTCATCGTCTTGTTGCTAATAGTTGTGATATATGATTATCAGATTCTTAGCTTGTTGGTTGAAGTTATGAAAAAGGATTTCCGGTTTAAGATTGGTAATATATTGCAAGTTATGAGAGATAGACTCAAATCTTCTGCTCATGCTGCTGGTAGCAGTAAATATGACATTTTAAAAGAAGCTGCAGTTCCTTTGTGGAAGGAAGCGTATTATTCACTTATTTTACTGGACAACATGCTGCAACACTTCCCAGAGTTATATTTTGAAGAGAATGTTCAGGTATGTGTGTTTCTATTTGAAAAAATAAATGTAAACCTTCTGCTTGGTTTGCAGGTTTTTGTTTGTTAGAGCATTTGATATAGATAATGGTTGGCTTGGTCTTATTTGTGAAATTTATTTGGTTCGAAGTCAATTAATTGACGAAGAAAGGTATAGGACTTATGAAGCTGGATGGGGAGATAAAAGTAAGAATTGCAGAGGAACCAAATGTTTATAATATGAAATTTAACTGAACAAGGGTGTTTTAGTAAGTCAGTGCTGGCAGATTGAGAGGGAAGGAGCAATAAGTACACCCAGCACTTTTTTAAAGAGTTGTTTGGTTCAGCGGTTGGCAGGGTGGTTCCAAATCTGAATAAAAAGTATAATGGTCCCTTATAACTTTCCTCTTTCTTTCCCTCCAATCCATCCAATTTGGGCAGGTCAATCTTGGTGGAAAGAAGAGGTTAAGGAATTCCATCAATCTTCCCGAGCAAACATCTTCTCCCCCTCTTTCCCCTCTATTTTGAATTCTTCCCTCCAAGTAAAAGCCAAAGTGCTTTTCACAAGGATACTAGTGGTTCTGCATGGAAATTTTAAAAAGAGACTATTCAACAGCCTCAAATCATCTTAAAATTTCAGTTTAATCTATGGCTTCTACATTAATAATACCATTTTCTTTGCTTTGCAGGAGACATGGATGATAATATGCAAATTATTGCTCCATCCACACACTTGGGTACGATGTATTTCCAGCAGCCTTGTGAACTCTTATTTCACTGCAGTCAAAGAAGCCAGTAAACGTGATGACCAGAAGCTGAAATCTGGATCTTATTTTCTTTATGTCCAAGCAGACTTTTTGCTATTGCTGCATTATGTTTGAATCAGCTGAAGACTGATCTGATTGATGAAAAAACAAGCAATCTCATAAGGGAGAATCTTGTATTCTCAACATGTGCTCTGCATTCCAGGCTTGCAAATACACCAGTACCTCACAAATATTGGTCTACCCTTGATTCCCATGAGCAGAGCATCTTTCTTGAGGCTTTTGAAATTCTTGGTTCAAGAGGCACAAAGGATGCTTTCTTGTTATCTACTACTGCTAGAAGTGATTCATTGGAGAATATTAGTCATGTTTACGAAGACAAGCAAGATCTCAGGTCATTGCTTGTTATACCTCTGTTGAAGAGCATGGGCAAAATTTCGATGCAGATGAAGGATACACAGGTAAATGCTGAAAGGCATCTATATGCTGAACGAGTTCTCTTAGTTCCAGTAATCCATATGGCTGTTTGAAATTTAGATCTTGGTTCTGTTTTTCTTTATATCTCTCTCTCTCTTTCCCTCTCCCAGACCATGCACTAACCATGTTTTATAAATTTCCATATACTTAATGGTGTGGCACAAACCAAACTCCTGCTTTTGTTTATCTCCCTCTCCAACTCTGACGGAATCCTCTGCTTTTGTTTGTTGCTCTCCCGCCCCCCCCCCCCCCCCCCCCCCCCCCCCCCCCCCCCCCCCCCCCCCCTCTCTCTCTCTCTCTCCAAATCTGACAATCTTTATTTATTTCTTTTTTCTTTATAACAAACCTAGTTGGGTTCTCAGATTGAAGCTTAAAGAAAGGAAATTATCTATTATCCTTACATGTTTGTAATATTGTCTACGCAGATGCAGGTTATTTTTGATTCCTTCACGATGATGTTTAAACAGATTGATTCAGAAGGTTTGCAGGCATATGCTAACTACATTCTAATTCCACTATATAAAGTTTGTGAAGGATTCTCTGGGAAGGTCATCAGCGGTGAGTCTAGATCGTTTTAATTGATTGTCATTATGTCTGAATACTGCAATGCAAAATTGGAAACATGAAACACCAGTATGTCTATAGGTTCCTGTCTAAACTATTTAAGTACAAATTGGTTGTTTGCTAACAGCTTTAATTAGTTGGTACCAATTTCTAACCAAAAAAATTGAACAGGTGCCTGAACTCATACCATGTGTTTGGATTTTTTCATTAACAATACTTGTAAAATTTAGAGAACGATAAAACTATCAAGTATAGCTCGATATATACTTCTTAATATTGGTTTTTGCTTAATATTGTCTTTAAACTCATAATATTCCACGTCTTCAGCATTGATAGGAACTATTTATTGATTGTCTTCTACAATGCATTTTGAATTGTTTCTCCTAATTTATTGTTACAGATAAAAGCAAACAATTAGCAGGAGTAGTATGTGATGCCTTGAGGTATAAAATTGGTGTCGAAAACTTTGTGCATATCTACAATGGGTTGAGGCAGAAGTTCAAGGATAAGAGGGAGAAGAAGAGAAACATTCAAAAGCAGCTTGCTGTTATCAATCCAATGCGTTATGCCAAGAGAAAATTGCAACTGGCCGCCAAACATACAGTCCACAAGAGGAGAAGGTTAATGTCAATGAAGATGCAACATGGAAGAAGTTAATTGTTTTTTATTATTTGATTCAAATCTCACTAACGCAGTGCTACGTGGCATAGTTTTTTCCTTTTTGTTTTACTTGAGCTGTAATTTTATTTTCGCCACAGATTATGTTAGTCTTGATAGTATCCAAGTTATGAGTTGCAATTAGGAGTGTGTTTGGGTTCTTGTCCAGACACTTGTTGTAAAGCAGGCTCAGCTTAATTTTGATCAGTGTTTTCAATTCTCCTAATTTAATAAAAAATATCGAAAATCTGAGCAGCAGTTATTGTTCATCATTTTGGAAATTTTTGGTTTTATTAATGTTACCAGCACGGTTTAAAGATCGAACGGTGCTCATTTTAAAACTGGTTACTTGAATGGATTCTTAGATTGCATCTATCTGACTTATGTAAAAGTCATTTTAACTGTCTAATGTTTCAGAAAAAAAATATAATTTAATCTATAAGTTAGAACTGTCTTATTTTGAAATAAATTTATTCCACCTGGAAGTACAGCAGTAATCTATTTCGACCTGGCAGTCACTATTTCAGTGTCATTTTGTTTACTTTGATTGTGATCTCCCTGCAATTAAGCAAATTTTAACCTCTCTTCATTTAATTTTTAGAGTTAAGTTTAGTTTTATTACTTGATTCGTAAATTTAAATATTAGTGAACTGTTTATCGTTGACCTTTGATGTTGTGTTCAGACAAATTTCGTTCAAGAGGGCTCGAAAAGGATGAACTTTGCACAGCACTAGAAGAAAACGAATTCTTAATTAGGGATATAATATAGCAAAAATGTCCTAATGTGGTAGACTGCGATATAAAGATAAAATGGATGATTTAAACATACAGACACGTTCTTACTTTAAATGAATGCCTAATAGAAATTTACAGACTTGTTATAGTTTCATTTTTTAATCGATGAGTTTATTATCTTTAAAAGAATGTGATAGATTTATCAAAAGTTATAAAATACATAATAAATTTTCATATTACACAAAATCAAGTAACCTTTGAAACAAGCTGCAATTAGTTAACACTATCAACCTATCCCACAGCTAAAAAACACAAACAGGAGGATGAATATATATATATGGAACAACACGGGGAAAATGATATTCTACGCGCCCGTGCGCGACGTCGAATCCACCGTTCATCACCGATCACGTACCGCATCTGACCGTCCAAAACTGAGAATGTACAGTGCTCCGCCTCCCGACCCCGCCGCTGCCGCAACCGCCGCCCCTCGCCGTCCGGCCACCACCGGCCGCCGGACCGGGCCCGATCGACGCGCCACTCGCCGACGCGTCGATCGGCGTCGGATTCCGGCCGGATTGTGGCCGGAATCCCACGCAATTTGGCTGGAATCACGCCTGCCAGTGGCCGCTCGGCCGGTCTCAAGTCGCGATTTCCGGACCAAATTGTGACCGGAGATTTGATCGGAATCGATCGCCTTCGCTGGGTTCGGACGATGATTTCGGCCGAATCGGTCGCGCGCTGGATTCAGCGGTTTCCGACCGAATTCGTCGGATTCCGGTCACAATCCGGCCGGAATCCGACAATGGCCGACGCGCCCGCGAGTGGCGCGTCGATCGGGCCCGGTCCGGGGGCCAACAGTGGTCGGAGGGCGCGACGAGGGTGGGCAGAAGCGGCGGGGTCGGTGGTGTCGCGCACGGAGATCGCGCAGACTGGTGTCGCGCAGAATATCAGAACTCTGGAACAACAACCGTAAAAGATACATTTTTTCCAAGTAATAGTTTATCTTTACATCTAAAGATAGGCTGCATTTGCAGGGACTGTTGGTATTAAACTGGCTCCACGAACCCGACCTTCGAAAGCAGAATACCCAGACTGAGAAAGTAGGCAATGCACTGCCTCCTTCGAATCAAAACCAGTGCACCCTACGAGACCATCCTCGCTCTCCAGCTTCACAGAAGGACCTAGTTCAGTGACCATCGCTGTCATCTCGTCGAGCTCAGTGGGTGTTGGATTAGGCTTTGGCCGAAGCATGCCACCACCATGAACACGATGGTCCTGCACGAGAGCATCGTGAACAGCACACAGACTTGTTCCCCCCCTCGCGTACTTTTCACAAAGCGGTTGCCCCCATGAACATCGTCTACCTCCGCCGTGCGCTTTACAGAAATCGGTTCTTCCCTGTGCGCTCTTATCGCATCCATCGAATTTGCAGCGTTTTCCGCCACCATGCCGGACACAGCAACTAGTCCGCCCTCTAGCACTTCTAAGGCAGCCGGAGACCGAACACCGCTTTCCGCCACCGTGGGCTACACAAAATGGAGTTCCCCCATGCACGCTCTTTGGGCAAACATCTCCACCACCCTCCTGATATGCGCAACGCTTCCCTCCACCGTGCCCCTTACAGAGGAGAGTGCTCCCCTCCGCGCCTTTTGTGCATCCCGGAAATGTGCACCTCTTGCCGCCGCCATGAGCCTTACAAAGCAGCGTGCCACCCTGAGCGCCTTTTGTACAATCCTTAAAGTGGCAGCGTCGTCCACCTCCATGGGAAATGCAGAGGCCTGAAGAACCTTCTGCGCTCTTCGTGCAGTCCTCCCTCCGACACCTTTTGCCACCGCCATGCCGGATGCACAATCCAGATTTCCCCCTTGCCGCACGAATGCAAGTCGGATGGCTGCAGCGCCGACCACCGCCATGCGCAATGCAGTAATCAGTACGACCGTCAGCACCTTTTGTGCAGCCCAGAAATTGGCACCGACGACCACCTCCGTGAGCTTTGCAATATATTGTCCTTCCCTCTGCTCCCTTTTGGCAGCCGAGTCGCTGGCACCTCCGTCCCCCGCCATGAGCTATACATAGGCCAGAAGCACCTCTTGCGCCCTTTGTGCATCCCTGGAACTGACAGCACTTAATCCTGTTGCTGTGTTTTTGAGAATTAGAAACCCCGGAAATGAATGATTGCATAATGGTTGATGGGAAATCTTCAACAGCTGAAGTAGAATCACCTTCAGCACACATTTTCATCTGCAAAGCAAAGCTGCTGCTAGCTGTTTCTAAGTTGGATCGACAAGGCTCGAGGCATACCCCAAATATCCAGCAAGTCCCTGTTGATCTCTCTTCATTGCTGATCGGCACCGGGTTTGCTACTATGGAAGAATTCAAGCTTTTCAATTGTTGGTCTGAGGTTAAATGGTTGGCATGAGATAGAGCAGATTCAGAAGATCCAGTTGATGGACTTACTTCTAAGTCAAGCAGCTTTCCAGTATGAGAAACTTTTGGACTAGCAACTGATGACTTGCTATTACTTGAGATATTGCTGCTGCCAAGATGAAGCTGAAAATCAAGTCCAAGGATCGCAGAGGATTCTTCATCAGTTTCCTTGGCTGACGAGATTTTTGAAATACCTGTTGAGCACAAACTCATGTCGAGCAACAGATTGTTTGGACTCATAAATCCGACAAAATCATTTGACTCACTTTTTGACCCTTCCATGATGGGAGTGTAATCATACACATTTGGAAGCGTATCAACTGGAATCTTCACTTGAGTAATGAATTGACCTCTTGATCGCATTGAGCTGCAGGAAGCAAAATCCATGGACGGCATGTTCTTTTCCACGAACCTTATCATGAGATTACCCTTTGGCCAACCAAACTTGATTAAACAAGAATTATTTAGCCAATCTCCAGGAAGTAGATTTAGCACAAGAATTCTGAGTTAGAAATACAAGAATGAAGATCCGGAACCTCCACTGACAAAACCAGACGTATCACAGCGGTCCATTCTCCAGTTTAGGTCCCAATCTCTCTTCCCTTCTACACTGTCAAACTCATCCTTGATTCCATTTATGTATTTGATCCCCTCTTAGCTCTTATCTGTTGGAAGAATCCAAACAAGTAGCATTCTACCAAAAGCTGATGATGGAATAGATAATTCTGATAGCAAATTAAGAGATAATCAGAAACAAAGAGCTCCGGTAAAAATAAATTACTACGTCAGGAATACATATAAATCCATACCTCAATGATCTACCAGAACTAATGTCTAACAAAATAAATGAGGTAGATTTTGCAAAGCATCTACTATCTGAGGACGACCATAGTAATATGCTAAGATCTGACATATCAGAACTGTAAACTAGATTTCAGAACTTCTAAGCGTAGTCACAGAAAAAATTAGGCACCAAAAAGATCAATCAATCAATCAAACCAACAAAAATAGACACTTGATAAATCCATTGCTCGGAAGCAAACACAACCGAATACTGATATACAAAGTTTCTAGGATTAGAAGATTCATGTCTAAGCGTCTTTCTACTTGATTTCTTTCCCTTTTAGATAGCCACTGATGAACACGGATGAGATAACAAAAATAAAGCAGAAGAAACCAACGCAGGGAAAGAAAGTACAATCTCCAATGATTCCTAGACTCCGAAATGCATAGAGATGAAGAAGATACCCATGAGCACAGGAAGATTTCGTCGACTCCTCCAAGAACGAAGACAAGGCCCGAGAAAGCGATCAACTCAAGTCCTCGAAGCTCCAGCTGCTGATGAGTTAGGGTTTAGATTTCTTGTGGTCTCTCTCAGGACGCGGAGGAGGAGGAGGAGAAAGAAGCGGAGGAGTCGCCAAAGGTTTGCTTTGTTGGTGTCTGTGCTTAATGAGATGGATGCTCAGCTCCTACCGAGGTTCAGTGGATGTGGACATCCTGACCGAAATGCCGTCCACATTCGATGGACCAAAGAGCGGCGAGTGGTGCATGGACTTTAGGAGCAACGAGGATTGACTCAGGACATAGCCACGAGTATAATTCCTAGGAATATAAGCATAATTCTTGATTCTTTAGCTTGTTCCTTGGTACCTTCCATTTCAACGATAAAATTTGCAGCAGCTCGTCATTCATTAGATTGGCAAATCAATAGGAAGACAAAAAACTATACAGGAGCACTATAGCACCTTATCCTGATGAACCATCCCCACCACAGTATCCTGTTCATGAAATAAAACGATTATGAGTTTTCGATGTATTTTGTTGGTTTAACCAAAATGGTTATCGCATAACAAAGTCGTATTGCATCAAAAAGACAGGCATCGACTAACACTAGATCAAATCGTACGTTTCTGACCTGCTAAAGGTAAATGAATGTGGGCAATAAGCAAGCTAATAGCAGGAAATAAGAATACCAATAAAGTTGAGTTCTCTGTTCTCAAGGCATCCGAGTCTGCGGTTAGTTGACTTATTTCAGACCTGAGATTTGTGTTTTCAGCAACCAAGGTATCAACTTTCTTAGCAAGTTCCTCGATTTCAGCCTGAAATGCCAACAACAAGTAAAAACATACCTGTTTTCTCAACCTTGATCTTCTAGCAGACTCTCTGTTAGACTGTTTCCTTTTCTCCTGTTTTGGTGCCCGCTCAGCCTTAAGAAATAAGAACTCCTAGAGTTAGCTAAGAAGCAGGCTATCAGGAAAAAGATCGCAGATAGCAAATTCACACATGAACCTAAGGGCTAAGGGTTTATAAATCTATATATGCTGTGATAACAGTGCTTAGAGTTTAAGAGCACCACAACTAGCTGGCCAGATAAAGGAAATGGCAGGTTTATTTTATGCCTTAAAGGGGTGTTCATTTCTATGAGAACATATAATTGAACCTTGTGATGAGCATAATTGGATGTCAATCACTACTGAAGCACCACTGGTGAACAGAACCAATCGTTCAATTTGAGAGCTAAGAAATAAGCCAGATGTTGAACATTGTAATGATAAAGATGTGCATAAACATGATAATGGGGAAAGTTTGTGTAGTAGCAATTTTAAAAACAAAAGCAAAGACGAGAAATAAATATCTGGAGTGGAGATTCCACCCACCTGCATCCATGGTTCAGAAGGTACACTGTCACAACCAGGTATCATAGTTGTTTGGGGCACAGGTGTGCCATTTTTTTTCACTGAAAATGCTTGAGCTAGACCAGATGTCCCAGAAACTCCTGAAGAAACTTTCAAGGATGTACTTCTTTCTCCATCATTGACTGCATCTGCAGTTAAAAAGCATATCTAATGACTTTAAAAGGAGGTAGTATTTGTTTGATTTAGGCAACTGGAAGAACACAATTCAAGGAATTGCAGTACAAGCTAGCTTGGACAGTGATACCTGATGATGGTCTGTCTTCAGAACCAACCTTTCTTTGGTTGCTAGATCCCTATTACAAGAGAGGGTATTCTGAATAGATGTGGTAGTCGTACAATCCCATAAAGGTACTAGACATTATTGAAAGCAACAAACGAAATGAAAAAGGGCAAAAGGACATTACTCCAGCTGAATTACTCCCATCACTTCCATTGCTAGACCCATCTGCACTATGATAACCACTGTACATGTGTAATAAATAAATACTTAAATTTCCACTGAAAGCAAACTTTTTCTCACAAAATTTCAGCAATGCTAATCCACAAATATACACTCAGAAAAACCTACGTGACAATGTCGCTCACCTGAAATATCCGGAACGGATTTCTTGTCAGATTATCTAATTCGCGACTAAAATCCCTCCAAAAAGCGGAAGCCCGCCGGAAAAAGTGGACGAACTCCCTCGAAGCGACTGTGAGATCAAACGTTTTCAAAAGGAGGAGGATGCAACGGTGGATAGGAAGGCAAACGAAGTCCAAACTCCGGCGCTACTCTCTTCTTCTCCATGAATCCATCGCGCACGACGGCGAGGAGAGGAGCTCTTCCCAAATCAATCCAGAGGAGGGGAGAGGAGAGGAGAGGATGCCACGTCACCGTACACGTGTCCGAATCAGCTATTAATATGCGATGTATACTGCAAATACTACAATTACGCAAACATTTAACACAGCAATAAACCCGATAGACGAGAGAAAGTGTAAGCAAAGTTGTAGGTCGACGTGGCCTTCTCTGTTGCCGTGCGCCACTAGCTCGTGGCCCACATGTACTACTTCAGTGGATACACTTCCTTCGTCGTACGTGCTGGCAACGACACGGAGTTCACCTATTCGGTGATTAGTTGGTGTGAGTGTGGTTGCATGGGGTAGAGGCGTACGAACCAGTCACAGGACAGGTACAAAAGGAGGCCAACTCAGAATTCTTTGGACACGGATGATAGAATGACGTGGGGGTGACTTGAACAGATTATATGATACTGAACACGTCAGCAGATATAACGAAGAATATAAAATGGACAAAAAATGCCAACTAATTTCGATGGTAAAAATATAATTAAAAAAATTATATCTAACGGACAATGATTTAATTAGAGTATATGTAAAAAAACAAGAGGAGGTTACCAAAGTGTCTTCGTCCCCAAATTAACAGGCCGGCGGTCGGGTGGTGGGGAACTGCGACAACAACCGGCCAGTTGTCGCAATTCTTCTCCTCTCCTCTTTAGTCCTCATCACCACCGCCTTCTCCACCCGCCGGCGACACCGCGGGCGGAGCTCAATGCTTCGCCGGTCGGCCATCTCGCCCTGCAATGTCCTCATGCACGCTTAGTCAATCCCACGTACGTACTTCCCCAATTCCTTAATATATTCTATTCAGTCAAATTTGATTAAGAATCTGTGCGTTAATTGATTCCCCGGGTCTCCTAGCCATTCTTCGTCGTTTATTTGGCGCTTCATGCAATGCGATGTTGTTGTTGTTTTGTTTTCTTCTTTTGATTCATTCTTGTTGAATGTTTGAATGGTTTTAATAAAGATCGATTTTTTATTATTCAATTCTTTCCATGGAAGATTTTTTGAAGGAAGAAAATTGGATTTTTAGATTGTTTTCTCGTCGGCGATGGAGCAATTCAGGCAGATTGGGGAGGTTCTCGGCAGCCTGCGCGCGCTGATGGTCTTGCAGGACGCCATCGACGTCAATCCCCGGCAATGCCGCCTGCTCGTCGACGCCTTCGACCTCGCCTTTCACGCCGTCGCCGACGCCCTCCGCACCCACTTGACCTTCGACCCTAAGCACACCCTTCGCTGGCGACCGCTCGAACACCCGCTCGCCGAGCTCCACCTCATCTGCCTCGAGGGCGAGCACTACGTGCGGCGGTGCTTGGATCCCAAGCCAATATGGTGGGGCAAAGCCCTCGCCCTCAGCCGAGAAGCCGACTGCGTCGAGTTCCACCTCCACAACCTGCTCTGGTGCCTCCCCGTCGTGCTCGAGGCCATCGAGGCCATCGCCGAGGGTGCCGCCGGCTTCGACGACGAGGATACTCGCAAAAATAGGGTTTTGGTTTCCAAGAAGTACGAGAAGGAGTGGATGGAACCCAGGCTGTTCCAGCACAAGCTGGGGGAATTGTACTTGGCCTCGAAGGATTTCTGCACCAGATTGGACTCGGCTTCCAGGGAAGATCATTGGATTCTCTCACAAATCTTAAATAACAGAATGATCTCACCTTTGGATCCAATGACAGACCATGAGAAGAGCCTCTGTGAGCTCCTTATTAGCCCCAAGTCCCAGCTTTTTCCCAGCTCAGTTCTTGTTCAATCTCCAGGTTACCATGTTTGTAAAAGCAGCAGCAACTTCATGGAAGTCCAGTGGATGGGTGAAAGTTTCCTCGTCCAGCATCTCATTGGAAGAACAATTGATGAGGCATCGATAGCAAATGAGATCTCAGCTCTCGCATCCATTGTTCATCCAAATGTGTCACATTACATGTACGTGCTTGCAGACCAAGAGAAAAAAGAGTGGTTCTTGGTGATGGAATGGATGAACATGGATCTCTCAAGCTACACCAAGAATTTGTGCTCCACCAAGAACAAAGCCTCCTTTCCTTTGCTTGTGGCAGTGGACACGATGCTTCAGATTGCCAGAGGAATGGAGTATCTACACTCCAAGAAATTGTTCCATGGAGACTTGAACCCTTCCAACATCCTTGTTAAGGCGAGGAGTTGCTCACCTGATGGTTATTTGCATGTGAAAGTTGCTGGCTTCGCTAAGTGGTCGACCAAGAATTGGAAGAGTTCAACAAGTGAAGAGGGTGAAACAGATCCATGTATATGGTATGCTCCTGAGGTTCTACAAGAGCAAGAGCAAGCACAGGATGGGAGTACAAATAATAGTAATAGTTGTATCAATGGTAGCTTAAGATGCTCAGAGAAGGCAGATATCTATAGCTTCGGAATGATTTGTTTCCAACTTCTAACAGGAAAAGTGCCCTTTGAGGATGAACATCGCCAAAAAGACAACACGAGCAAGAACATAAGGGTGGGTGTGAGGCCATTGTTTCCATCTCAATCTCCTAAATACTTGACAAACTTGACTAAAAAATGTTGGCATTCTGACCCAATGCAAAGGCCCAGCTTCTCCACCATTTGCAGACTACTTCGGTACATCAAGAGGTTTTTGGTTATGAATTCAGAGCACATTCAGCCACTAGTGGACTACTTCGAGCTTGAGAGCAGCATGTGCAAGAGCTTCACCAGTTGGGTACAGAAAGATGTGCTCAGGGCATCAGAAGTTCCATTTCAAATGTTTGCTTACAGGGTTTTGGAAAGGGAGAAGACAAGTGCCAATGTGAAGGGCACGAGCTGGGATATCGAAGGAGATGAAACATCAGTTTGGGGAGAGGAGAAACAAAGTACAGCGATTCTAACTGATGATCCGTTATTGTTGCCACAGGTTAACCAGGATACAAGCATGAAATCATCAGCAAAGAAAATTCATGGAAAGTTGAAGCAGCAATTGTTCAGTATGTACTTCACATCTTATTGTTACTATGCTCATCTTCATGCATTTAGTTTACTCTTAGTTTTATCCGATCTTCAAAAGAAACTAATATTGTGGTCTTGCAATGACAGAAGAAGAATCTCTTAGTTTTATCCGATCTTTGTCCTTTTTGAAGATTTAGATACATGCAGTTACCTAACCAAATGCTAAGTTCCTCCTAATGAGTTTTTTCTTTCATTCATACTAGTTATTGCTATTACTCTTGAATCAAAATCTTCAAGCAAACTAACTTGTACCTTTATGGTAGGACTTGTGTCTCCGGGGCAGAAGAAGAGCACAACAACAGTGATCAAACCACCACAGTTATCTGGACGCAGCTTCAGTGGGAACAATGGAAACAGGTTTCAGCAGGTGCTGATGAGCCCGGCGAGGAGGAGGTCGGGGCATGTCTCAGATTCTGAGCTAACATAAGAAAACATAGTGATGATGAACCACAACACAATGCACATTCACTAACTTCATCTGTTGTTGTCCATCATTTTGTATGTGAGCAGCAATTGTATTCTTGGTCATGATTGATCTTGTCTGAACCGAAAATGCTTTATTGTGAGAGTTGTAACTGATTGTGATTTATGTTCTTTGCCAACGGCAGTGTCATTTCGAGTAGCATTGTGATAGAAAATGATTTTAGTTGAAAGTTTGATAACAGTTTGTGATGCAAATCTGGTCTTTAGAATTAGAAAGTGGGTTTTCTTTTGATAAAAGAAATTAATTTAGAATGCAAATATTTTTATTTAATTATAATAAATCATTAATAAGCTCGAACTGAGTCGTTTTCAAATTCGTACTTAAAAATGACGCAGCACCGAACAGATCAGGCACCCGATCCCAGCGGGTGGATCTTGTGGCTTCTGCTCGGCGTCTGCTGCTAGGCGTCCCTCCTCTTTCCGTTCTGAAACACAGCGCCATGGCGGAAGGCACGCAAGGGATGCTCCAAGAAGATCCACGTACGGCGCGCCGCAAGCGCTTCTTTGATTTACTGATCACGATCTTGGGCTCCGCCTTCCTCGTGGTTTTCGCATTTCAGCTTCTCTTCCCTCGCGCGACCGACGCCAGTTCCGGTCCTACAGAAGGTGAGATTTTGATATTTGAAGTTATTGTAGGGAGATATTAGGGTAATTTTACTTGTTCTTAAGAAAGGTGGAATTTTTACAGAGAGATTTGAGAACTTGCTCTGAACTACGGTGGGGGTAGTGCTTGCTTATCAATCTGTAGAATCATTTTTAGTTTTGTATGAAGCATTTTCTTAATAGCTTCTGTCGACAGAAAGTGAGGACTGTCGGAGTGGGTTAGGGTTCTTCCCATTAATGATGAAAATGGAAAAAAAAATAATGGGCTTATTGCTGATTGGCTATTTCCTTTTCTCTTCCAATTGATTCTTTCGTGGCTTCCACGATACCTGGTTATCATGTGTCTCCAGTTGTTTACTGAAACTGTGCTCAAGTATTTGGATATTGTTGGCTTTGGTCATATAAATTATTCAGATTGCCAAACTTCACCAACTTGTATCTTGATGCAGACATTCTCTCTCAAAGTTCGTGTGAATTGTGGGACATTTTTTGCCATCAGAAACATCGCAATTTTACTTTTCTGGACTCGATCATTTTTCTGTCATGAAATCAAGTTTCTAAAAGTTCTCATGATTATTAATTATTCTCAAGAAAAGGTAGTCAGAGGCTCACAGCTGACAATTGTTTTAAGCTTGGAGCTGAATATTTCATTGTAGGTCACTGCTCTCTTAGAACTTATCTATGATTATTTATCAGCCAATTTATGTTCTAATGCTTGTATAAGATGTACTAAAAGGAATCCATGAGTGAGTGCAAACCAGCAGCTCACAGATTCGTGTATTGCTTGATTGATTAATTTTTCATGATAATTTTTTATCTGCATCCATTTTTTAGATTATCACGCCTGAACACCAAACTCATCCAATCTTGAACATCAGATGTTGCAAAAGGATGTGATCTTTTCTCTGGAGAATGGAAAAACGATTCTGCCCCTGCTTATTCAAATTCAAGTTGCAAGTTCATATCTTCTCCCCAAGATTGTTTGACAAATGGCCGACTAGAGACTGACTACCTTTACTGGAGATGGAAACCATATGGTTGCAAACTTCCTCCCACAGACACAAGGAAGTTCTTAAATAGTATGAGAGGAAAATCCATAGCGTTTATTGGTGATTCTATTCTCCGCAACCAGATGGAGTCATTGCTTTGTATTCTCTCAAAGGTGCTCTCTCTGGACATGCTTGAACCCAGTGATACCTATTGTTTCCCTTGTTGTCTATTTTTTTTTCTCTTCTTTCTCGTATGATCTTGAGCACCATTCCATATCATTCTTATAGAAATTAATTAAGTAAGCTTTCATTTCATAAAAACAACTTTTCAAATGCCAAATTTGAGTTATGGTAATGACATTTGGGAAACATTTAGCTTGGGACCTTAACTTATGTCGAACATTATAGCTTATGATTGGAAGACAATTACCCCAACATCAGTCTTCTATGTTTTATTTAAACTTTATTTTTGAAACCTACTTTCTGTCCATGATTTGTCTTCTTGAATCTGTGTCTTATCATCAGGTTGAAGAAGCAGTTCTAGTCTATCACGATGAAACATATCAATCCAAAACATGGTACTTACCCTCGCACAACATCACACTGGGACTCATTTGGGCTCCTTTTTTGGCAAAGTCCACAGAAGCAAAGTCCAAGAAAGATCTACACATTTATCTTGATGTTCTAGACCCAGTGTGGACCAGCCAATACCAAAATTACGACTACATAATGCTGTCTGGTGGACAATGGTTCCTCAAAGAAACCACATTCTGGGAGAACAATACCATTGTTGGCTGCCACTACTGCCCAGACAAGGGATTAAAGGAACTTGGCATGGACTACTCTTATCGCAGAGTCCTTCAATTGGTTTTCCACTTCTTAAGTGCTGCCGATCACAAGCCGCTTGTGGTTCTAAGGACTTGGACCCCGAGCCACTTTGAGTATGGGCAATGGTACAATGGAGGCATGTGCAACAGAACAAAACCATTCAATGAAGGTGAGTACGATGCTGATCCTGTGGATGCAGTAATGAGAGACGTGGAATTGGAGGAGTTTCAGGAAGGATTGGTAAATGGCTTGAATCTGAGACTTCTTGATATTTACCATCTTTCACTTCTGAGGCCTGATGGGCATCCAGGGCCTTACAGAAAATACCACCCTGATCTAACTAAGAAACCACAGCAGGACTGTCTGCATTGGTGCTTGCCCGGGCCAATTGATACCTGGAATGAGTTGTTGATAGCAATTCTTATGGGAGAGGAAGAACTGAAATCTTCTTTCTAAATCAACTATTGGGTTCATGCTTTTAACACAAGACATTCATGTAGAATAGTCTGTTGGATTAGCGGAGACCCCATGGTCTTATTAATGTTTGTGTCTCGGTGCTTTAGAATGAAAACTGTAAAATGGAATAAAGGCGATCTCAGATCGGGTGTATTTGTATGTGAACTTGATATGTTGTTGATTGTTATTTAAGAAATGAGACGATCATTGTACTAGTCTACTCATTTTGCTCTGTGTACCTGGAGCAACAAAAGCATCATGATCAGGGTCTACAGATTTTTTATCTTTTGTCCAAATTTTAGGAGATAATATAGAGATTGTTGCATCGTGATGTTTTCTTCTTTGCTACTTCTTTTTCCTTTGTTTTCTTTTTTAATCACTGTTTGTAATTTTATTGTCAGCATAACTGTTGATCATTGTCTGATCATGTGCCAACAGAGAGTAACTTCCACAAATCCACTTCTCATTTCTTGACAGCAAGAATCCAAGCTCGCCAACCCAATGTAAGTTAACAGTGAAGGCTAAATATGACTACTTGATCTCATCTAACAAAAACTATAATACTTCTATACATTTTTTTTAGCTGGAGACAAAAGAACAGCCAGTTGCTGTTGTTTCCGCCAACTTGTGGTTTGCTAAATCCTATGATAAAAGCATTTGCTGCCACAAAATTCTTCCACACGCTCATGAGAAGAAGCTGGAGGCATCAAACTGGAAGCTCTGATCCAAGTTGAGTTCATCAAGCATGAAATCCATATCCACAAGAGATGAGTTGCTTGCTGAATTTGCTCTTGATATTTTCTCTCCGAGGTCAGAATCAGAAGTCTCCTCGTTAATTGGATATGGAGACATCAAGAAGTAAGTGGAATCCAAGGTAGCCGGAGATAGAAGAGTAGAACTGCCAATTAAGACGTCGTCGTCGGCGGAGAGCAAGGAAAAGATCTCCGGCGGCATTTCTTCCCATGCAGCCATTGATGTCATGGATAGAGAAGCCTCCTCCGAGTCTAAGCGTTCAGTTTTTACTTTCTTGCGCTGGTTCTGTTGCTCTTCAGATGCTGAATCTTTGTGTGGCCTTCGCAGGCATGAGTGAATCCCCCTGTACGTGATGTTAAACAGCAGGGGATCCTCATCCGATCGCTGCACTTGCTTCGTCGCAGGACAAGACTGTGTGTTTCGATTCGTGCATCTGTAGTAGGCTCTGCAGAGATCGGGCGAAATCCAAATGAGTCAACAATGGAGAATATTGCAGGAAATCAAATTGCTTTCATGCAGAAACTAGATGACCTTGGGTGTTTGGCCCCGAGGATATCTTTCTGCCCGTACTTTCGCCAGCTGTAGCCGTCGTCGACGGGCCCTTCGACTCCTCCGGCGCCGCCGGGGATGAGCCTCACTTGTGTTGTCCATTTATGGAGTGTATTCCTGCAAATATCGAAGCCAAAGACGCGAACTTTAATTAGCGAGGCGTATCTTGAAATCCCAGGTTCGGACTAAAGCTCTCCCACCTATTCTTCTTCATCTGCTTGCAGTCGTGTCCCTCTGACGGCGGACAGGGGCTGTCGCCGGTGGTCGACGGAGGGGCTCCGTCACTGTCGAGACTGCTCGACTGAACCATCAGGATCGACTTCTGAATGGAATACAGAATCTCGGGGGCTAAAGATTTGCAGGAGTCGGCCGGGGTAGAATGAGCCAAGTGGGACTCCAGCTCCCTGACGAGCTGCAAAGCCCGAGCCAGCTCCGCCATTAGAGGGGTCCCGTGCTCAACTCCTTCTCCGCTCCCCATCACCGGCCTTGTCGAGCAAACCGGTGAAGTAGATTGATCGGTCGATGACTGACGGTGGAGGAATCGATGTCTGGGGGTGAAGGAATTTATAGAGAGGGAGGGAGGGAGAAGGAATAGCGCGTCATCGGCTCTCATCACTCGGGAAGAGATTGACCGTTTCAAAGCAGAAACATGACTCGACCGGACAAATTAACCCGGTTTGATTCTGCAAAACTTTCATTTTCCCTCAAAATTTTATCTAAATTCTCAAAACTCTCTCTAAAACTTTAGACTATGTCAGTTTGACAACTCTCCAAGGGCGTTTTAAACAGACAAGTAAATCTTGGAGGGTGGAATAAAAATGCCAAAAAACTACTATAGAAAAAAATACCTTGTAATTATTGATAATTATAAAAGAACTTACTTTCTGTAATTTCTCCGTAATTTATTTGAAGTGTACGCAGAGAAAGAGAGCAATTTTTGTTCCCATTAAGCACGGAACGAATGAAAAGGACGGAACAGATCAAGTGACAGAAAAATTTTTCACACAACTTTCGGAAATACAAAAAAAAAAGACTTTTCAAATACTTTTAACATCATTTTCCCACTTGCAATCTACAATTAATTGTAAATTATTTATTAAAATTCTTGAACTCATATTTTAAATATGATGTGAACAATGGCACGACAAATGGAGTCTTGACCAACGACAGATTCAAGTCTTCTGACCAATGTTATAGTAGAACGAAAATTAAAGTAGAAAAAAGAAAAATTAAATGAAGGACACGGAAACGCGTGGGCCCTCGCCTTAATTTCCAATCCTCTCTTAATCATGCCAAGGCGCGCGTGCTTCTCGTGCCGCAAATTTACATTTTACCCCAGATTCTGCTTTTTTCAGCGTACCCCTAAAAGTTACAAACGGGTATCAATTTCGTCCTCAACACTTCTATTTGGGGCTTCCGTAATGGGCCTTCAGTCCGCGAAGGCATGGGATTACATGTAAATCCCAAAACTTCTCAATATATAAACTTAATCCCACGCCACCATTTTGCTTATAATAATTCACCAATAATTGGTCTTACTACGTCTAATTAAAGATAAAAAGAATATTATACTTTAACGAAGAGTTTTAGCGTCAAAGCTAAAAAAGAGAACAGAAGTCTTAGGTTCGTCACTTTTCTTGACTTCGACTACCCAAACTTTCCGTTGGCCAGTCAGGCCATTCTTGTACCGGGCCCACTGCATGTTCGCATACGGCCAGTGGTGGGGATCAATGTGGGCCCATAAGTATGCGTGCAATAATTATCTCCCTCCTGGGATTGATGTCATGGGTCCTTTAAAAATCTCTCTCTATATTTATCTTTTATTGTCAGTGGCCATTCCTCTTCAGACATCAGTCAAACAATTCTATCCCAATTTTAAATAACAAGAGTGTCCTGAAATCGAATTAATTAACTGTTAGAATTATATCATATTTAATCGAATATAAATTTTTTATCATGCTTTTTAAAAATGATTTTAAGAATTTCTTATGCCTTGTGTGTGTCCCAGAGAATATTGTGCAGTGTGCGAACTGCGGGCTCCACTTGGTAAAAGATCGGGTAACCTGTCAACGTATTTTATTTCTATACAAATTTTGACCGAGTCGCGGATTCGTGGATGGTTTTCCGTATCGCCTGTTTCGTTCGGACAGCAAACACTAAAATCGATGCTGTTATTGGAGAAGTACGGTGAGATGGAAGAGTTGTAGCGAATGAAACGTGCCTTTTTTGTCTAACGTCGGTAAATATTACTCCTAGGCCCTCGGATAGTTTACGTATTACTGTTCAGTCCTCATGTGATGGGGATGGACGGATGGTGCCGCTTGTTGGTGTGGAAAATTACTGTTTAGGCCTCCAATTTGTGTTTATTTGGTATCGCTCCGTTGCTAATGGCGGAGTTGGACTGTTCGTAGTGGCGTACTCGACTTTTTATCGTCGCCTCTTTACTGGCCGCCAGTAGATCGGCTGCTCAAACCCTCGAGTCGGAGACTTGGAAGAAGCGGAGAAACTGCTCGACGCATCTCGTTCCTATCGACGCGGTTGAGAATTGAGTTGCACTTAAAGATGGCAGCAGTTGAAGAATCCGATTGATGGGAGACAAGTCGGTATTGTCTTCCTCTTCGTTGCCTTGCTTTATCTTGGATTTCCCCTTCTGATCGGTACGCATCGATCGATCTTTTCTTGGTAGCTTCATGAGTTAGATAAGGTTTAGCTGGTGGATCGGGGGCTGGTTGATTTGCTTCTGCTGCTTTAATTGTAGGGTTAGCAACATCTGGGTTATAGGTTCGCTTTTTAATTGATGTTCGCTTGCAGAAGCTAAGACAACCAATTATAAGCCAAAAAAAATAAGAGAGAGAGGATTTTCTGCTACATTCGTAAGTCGAAGTTTTATCTTCTCTCGCCATTTTCTTTGTTGTTGATATTTCGACGTTAGCACTACCGGATAAAACATGGTTATTTAGACTTTAGGATCGAGATAACCATTGCAACATTCGTTTGCTTGGCTTGATGATTGACTTCACTGAGTCTTTACATTTATGTTTTATGATGTCAGAACTAGAAAAATGTTAACTTATTATCTTCATCATCAAACTATGCATAGTCTAAGTATTTGAGGATGGGTATATGGATCTTAGCCCTCCAGAGCTGTGTTACAACTGACACATTTAGAAGTATTGACTGGACTGTGTAAAATACATTGTAAGATGTTGTAAAAATTTATATTGTCATGCTTGAAGATTGTGTGAAATTTACTCTGCAGCAGTGCGTATTTGTTTAATCTGCTGCATAGTACCTGTCAAAGCTACAATTGATTAAGAAATAAAATGGAGCACTTATGGCAGTAACTCAAGCATAAGTAACAATCAAGAGCACTTCTGTAAGAATTTCAAATAAGATAGGAACTTAAAATCTGGGAGACGTGTTAACTGATATATGCATTGCATGGAGGTTAAAAAGGTATGTGTGTGTGTGTGCGTATAAAGCAAAATAAATCACATCTTATCTTGCTGTGGCTTAGCCATAGAATCATCGCTTAATGTTTTGTGTATAAGCTAATCAGGGTATGTTTCCAAACGGCACACCACACAAGGATAAACTTGTTTGTAGATTGCACAGTTAGTGTATTTATGCACATCCTTATAGGTCAGAGGCCCAATGGCTAATCTCTCTCCATTTAGAGCGCCTAGACATGCATTCTCGTCAGTTTAATGGCAAAATCAACCTTAGTACACAAATAAGTCCTGAACTCTAACGAGAAAGCCTTAACCTCCCACTCTGACCTTAACACACTTCCATAATGTAAAAAAGACGCTCAGACCAAAGCCACTCATGTGTGATATAAAAGAACGTTTTTAAACAGTATGTATCTATATATCAGCACAAACACCTGAAATAGAAATCATACCTCTAATCATAGTCCTATTGGCTTATAAAACCTCCTCATGGGCTATAACATTCCCATGCCCAGCTGTTGACCCTTGCTGCTACTGACACCCCTCTTTGGTGGATGTGCGGCTTATACAGCGGCTGATGTTGCATGCGTTGAAGTACTGGTTGGTACTGCTGCTAAAACCAATATGTCCTCAGTGGTTGCTGGTGTTGTTGTCAAGGCAGCAGATCGTATAGGTGAGGCTACTGGTAATGTTGCTGAGGGGTGCCTGGTACTACTTCTGAGGTAGTGGATGTTGCTGCTGACCTCTGTGGACGGTGCCATGACTGACGCTGCTGAGACTGGGATTGACTCTATTGGGTTTGATGCCTTGTGGGTGGATGTTGCCCCTTTAGCACACAATTCATATGATGATCAGGCATCTTGCTATAGAAGTTCATGTCATTCCCATATGGCACTTGATGGCTCTGTGTCCTCGACCACTACAAAGGAAACACCTATTTGGACCCGTCCGAATCTGATAAATCTGAGATAGCCTTGAAGACCCCTAGGAGGTGGCAAGCGATGACTTGGCCATCCTCTGTGATTGGAAAGACTTGCTAGGGGTACCTATAGTATATTGGTTGTTTAAAACTATTAATACTTCATTTGCCCCTTCTATAAGTAATCAAGTGTACTTATATTTAACTCCTTACAATGTGACCTTGTTAGCCTAATTAAAGCCTATAGTATATTTGTTGTTGTGTAAAACTATTAACACTTATTCTTTTATCCCTTCTAATAGCAATCAAGTGTAGTTTAATATTTAATTACTGATAAAGTGACCTTATTTACCTGATTACAGCATGCATGATTCGCATATATTCATTATTTTTATGTAGCCAATTGATCAGTATCAACAATAGTAAACCACAACTTAAAGCTTTGAAACTGCATATAATCATATAAAGCCAGCTAATTATATTGCACAAAAGCAGGTAAAGCTAATGAATCTGCAAATGTCTTTGTTTACAAGATATGATGGGATTGGCAAGGGACAAACTATGCAGTAGATGATAAGTATTAATAAAGTAACTTTAATTGTTTGTGATTGAAGAAGCAGATTTACTGTTTTCTGTATCAAAGTTATTGTAGCTTTTACCTGGCAAATCTCTGAATTCAAATTGCATTTTCAATATGCTCTCACTTGTCAGCATGTTATTTTTCATTGCTACCTGGATATCTACACTGACTCAAACAATACTCAGATTTCAGGATTAGGGTCCTGAGAAATCAGAGTTTGGAGAGAGTATCTTCTATAATACTTGGTTCATAAATGAGAAATCTGACCACAATGTACAAGCGTATAAACAACTTCTTTGGCACTTTCTTTCAGTATGAGTCTGTAAAAGGTTCGCCTGCAGATAATTTGAAGTCTAGGAAGAAAGTATTGGATCCTCAAGGACCATTTCTCCAGAAGTGGAATAAGATATTTGTTTTATCCTGTGTGATGGCTATATCTGTGGATCCCCTCTTCTTTTATATTCCAGTAGTAAATGATAAAGAGACTTGTATTGATTTGGACAACAATTTGGTAATCACTGCTAGTGTCTTACGCTCCTTCACCGACATCTTTTACGTACTCCATATTATATTTCAATTTCGAACTGGCTTTATAGCTCCACCATCCCGTGTATTTGGAAAGGGGGTCTTGGTTGAAGATTCTTCAGCAATAGCCCTTAGATATCTGAAATCACACTTTCTTATTGACATTCTTGCTGTTATTCCTCTGCCACAGGTAACAGAATCATCTTTATGGTGTATCTGCATGCACAATATGCTAATTTTGACTTCTGTCATTAAAATTTTTTGTACATGTTGAGTTTGCAAAAACCATTATTTTCCATTTTCATTTTTTAGATTAATGAATGTTGGAGATGTACAACATAAAAGGTTATTTTCTAGCAGGGTAAAATGTTATTATTCCTTATAAAATGTTTGGTTAAAACTTAAATATTCCTTTATGGTCATCTTGCATAGAAATCTTAATGAAGCCTAGAAATCTATAATTATTCTCGGTTATGCAGAATCTCTTCACTTTTAATAAACCTTGAATCTGATATATTCAAGCAATATGCTGGTCACTGAAAATGGATTGCCCGTTAAAAACTCATGTGAAAATGTTCTAACTGATCAGAAAGTTTATTATGTCTCATAGTTTGCTTATATATTAAAAGCCTGAACATGAGTACAGAATTTATAGATTTAATTTATTTCACTAATCTCCTTGGTCACTAAGACTTTGAATTTGCATAGCCCAATAGTTTTTGATGCATGCATCTTTATATTCAAGTTGTAAAAGAGAGCCCTTAACTTCTACATTGATTTATATACTTAAATGCTACTAGAGTGGTTATAGTGTGTTTATGATCACCTATTGAATAAATTTTGCTTCAATGCTTGACGGTAACCAAATCGACCAAGATTGAAGACAATGTCCCTGAAATTTGATACAAGAGTATATCACTAGTAATATTCAAATGAATTAAATCATTTTCATTGCTTTCACCAATGTTTACTTTGGTCTCTTTCTTCCCCTTGAATCCCTTCACAAGATTATAACTAATTTGTTGCATTTAAGTATCTGTCTCTCATTAACGTGTTTCACTAAACTTTTGCAAACTTCTCTAATGGATTGGTTTTTTTTCTGAGAACACCTTTGCACGGATCCTATCAATATTAGCTTAAATGTGTGAGAAAAATTATAACTTGTCCAGGGTTTTCTGGCTGCTCATCAGCTTTATCCTCTACCTGATTTCAAGTGCTCTTTGTTATTCAAACTTTGCTTCTTTCATTGGATGGTTGGGCATAATCATTTCTTTGCAAGACATATTTGTATTTTGTTTTACAATTGCTGGTTCATAAAGAAAAAAAAAATGCATATGTAGTTATTTGGTTTCAACTCCTATCATGCTTTGATACTGTATCTTTTTTCTTGATCTCGTTCACTAAAAACTACTGTCTATAATATCTTATCTTCATGAGATTGGAGAGTACAGTGTCTGCTTTGTGTGTGGAAACTGGCTATTCTGTTGTTACAGGGAACTGTAGTTTAATTGTTCTCTAATTTCTTTTTGTTGTTCAGATTGTTATATTGGTAATAATGCCACGATTGAAAGCAGCTTCATTGGACTCAAAGACACTGTTGATGTATATTGTCATATTGCAATATGTACCCAGACTTGTTAGGATAATACCACTGTATTTGGAAGTCACAAGATCTGCTGGCATAATTGCTGAAACAGCTTGGGCAGGGGCAGCTTTTAATCTTTTGCTTTACATGCTAGCGAGTCATGTAAGCTCCAAGTTTCAAATAATTTGTTTAACCTTGAATTTTTGATAATCCTACTTATGAAATAGCTACTGCGAAATAACCTTCAATTTTTTTTTTTCCTTAGGATAGATAAGTCTAAACTTTTCACTACAACTTTGATTTTGATTGTGTGGATTTCAACATATAACAATGTTCTCTGTTGATTAACTTTTAGGCTTCTTAGTTTTTATGCTTTGCTGGTTTTCTGCATGTTTATAATGTTCTCTGCTAACACCTTTTGGTTCTTAATAATCTTTTAATTTTTTCTATTGTGCGTGAAGTATGTTAGGCTAATGATAACCTTATTTTGGGTTTTTTGGCTTCAGAGATTTATTCATCCACACTGGTAGTGTCCTGATTTGACTATATTAATTTTGTCATCATCATCAATCAACGTTTGCCTCTACTTTGTGGGCTCAGCTACTTGGGTCTTTTACTTTATTGAGATCCTTGCAAAGCTATATTATTAGTAATATTCAAACCAATTCAACCAGTTTTTATTAAATTATTAAAGTTTTCTTTGATCTTGTCTGTCTCCTACCTTAAGTTAAAAAACGGCTTGGTTTCAATTGTTTGTTGTGCACTTGAATCTTCCAGAAAGCTTGTGGATTCTGAAAATTTGACTAGTGCATGGCAATTATATGTGGTTGTAAGTTGAAAAGCCCTCAGTAATCTTATTAGTAAAATATTTTCAGGTACTTGGGGCTTTCTGGTACTTTCTTTCCATTGAACGAGAAGATTCTTGTTGGAGGCACGCATGCCACCATACAGCTAATTGTACAATTACTTCCTGGTACTGTAGTAATGGAGAAAGAGGAAGCATGGATTTCATATCTGCTTTATGTCCTATTACTGATGCTGATCCTGAAATCTTTGACTTTGGCATTTACCTTCAAGCTCTTCAATTAGACATTGTTAAGCCAATAAACTTTCTGGAAAAGTTCTTCTATTGCTTTTGGTGGGGCTTACAAAATTTGAGGTACCTATAAAGAAATATTCTCTTTAGTTTTGACTTGAGTATTTCTAGGCTGCTGGTACTGAATTTTACAATTAATATAATCCATGTGCAAGCTCGAAATCATATGATTAGGATATTGCTAAATGAAAAGAGAACTGATTGCACCAATTTATGCATACCAAGCTTGTTGCACATTAGAAAAAGATAAAAAGAAAATATTGTGAGAGAATGAGTAAAATGTAAATGTCTATACTTTGAGAGAAAAAGAGACGTTAGAAAAGAAACAAGTGAAGTTTTGTCATCTATTACTGCAAAGAGAGTTAAACAACAATTCTAAGAGAATAATGAGAAATGTCGAGTAAGAAAAATTTAGACAAAGTAACTAGTCTCAGTTTGCTACTAGGCTTTGAGCTGAGGTTGACTTTCGATTGTTAAACAATTTTTCTTTGATGATTTATGGTTTAGTTTACTTCTGTTTCATGTTCTATACTCGGTTTATAGTTTATCTTATCTACTTGAAATGGTTACAAAGGAGCTCCTTTAACCTAAAGTTCTTTTTGTTATGACTAGCTCATTGTTGATCATATGAAGTTTGTTGGCACATGCAATCTTTTTTCCAATGGCACTAGGTTGGAATCTATATATATTCTGACATACTGGTTTTATGCTTGATATCCTGCAGTGCCCTCGGACAAAATATGGAAACCAGTACTTATTTGTGGGAGATCTTATTTGCTGTTTTCGTCTCTATTTCTGGGCTTGTCTTGTTTTCACTTCTCATTGGCAATATGCAGGTACTCTGTTTCAGTGATCAATTTGATAGGATTTGTTTCAGTTTTGTTCATGCAAAACTTGGTGTTTGCTTATATTTAAGTGAATCAGTTCTTGCCTGTGGAAGTTGATGAATGAGCTTTTTTAAGGCATGAAATATCATCTATTTGTTTATTCGAACTAAAAGAGAACTAGCATAACACCAATAAACATATATTTATGTCTGGGTTCTTTATTTTAAGACATGAGGTTTATTCACATGCATTACATCTCTTATTGGTACATTAAACAAGTGCTCTGCTGATATTACAGACTTACTTGCAATCGACCACTGTGAGAATAGAAGAAATGAGAGTTAAAAGGCAAGATGCAGAACAATGGATGTCTCATCGGTTACTTCCAGAGCACTTGAGGGAGCGAATACGTCGTCATGAGCAATACCGATGGCAAGAAACAAGAGGGGTTGATGAAGAGCATCTGCTTCAAAATTTACCCAAGGACTTAAGAAGGGACATAAAACGTCATCTCTGTTTAGCACTACTGAAGAGGGTAAGTTACTTTCCTCTTGTTTTTCATATTCACCAGTCACCACCAACACCTGATATAAGCCAAGGCGTGTTTGGGAGGGATTAAGTATAAGCTTCTCAGTATATTTGGTTATCCTGGAATCAGCATTCTAACTAAGAGCTATTAACTTCATGTTTTTTAGAGTTTTCAAGATAAAACTTTTTTTTTCTTCTTGTTTTGCTGTTTTGTAGGTTCCTATGTTTGAACTAATGGATGATCAACTCATGGATGCCTTGTGTGACTGTCTGAAACCTGTTCTCTACACTGAAGGCAGTTGCATTATTCGCGAGGGAGACCCGGTTGATGAAATGCTCTTCATCATGAGAGGAAAACTGCTTAGTGTGACGACTAATGGTGGAAGAACTGGGTTTTTCAACTCAGATTACTTGACTGAAGGAGATTTCTGTGGCGAAGAGCTTCTAACATGGGCTTTAGACCCACACTCAGCTTCTAGTCTACCCACCTCCACTAGGACGGTAAAGGCTGTGTCGGAGGTTGAAGCCTTTGCTCTAGTAGCTGATGATTTGAAATTTGTTGCATCCCAATTCAGGAAGTTACACAGCAAGAAACTGAGGCATACTTTTAGGTTCTATTCACAGCAGTGGAGAACTTGGGCTGCTTGCTTTATACAGGCAGCTTGGCGCCGCTACTCGAGAAAGAAGCTAGAGGAATCGCTGCGCGAAGAAGAGGACAGGCTGCAGGCAGCCATTGTGAAGGATAGTGCTGCTTCACCAAGTCTTGGCGCGACTATTTACGCTTCCAGATTTGCAGTGAATGCACTACGTGCCCTGAGGCGAAATGTTGCTCGCAAGGCAAGGTTGCAGGAAAGATTGCCTGTTATGTTGCTGCAGAAGCCACCTGAACCAGACTTCACCTCAGAAGAGCAGTAAGCAGTAATGGATGTGATTCTGGCTCATGCATCACAACAGCTTCATATCACATTCTTGGTTATGTTCATACAAAAGATGAGGTTTCTGGCATTGCAGCTGGTGTTCCATTAGAAAGCATCAAAGGTTTGCCAATCCTGCACTTAGAGCTTGTTCCTTGCCTGATGGATCATTTGTATCTTTTTGTGTCGATCAGTATGGAAAATGCTATGGACCTCTGGATCATCTGTATATAACGTATTCCAGTGACATGGCTATTTGTATTATGAAATGAGCGTGTAATCCATGAACTTCAAACTATTTTGATGGTTGAAAATATGCACTTATTTTGTGTTTTATAATATTTGCCGAAATTACAGTTCATAGGTAGGTACAGTTTGTACTAGGTACAGTTTACTCTGTAGGAAGGAGAATTGAAAGTTGTTAGCAAAGGGGAAGAGTGCATTATCAAGTTGGAAGATAGTAAATCAGGTTTGCTCATCTTTCCAATTAAAATGGAACAGAAAGCAATAGCATTAGAGGATTATGAACTTTCCTAATCATGTGAAACACTTTTAGGAGAATTGTATGCTAGAGCATTCTTGAGAGAGGGAGAACCACATCCAGTAGAGCCTGTTATTGACAGTAGCAGGTTTGCTATCTTTCTGTCATTTTCTAGCAACAATTTTTGTGACAATTTGAAGTGCATCAAGTCCAGATATGTCATATTTATCAACTAGATAGATTATTTCATTTGTGGCTAGTATATTCCTAATAGCAGAACTTGGTTAATGTGTACCCATATATACATACCTTTTGTTCATTACACATGGCATTCATTCACTTGATCACCATTTCTCTTTTCTCCAGATACTTTGTGCATGCTTCGCATTGAGGAAAACATAGGTAAGTTCCTTGAAATTTGTCTCCGTAAGTTTGTACTTTATCTAATCGAGAAATCAAGCTTGCTGTTATTAGTTATATTCTCCACCACTTAGGGAGTATCATCTATATTTTCCAAGTAGCTTCTTGTTCTTACTTGATTCACTTTATTTTACTAAGCGAGCAATGAGTCTACTTGTAAAACCCAAGATTCAAAACAAGTTCTCCATACTGATCTGCTGTGAACAAGAATGAATAATCTGTTTTTGAATATCATTTTGCTAAGTGATTGAACATTTGGTGGCATTTTCTTATATAGAAAATACCAAATTTTCTAGCCAATGTGAGTAAGTCTGCACAATAATATTACCATATGTTGTGGGAAATAGTGACTGCTTTCTTTCTTTGTTTATAAAATGATGAGAGACACTTTTAGGCCATTTGATTTCATATAAATCAAGCATTGGACATGCAAGATATAATTGATTTTGTCAAGTAGAACCTGGAAGCTTGAGGAATATGAAATGGTTACTACCAGCTATATAAACAAAAAGAAAGTTGCTGAAGAGATGGAGCAACATTATCAGACAACATCAACAGTTGATCATAGTCTCTGAAGGAAGGGGAGACTTTGGTGCTTCAATTAAAACATTCAAGTTTTAATATGGATAGAGGTGACTGACTCTCTGTTACTATTTTTCTGAGCACCATGGTTCACTGATTTTAGTTTATTTCAGCTGAAAGCTCTGTTACTCTGCTGCTTTCTTGTTCACTTGCAACAGAAAGGAGGACAAGTCTGCAAACTTGGAGCAGGGTCTGAACAATCTTTCCAATCTTCACGAGCCATCTTGATTGGATCGAACTCGCTTGGTGAGCTCGACGAGAGCAATGTCGACCGCGTCCTGAAACCCTAATTCGTTGCCACTCGAGTCCGGGTGAGCATAGGAGATCTTAGGAATCAGCTCAATCACTGTCTCTCTCATCTTTGCCACGACATTTCTGTGAATCCGAGCTAACTCTTCCTCGACTCGGTCCCACTGGTCCGGTTTCAACAGAACCGACCAGTCTTCCGGTCGGGCCGGCAGGTACCATTGATATTGCGAGTAGGCAGAGTGCTCGGACAAGAACACCGGAATGCAACCGGCCAGTATCGCATCGAAGGTGGACCGCCGGCTGAACGACTCGCCCGGGGGTTGCAAGCAGAAGTCAGCCCGGCGCATCACGTCCAGGACCCGGCCCGGGTCATCGCACTTGTGCAGGACCGGTTCGCAGTGGACCGGAAGGCACCGGTTTGACTTCCAGCACTGGGCCATGAGCGAGGTCCGAACCGCCGCCTTCTCCCGGCCGGGCTGCAACCCGCCCACGAACGCGAACAGGAAGCTCCGAGTCCGAGCGAACCGGCGGAGCTCCGCCTGCCAGTCCGCTACGTCCTCCGCCGTCCGCGGGTGGAAGTAGGAGGGGTAGGGGATGCCGAACTGGTTGCGTCCCTCCCAGGGATGGCGCTCCACGGTGAGGACGGTCATGTTGGCGACCTCCGGGATGAGGAGCAGGTGGTTGGCGTCGAAATCGGGGTAGGCCGGTTTCCGCATGAAATCCCAGGAGGTGCGGCCGACGACGAGGAAGTGATCGCGGCCGCCGCGGCGGCGGAAGGCGGAGAGGGAGGCGAGGTGCTCGGCGAGTTCGACGGCGAGGGCGTCGCGGTTGTTCTGCCGGAAGCTGGTAGCGGCGTGGAGGCTGGCGAAGAAGGGGACGTAGAAGAGTTCCGCCGCGGCCTGGTCAGTGGTCCGGCAGGGGTGTCGCTCGACACGGGCGTTAAAGATGACCTCGGCGGAGAGCGGGTGTGTGGCATACCAGGACGTGAGGCCGGGGTCGACGTCGGCGTCGGCGGGGAGGCGGAGGAGCGGGCGGCCGAGGCCGGAGTGGCCGACGTTGGGACAGATGCGGCAGCAAGCGTAGCGGGAGAGGCAGCGCTGGACGACGTCGGAGTTGAAGCGCGGGTGGAGACGGTGGACGTAGAAACGCGCGATGGAAGGGTCGCAGGTGGCGGGCGGCGAGCTGCTGAGCTGGCTGGCGCGGGCGGACCCGGTCGGAGCCAGCAGCGGGAAGGTGTAGAAGAGGAAGCGGAGCCAGAGGAGGCAACAGAGGGAGACGAAGACGACGCAGCGGAAGCCAAAGAGGAAAGAAGAGCAGAAGGAAGAAGAAGGGAAGAAGAAGAAGGAGAAAGATGGCTTGCCTTCCTCATCCCTGGAAGCCATTATTACTCTACCCAATTAAAAAATGGATCTTCTTCTTCTTCTTCAGGATGGAGAGAGGAACTTCAAGACAGAAGAAGAAGCATGAGAAATAATGATGGTCAGTCTAGACAGTGGCCGGCATTCCCTGTTTCTTTATAGTGCAGATTATGAGACTGCCCAAAAGCTTCGTCAAATTTTTCAACAGCAGATTGACGGTCAAGATGTACTTATGTTAATCATCGTCAACAAGGTAATTTTTACAAAACTAAATAAATAAATAAATTATTTTTGGCAAAATTCAAAAGTTATGAGACAAAATATCCTCACATGCGTTTGGAAATGTGCACAACGTGGTCGCATGTTGATCAACATGAAAATAAACTTTGGTTTTGTAATTACGTATTCTCAATCGTCATAATTATTTGCTTATATATTTGCTCCAGTTGAATATCTTGGACGATCAAGTTACCAATCAACGAACGATTCAACGTATATGACTTCCTGACGAAGCTAACCTGAAATGCACTTTTACAGGAGGTGAGAATATAGTAGACCATTCTGATGCTCAAGTTAGTATTCCGTGAAAGGAAAAATGAAATTGTTGAAGAAGAAAAAGAGTTTAAAAAGTCGAACCAGCCAGCGGAGAAGAAGAAGAAGAAGAAAACCTTATTTGAGATTTATGTAGTCGTCAAGAGGGCCTCCCCATGTTCGCTAGAACGACATCATTATATAAGTGTATGAGGAGATCATATCTAATAAGTGTTCATTGCTTCTGTTTCTTTTTGGCATTATGTGCATAAAAAAAGGATTCAAGAGAACCAAATCCGACAACTTCATAATTGCTCTTTTATTTTATGTTGTCATGTGTCTTAAGAATATTCATAGTTTATTTATGAATCCACAAAAAATAAAAATATTTCATCTTCCCTTAGTCTTTTGTAACTGTCAAGTTAGTCATAATTGTGACTTTTATTTGACTCTTGACCTTCATCCAAAAAGAAACCATGTCATCCATTGCCTTGCATCTCATTGCCCCTGCATCAATATTAAAAGATTAATATTTTATGGTGGTGGAGATGTCGTTCAATTATGCAGTGCAACCTTTGCTTCATGAGCAATCTTAGTAATCATTGTAAAGCCTTTAGAGCTTAACTAATGTTTAAAGTGATTGAGTTAGGTGAGAGGAGCCTGTCCTCATCTTGCTTTTGAAAAATTAAAAACCATAATAAATAAATATATATATATATGTCGTCTCATGACAAGGTTAGGTGCCCTAGTTGTTATGTTAACTAAATAACCAATAAGTAGTTTAATTAATTTCTTAATCTTCTAATTTTTTTGGTCGTTGACTTAATTTGTCCTAGTGTCTTCAGATAAATTTTTATTAATATTTTGTCCTTATTTTGGTAAATATAATTAATCCAACATGTATTGTAGCGGATATATTAGCTATAATAGTTTTTTTCTTCTTTTGGTAAAAAATAATTTGAATGTAATTTTTTTTTTTACTTAGGGATATTCATTTTTACTATAGCAAATATATTCATTTTAGTAAAATAAATAAGTAAATAAAAATAGTTTCATATAAAATCATTCTAAAATTTATGTGATCATTAATGAAGTATCACTTCACTCAAATTTGATTTTGTCTGTTGTTTTCCTTGAAGGACGGGAAGAAATCTAGGAACGTGTATAGAGAGTCTAATTTTCAATTATTTTTAAAAAATTCATTCGATCTGAGTTTTTAGTATATGTGAACTATGATTGAGGATTTTGTATCGTATCGATCAGTCAAAATCTTTTGGTCCACCAAAATCCAGTCTAATAGAGAAAATAGTGTTCCCTTCTGTCTCAAGTTTTGACTGATTGATTTTAATAGAATATTTAGCTAATTAAATATAGTTGATGGAGACGTAAAAGCACATGGAGATGGAGTTCATGGAAAAAGTTTGGGCCAAAAACGATTAATAATGCCCAATCATTGAATTATGACGATCAACAAGTTTGTGCTGTGAAATCAAACCAAGTCAGGGTGGGTGGCATTTCCTAACCAAAAAATAATTCAACTTATTCTTAATTTTATCTTTTATTTGTTTAGACCTAAACTTTCTATTTTTCTTATATTTGTTGAGAATAGGAGATGGAATAACTCAATAAAATAATCACGATCGAGTATTTTCAGTTAGCTGGATAACAATTAGGTCAATCTTCCTTCAAATCTGTCTCTAACGGATTGGGTTTCCTTTAGCTCGATCTTCAATCAAGTCGAACTTCAATGAGATTGGTCTTTTCAAATTAGACTTCAATGAGATCGGTCTTTGTCAGATCAGACTTATAATGAAATTAGCTTTCAGTGAGGTCGATCTTCTTGACTTCAAATGAGGTTTAACCAAATAGGTTATTCCAAAGAAATCACCAAATGAAAAGAAGTCATCAAACAGAAAGAAAAAATCATCTATAGATTTAAACAAATAGGTTAATTCCAAAACAAAAGACAATACCTTAGTAGCAACTAAACAAAAACTTAAATAATCCCTAAACCCTAACAGAGTAAAAGATTAAAATAATCTTAAAAATCAAGCTAAGGTGTCATCCCACGCCATAGCCTTATTGGGAAGCACGACTTAGTAGTGTCAATTACTAGGCGAACACGGTGGACCTAACATGACCATGTTGGAAAGCATGACCTGGTCGTGTCAGTTGTTGGGTGTCTTCGGTTGACCGAATACGACCGTATTGGAAAGCACGACCTAGTCATGTTGGCTGCTGGGCGAGCACGATTGACCTAACATGGCCATATAAAAAAGCATGACTTAGTCATGTCAGCTGCTAGGTGTCTTCGGTTGATCGAACATGACCATATTAAGAAGTACGACTTGATTGTGTCGGCTACTAGATGTCTTCTCTTGGTCAAGTGGTAGCAAGAGTGGCATGGCCATGTCAAGAAATACGATCAATCCTTATTTAATATTTGATATTAGACATCTTAATTGTTGCTTGCTACATCACTTTCTCCGCCATATCATTTATGAAATTATTATCGATACAAAGTATTCTTTACGTGTACATCTTTAAAATGCTAAATTATTTCCGCAATAAGTGCAAGAAAGAGGAATATATTGCATGTGATGCTGCTTCTCCATGAGAATTAAAGATCAAACCATGAAGCATGAGTGATGGAGGCAATGGAATTTATATTTTTCCTTGCATTCTTTGAAAATTTTAAAGTAAAGATTCTCAAGGCATTGATATGATGAGCTAAAAGAGAAGCCGGCCCGAGAATAAAGACCCAAGTTGAAGTCATATTTCATATCGTAGAGCGATAAGGACCTTCAACCTAAAACTCTAAAAGTTAATAAGAGAGATATATACCGATAAATCCACTACATACTCAAATGTATTTGGAAGGAATGAGAGAGCCAGGGTGACTATTGGGGCATGCTCAAATTAAGCTTTAAGTCATTTTTCTCAAAAATCTCTGACTCAGCAAACACTATTAGGCAATTGAATTTGACAACGCTCCTACTTATAGTTCCAAATCATATATACCTCTCTTTGCATTGTCCCATTCCATCGTTGACCTACTAATAAAGCTAAGTGAATAAAGACACTACTGATAAAGAGATGCACTCCAAGTCAACTCGACCAGCAGCAACTAAATTTTAGTGACTGTGTCAGTGTAACCACTACAATGGAAGCTTTGCTTGATGCTGACTTCCATTTCACAGCAGTAGGAATACAAATCTCTCCTCCTTCCTTGAAAACTTAAACTTGTAGAAACTATTCATGGCATCTATAGCTAGCTATACGTTGTAAATTAGCTATATAATTCTACGAGTGAATATATGGCAAGTCCACTGTACTAATAAATAGATAGATTCCTACCTAATTGAAGAAGAGTATGTATAAAATGAAAGAAGACAAAATGTGAAAAGTAAAGGTAAATTATTCTAGCTCGCGTCCTTTCTGATGATTATCAATTGCATGGACCATTTATTGTACCTTCTTTTATTCGATCGCAATCAATTGAATGCAAATCCTGAATTAGACCGCTTACACATATGACATACCACTCACTGCTTCACATTTATTCCTGCAGCGCTTCGAACCTGGAGAATATCCATAACTCAAAATGGAACCAAATCAAATTAAACCGAAAAAAAAAATCGGTTTAATTTGTTTGTTGAGCACAATGAATGCAGGGGAAACTACGTAGCCTGCTGAATTAATTGATGGATGATGTTTGTGATTGATTGAGTAAAAAGAGGACCAACAGCATATGAATGGTGTTTTGTGCAGACTAATTTTATTCCATCACATACTGATGCTTGTAGTCTAACAAACGAAGCTTTTGAGATCGAGTTCCCTCAACTAACTAGGAACTAGTTAACAACTGCAACTTTTCAGCAAAAAATTACAATGACGATTCTATGTTACATCACTAAATGTTGCAGAGGGGGAAGGTGGAATTAGTGTTCCAATAACTATATTCGTTGTCACTTTCACAGGCCCACATGCCACTAACTATCCGTGTCATATTTAATCATGGATAACAATTTCATTGAAGCTTTCAGATGGTAATAAACATTTAAAGATTACACAACGCGATAGAAGCACATTCGTAACGACTGTAATAGCTGCAATGCATCGAAACATTACAAATTGTTTGCACTTTAGACGGAGCATCTATAGTAGTTCTCTATACTCCTATTTGAGGTTTACCACTAAATCTAATCTTTATGTGTCAAAAGCTTATGAGCATTTTAGAAGAGCAAGGAGACTTAATGTTCATGTATCAGTATGCTTAAGATGGACATAAATTAGGGCAAATCCAAAGGATCGAATTCACTATTTACCTTCAAAACTAACTAAAACTTACAGCCTAATTCTATTCTAACACAAACTGTTTGTAAGCACGTGGTGCAACTTATCAACGATAGTCAGAAACAGTATGCAATTGAGCTCCATTGGAGACTAAACATTTTGATTGAACATTAACGCACTTGATCGAACGTATAGTCAATATCAATACTCACATAAACAACATGCAGATCAAGGCACCTCTAAGTATATACTACATGTGGTAAAATGAAGCACAAAACAAATCCCCAAACTTACAACACGAATGTAAAGGACTAGAAGCCAATGTGAAAAAAAAATGAACAATAGTACGGGTAGCTGTAACAAAATTCTGATAAATAAAAACAAATGTATTTATGGGAAAATGAACTAAGAAGCTACCTCTCCTGCAGTAGATGAGGCAACCTCGGTGCTAGGAAGTGGTGGCACACCTTCTGTGGGAGGAGGTGACTCAGTAGCTTTGGGGGAAGCATCTGGGTTGCTCACCGGTTCTGCAGCTGAGTTGCTTGCTGGTTCTGTCACTGGAGCAGTAGTAGTGGCAGTAGCAGCAATTGTAGCACCAGATTGATCAGCCGGCGGAGGCGCCTCCAACATTAGTGGCTTATCTGCCTCAGAGGTTGGAGTGGTCTGAGGGCCTGCCGCAGACTCACTCTGGACTGCAGCAGGTGTGGGGCTCGGTGCTGTTGTTGAAGGAAGTTGTGGTGTGGAGGCAAATGCAGAAGCTTTTTTATTAATAGTAAGAGGAGGTGCTGAGAGAGATGGCATTCCAGGAGGAAGGATTTCTATGGGAGGCTTCTTTACAGCATCTGATAAGCTTGTAAATTTTGGATCCTCCAGCGACGCCAAAAATGCTGCAGCAGCATCAGTTTTAACAGAGGGTGTATGATCAAGCTCCTTCTGCAGCATCTTGTTCCAGGCCTGGACTAAGTTCTTCAGTGTTGGGCGACCATGAGCCTGGAAATCATATTTGCTCAGTCATGAACAAGAATGGAGTACGACAGTATTGAAATACAAGAATCTAAGAAAAACTAAAAAGCATGTAACACTCCCACATTTATTCAAATTATTCCATTGATATCATTGGCTTAGGTCGACATGTCAAACCAAGGTCAACCATGCACAAAGCTTAAAAGTTGAAGCACATCAATCTCATGACAGTTCTACTTCCATCACATTTTCAAACAATATGTTGAAAACACTTCCTTCATAGGTACTGTCTGACACCATTCCTAACCTTTTCCTTCCTGAACTGTCTAAATGTCTATGGTAGGTTAGAACCCTTATTTTCATGTGAGCCCGAATAATTGCATATCGACAATTAGTTAGTAAGTTTAATATCTAACACCACGGTCATAAAAAGTATCCAATCCGATGTCGATTGTCCAAGTTGGATTAGGACTGACAATGGCCAATTCAATATTTAGCAGGCAAATAGGGGATCTGTAGACCCTTGAAGTATGCAGGACTATAAGATAACAATAAAAAACACCTCATAACTGGTGGAAATATACTGAAATAAGGTGAGAACCAATCGGTCTTCTTTTCCACAAAAAAACACAGACTTGACCGTGCTTGATTTGCTAATTCCAACTGGAGAATATTTATAAACAAATTTTCCAATAGTTAGGGTTGTATGTGGTACTAGAAATGGAAAATTGGAAAATAAAACAAAAAATAAAAAGAGAAGAGTAGAGCACAGACTAATCCAAATCTAACTATGAGAAAACGAGAGAGGAGCAGAGAGGGGTCATGCAACCTGTAGAGGCAAGAGAATTTACAAAGCAATTGTTGCTCCATTGCTGGTCATGTTGAAGGATACGAGATTTTGTCTCACCATTATCAGCATCATCAAATCACGTTTGTTGCAACTATTAAACATGACTTGTCTCATCAAGTCATGCTGGTAATACTTGAATCAATTAAATCAGTTTTTATTAAATTGGCTAGAATTTTATTTGGATATAAGTTGGAGCCATCCTCTTCAGAGTTCCAAATCCTGAACCCTAGCTAGGAACTGTAAGGCATGGAAAGAAATTTTAATCTATGAATTTATTATATGGGACGGTGAGATATGGTATTTAGAAAAAATTTCTGTTCCCTAATACTCAGTTTATTTAGGTGGATGTATAGGAAGGGAGAGAAGAGTGGACAGAAAGGAACAAGTATATATATCTTGGTTCGGTTTTTGCTTAATATTGTTCATTGCCTTTCCTTCCCCACTACTCATTTGTCAACTTAAGTAAACAGACCATAATTGTAAACAGATCTTTCAATTGATTCAGCCAGTTTGAACCTTAGGGACAGCTTCCGGCTCAAATGCTACAGTGTTACCTCCTTAAGTGACAGTTTTTCTGAAATCAGAAAGAAGCAAAATCTTACATGAGCATGGAGAACTGCCTCAGCAAGCATACCGGTGTCCTGCCATGCCTTCTCCATTAGTGCATTATCTCCCAAAACTGCTGCAGAAAATGCAGCTTCACGACCATGACCAGCAACAATCAGATTATTTACTAGCCCCTGAAAGAAATAGCAAAGAGTAATTAATGTTCTAAAAATTTTCTTACTGTAAAATAACTCAGTAAAAGAACAACATTAAAAATAGGCCTCACATGTAACAAATGTGTGCCATCAACTTCTTTTACATTTAATCTTCAATAAAGTTCCCCCCATTTCAATTTTACATGGTCATCAAGGACTAAAAGGCAGCTCGTCTACTGCCTAGGTGGTAGGAAGGCATCTAAGTGGGGACTAGGTGGTCTATTAAAATAATATCAAAATAAAAAGGGAAGTAAATTAAATTGAGAATGACTATAGTACTAGGTGTGTCTGTATAACAAGCTTTCCTTAACCATCAAAACAGGTTTAGAATCATATAAGTCATATTTGATAAATAAGTAATAGACATGTAATAACAATGAAATGTTTCATCGCATTGCTTCACATTGCAACCAAGAAAACAAAAACTACAACAAAGAATAAAAAGTTCAATAATCCAGTCATTCATAGCTTATAACTAATGTCATATTACAACATCAAACTATAGATAACATAATTAATGCCAAATTGCAGCAACTTATAGAAGAAAGTTTGAATTGTTTTCTTAGACCCACCTGGATCATCTAAGCAAACCGCTTGAGCATCTTGGGCTGTTTTTAAAAGGATTGCCTAACAAAATCCATCTAGCAACTTGGCAAAACCACCTAGGCAGCTACCTGGGCCACTTTTAGAAACTATGATGATTATCTTTGACATGACAATCAACAGTATTATTTTACCTTCACTTGCTTCTATATTTACCACAATTTAAAAGATTTCTTTATTGGTTAGTTAAAATCCGATGAATTAGTCAATTGTGCTTCCAAACAGTTACTTGGCACTTGCTTCTCCATCACTGCATGTCGCTCCCTTTTCCCTGTTGTCTGGGATTGGAAGCTCATCACTCGCCTTCAACTCCATGGCAAAACTTCAGAAGCCACATGCTGGTTGGGTCATAGCTTCTCTGGCTTTCTGTTCTTAAGCTGTTAATAAGCTTTGGGTGGATATGTTCATCACAATGAGCAGAAATTATGCCCACTCCCATAGAACTAAAGGATCTAAGCAACCACATCAAATATCTGATTCTCTAGTAGCGATTCTGTTAAATTGCTATACTAAAAAACCACAGATTTGTGGAGCCATGTAGAGTGCCTGATATAGCGTTGGGCATTAATCTGAAACAAATTTGATGTGTTGTAGATATCATGTTATGCCAAAGTCCCAAAGTCTGTGCAAATCATCCTACACCAGATGTTTGATCTGGCTTCCATAATCTGGAAAAAAAAACAACTGACCATTTGATCATCATCTTGTTTGATGCAAACCAAAGACATTTGCAATATTTTCAATTTAAAGGGGTGTTAACTGCCATAAAATATCCTACAGCTCTAGAACATTATCCTTCTTTTATCTATTTCCTTGATTCTCTAGTTAATTCTATTGTTATCTCTCACCATCTTGGTGTTTTGCACCTTTAACTACTGTAGATAAATACCTGCATAAATAGGTCTTTGATTCTGATTGATTTAAGCAGTATTTTTCACCCATTCACCCATTCTAATAAGGGCAACCCTTACAGGCTCTCTGCAACTGCAAGAAGCCATATTAACTTGCAATTCAAGGCCTTTCATATGCACCACTCATCAAGACCAACTTAGCTACATTCAAGCATCCAACAAGTAACAACATGAAGTTGAGAATATAAAAACTGTTGTAGAAATAAAACTAATCATTTCGTTCCTGACAAGTTAAAATATTCTACAGATTAGGATGTGTGGATCTTAAGAAGTTGCAAGTGTTGTAACTAGAAACATTGATTCCTTTTGCTTTGTTCTTTTAACAGTCTTGAAGAATCAATGTCCAGGTGAAAATAACCCAGGAAATATGATACAATCCTAGTGTCATTTGTAACGCCTTGACACCCTCAGTGAGTCGTGATCAAAATTTTCCTTTCTATGCTAGAAATAAGAGTTATAACTGAACAATCTTCCTCTAATATCAGTCATACTAACAATTTAAGCATTTTTTCTCAGTTTCGGAAGCTGGAAGTTTTTGGTCAAAAGAGTACATAAGAATCTGGTGCAGTGGTTTGGATAACTTAGGGTAACAAGATTAAAAGAAGCAACTAAAAGTGAACTAATGATTCGTATATATCAAAAGTAGGAAAAATTCCAGTCACATTCTTTAACATTCTCTAACAGGGCCATCTCTGTTGATGTACAGATTATTTCAAGATAAATGGAAGTTTCTGAAGTTTATCAATTTATTCATTGTTTGTGTTTCTAGATTTATGACTGTATCCATGCCATTGACAAAGTGATAGAAAATAAATGGTTTACATACTGAAAGTCTAGTTAGCTCTCCGTGATTTGCAAGCCGTAGTGCTAATCCTCTCAAAATTTGACCTTGCAAAGCACCCTTCACAGATCCAGCAGCAGCCAGCCTTTTGAGGGCTTCACGTGCAATATCAGATTGTCCTGTAGCATCTGCAGCATCAATAAGGTCTAGAAATTCTTTAGCAAACTTTGCTATACCCTGAACAGCATCCACTAGATTTTCCTGTTTAACAGCTGTTAGACTTAGAATCTCAGTGATATCAGCCGCATTTTTCTCTTGACCAACATCCCTGCTATTGCTCATTGTCAACAAGCATTGTAAGGCCCTCTTCAAGTCATTGCTTTGCATAGCCAAGTCAAACTCTAACCTGATAGGAGTAATTTGATCTTAGTAACTACTTGAATTTGTATAATAGCACTGTACCATATTCTCAAATGCAAACTACATGGGAATGAGGAAGAATTATCTCAAAACCACATGCTTTTCAAAATTATATATTTAGCACCCACAGTCATACCTCTTGGATATTCCAGGCAAATGCAGAGCTTCAGTTGCATATCCCATACCAAGCATGAACTGAGCTAAATCATCATGATGCTCACGGCTTAGTCTAGTTGCCCTGTTGAAGTGAAGAAATAGTTAAAAAGATTGTCTAGTAGTTTTGTCTCAAAAATTGAGTGTAAAGAAGAATGATATACAAAATCTACCACTTCACTGCACTAACTGCATCTCCGTATGCAGCAAGACAACGACAGCGTATACCTGGATGACTGAGAGACAGGGCATGTGCACACATATACCTGAAGAAGGATAGAATAGATCCATTAAGGTACGATTTCTAAACTTAGCAAGGTACAACCATCAGGAACCTCTACATAGTGTGTTTACATTGACACTGGGATGGCTTTACTTCATGTAATCTCCCTGAAAATTCGGTGTCAACAATATACCTTGAAAAAGTATACATGCAAGAAAATGGGCAGAATCAAGATGTAGTTAAGTGCTTAAATCCAATTGTGATCTTTAACTCTATTGTCTCCACAATATTATCCTTGCAGATGTCCTATTAATGCATGAAAAATTGCATCTTGGCTATGTGAAATCATATTGAAGTAATGGTTTTGAGACAATAATATTGTACAATTACAATGAGACCAAAGGCATTGTAAGATAATGCAGAAAAGCAATATCACCTGTCTACAAGCCAAAGAACACCATCTCTAACACCAACCACAATAAGAGGCCCAATGGGGCGCTTTTGTTCTTGGGGAAAGCGAGTAACTGCCACAGAGACACCTCCACCAGCAACTGCAACTTCGTTTACTTTTCTTTCTTCCATTTCTTTTAACACTGTATCATCCCCATCTACTTTGGTCTGCTGTTTAGGCAATGTAAGGAATGGAGGTATAGAAGGTGCATGCTGAAAGGAGGCTAGGCGAACAACCTAGAAGCATATTTGAGTTCATGTATCAGTTGTGTGTGCAACTTATCAACTAAGGAATTTTCAAAAAGAAAAAAAAAATCAAACGACATGAACTTACCCATCTTGAGTTTGAAACTGGAGTTTCATATTTGGGAAGAATGATTCTTTAGCAAATGATCTATGCTAATATACAAACGTTTAATAAAGATGAAGTTTTGGGATCTTTTCATCATTTGGAGAAAAAAAACAAGGGCAAATTTCATTCTAAACCCAAAGTTTAGTTGCTTTTTTAAAATTCCCCACAATGAATATTGTCAAAATACCCTCAACGCTACTAACTGCTTCATTTAAACTCTAGCTGTCAACTCCCCACTAACCACCATTGACTTTGTTACGTGGTGGTCGCATGTGGCTCATGATGGTCACATGTAGCATCAGGCTTCCCCATGTTAATTCAATGTGTCCATCTTTCATTACAGCACCTTGATGATGTCATCGGCAGTGGCTCTAACTTCTACATTGAAGAGTTGCTCAAAGGAATGAAGCATGAATTCCTTCCCAATTCCAGCGCTGCTTCCTGAAGGGACGAGGGTGGACATCCAGCAACCGCTGATAACATTGATTCGAGGCAAAGCAAACAGACAGCATGGTGGTGCATGTGTCAGTTGATGAGGAGCGTGCATCTTTCAACCTGGACATTGCAGACAACTCATCCGCATCCAAATGGTTGTCAGCATACCAGGAATGACACAATTCCACCAGATTGATGTTACAGTCTTATAGATGCCATAAAGGCCACTAAAGATACACTGATGGTGTATGTTAGAGATCGAAGATCTAAAAAGGAAATAGAGGAGAAGGTGACACTTGATGAGAATTAAGTGGTAGTAGAAGCAGTTAGTTTTCTCTTTATTTAACTTTTGATTTTGAAAAGGTTTATACATAAAAGAAAATTAGTCATAGTTTTGGAAATTCATGCTATAGTTAAGCTCTAATTAGATAAGTGAATTTGATCTTCCAAGCAAATGGGTATGTGTTATCTTTCAAGGAGTGGTTGATAGATGAAATAATTGTTAAAGGCAGCCAACAAAATCAAGGCACATGTCCACCTGCTCTCTCTCCTCAACCACCTGCTAAGCAAGATGAAATGGTAGATTAAGCTGTAGAGTATTAGAATTGGTCAATGTTTATCCATCGCCCAAGGCAACACCAGATGTTGCCCTGCTCTCTACAGATAATGGCAACTCTTGCAGCCAAAGGCAGTATATTAAACCACATCAACAGGAGGTAGGAGATGAACACCCAGAGTCATAGACAGGCTGCAACATTAATGGAGTTGATGGAGTCAATTCAGATTTGATGACCCGGGTGAAATGACATAATTTAAAGAACTCAAAGGATATAAATTGTTAAATGTTAGGGTGATAGGGAATTTCAAAATAGCCAATCAATTCCCTCTCCCTCCACTTCCTATGTTTGCTCTCAAGCAAATCCAACCTAAGAAATACATACTAGCTAGTCCTTGAACAGCAACAGATTAATCAACGTATAAAAGGCTGCATAGGCAAACACAACAAACTGAAATGAGATTGTAGATCATGCTTTCTCACCCAAATAATTTAGCAATATCATTCCTTTTTGGTAAATCTTGAGAGAGAGTTTCATAGATATCTTTCAAAATATGCAAAACTTTCAAATATGCCCTAGTTGAAACTTCCTGGTGCCATTAGCATGCTTATCATTTCCATATTTCCAAAATAATAGTCAGTAACATGCCACCATGACTAACTGGAGAATATTATAATTAAACAAGAAACTAAATTGATCACCTGAAGCATTGGAGGTCTTAGAGGGATTCGCTCATTTGTGGCAACTTGTGGATTATCAACTGTTATAAGTGCCAACTCACCATGCTCAGCAAAGGCTCTACTTTGCGCTTCTTGGGCTTTCATTTCTTCTTTTTTTCTCTTGGTTTCCAAATCTATTGCTGCAACGCCAGCATCAACAAAAACACACCTGGAAAGAGTACAGCAATCAGATGAAAGTAACAGACTGACAAATTTCACTTTATTTTTCTTTGAAGTGATTCTTTGCTAATTAATCAGTGGGAAGACTAATAATCCAGAATTTAATGGCCTTAGAGGTTGATTCAGTCAAACTTTATGAAAGGTATAATAGCCCATGTCATTGTCAAGATATGTTTTGTTCCCTGTACGATTAAGCCAGTTCAGTTTAACTTGGACAAATATGGCCAGTGTTTTAAATCCTGTTCCTTCTGGTCGAGACTGGTGAAAATTTCTGTTCGCTCATCAAGTGGCACATGAGAAGCTACGAAACTACCAATATGCAAGCAGACGAGCAAACTACTACCTCATTGCAAGAAGCTTGAGAAGCTCCAAATTCGCTTATTCTTCATTGTGAAAAGCTTTGTCTCAGAATTGTTAATCCTTCATCGTGAGAAGCTCCTCAGTCACTCATCTTTCGACACCTCTCCTTGAACCACTGGTATCTCCCACAAGCACTGAAACAAAGCAACTTCCTTGTTCTCCTTTACTTCTGCGAGCCATGATATCTTCCACAAGGTACATCATAAACAACTCCTCCACCCAATTTGTCACGCCCTAAGGGTGTAATTCCTGCTCACCAAGAGGTACCCCACTCGGTGATAGTGTAATAAAAGGAAACTAAAAGCTATATATACAAGACAACCAAGAAATTTCACAAATATTTAATTTCCTTTTATTATACTGTCATCGAGTGGGATACCTCCTGGTGAGTGGGAATTACACTCCCAAGGAGTGAGAGTTTTAGGAGAAAATTTATCGAATTGCTTAATTGTCATATTCATTTGACTTTTAGTGCCCTTTTTATTACATTGTCACCGAGTGGGGTACCTACTGATGAGTGGGAATTACACGAAGCATGACACAATTCTCCTCCTTCACTTAGGGTTCATTGGGCATCCTCCTCCACCTCCACCGCCTAGGCTCGCTAGGTATCCTCTTGCTACTTAGCCTAGGGCTGTGCTCATCATACCACCAACACTAGCATGACCAACATATCTCGTCCCAATTGGGACTGAACACCAGTCCGAATGAAATTTCCAACCTTGAATAAAACAAGTATAATAAACATACCAAAAACCTATTGGTCTTTGCATCAGCAATTCAACTCTTTCATCATTTTGTTCTTTCAATAACTAAGACAAAAATACAAGTTTCTAGGTGTCCATAGGTTCATTACATGTAACATCATATGCATTTGCAATAGAAAAATTTTGTGAATGCACCAACACAATATTCAAGTTGTAGAATCAGAGTTTGTTAGAAGAAACAAAGACGTAATAAGAAAATGCATGTGGCGAAAAATGTTTACACCTGATTGAAGATAAAATAAAGGCAAAGAAATCCTATGGTTTACTGATGCACTCTAGAGCAGCATGTGGTAAAAAAATTGAACGGATTGGTATCAGTACATCATGGACAATAGGACACTGTATGCCATCAAAACAAGGATATGATACTGTGAATCAATAGAGAAGTAAATGCAACTGTAAGGAAGAAAGATTATTTGTTATGATGTTATATGAAGGATTTGAGCTGAAAGATTGTTTGTTATGATGTTATATGAAGGATTTGAGCTGACGAGTGTAACAAAAAATAATAAGCAGATTTATTAGTGCTTCAGCAGAAAGATGAACATTTTTGTCTGTCCACATATGTTTAAATGTAGCTGCATTAACTTCTCATACAAGTGCTGGAGTGCAGTCTTTTCAATACGTCATGGTCAAAAAAAATTTGAATTCATCCATTATCTGAATCAAGAATTGGTTTGAAAAGGAGAAGGCAGATGCTCACTATGTGAAGGAAATCAGGAATCCCGGAGGAGAAAACAACAACAAAGGATCAGAAAGGATGCATAGAGACAGTTATGTTCTATTTTTGTTGGCTCTGTAACATCTAAATGCTGGAACCAGCTATTGATCTTTCAATGCCAAATGCATAATGCACCAGACCACCAGCAAAACATAAGATCAACAACATTTGGATCCACAAGTACATTTTGTATTATAATGGGTTCAATGAACATAAGAGCTTGAGGAGTTTTTTGTATGACTTACTCAATTGTAGTTGGTGTAGCGACAAAAAGTTGCCTGCGATGCCAAACAGCACCAGTAGCAAAGGGGATCGCAACATCTCCCAGGTACCTAAACTGAGGACGCAAGGAGGATATAACAATGTACTGTTGGTAAGCAAAGGCACAGTACTCAACAGTTTGGTCCCATGCAGTCCATTCTGGCTGGGCTAGAAGGCTGCTCACGGGCTGATATGTCTCCCAACTGCCATGTTTGAATGATAATAAGATCACTGTCTCAATTATTAATACATAAAGGAACTACAGATTAAAATAAAAGATAATCCATCAAGTAATGATCATGAGTAATTATAATTGTTAAAAACAAAAAACTAAGAGCTCTTGAATGTGAATACAGGAAAATTTGAGGAACCTGTATAGCTGGAAATTCTGTGGAGCAACTTCTGCAGCAGGTTTGTTGGAAGAAAAAGGATCATCAGGTGCAGCAAAAGATGATGTAACTCCACTATTGCCAAAGCCAGATAAAGGCATTGATTGAGTTGAAATAGCAGTTGCAGCCATCGGGCTGATTCTGCGTGAAGTTCGATATGCAACCCCGAGCAAAGCACCACCATGCAAGCCAATAACCTTAAGAGCAATGTGATAAGATAAAAGTTAGCAACCAAGACAATCTTTCTGTAGTGTGAAAAAATCCAATAAGCATAAACCACAATGTATGGGGCAGAAACAGCTAGACAGATGAGTAACCGCAACTCCATATTGCGAACCAATGAAGAGAAAACCCAATTAATTTAGAAACTTGAACACAATGAAAACTGAAAACTGAAAAGAGGAAACATAAAACATACTGGATCACTACGGCCTTCAATAGACCTTGTCATGACATGTGAAGTCCCATCATCTAACAAAATACGAACTTGAACAGTTGCTGAAGAAGCTGCACTAGCAGCTGCAGCAGCAGCTTGAGCAGCTTGAGCAGCAGCTTCTTTTGCTTTTTTAGATGAACCACCTTTAATAAGCGGTATTCTTGGAGCCAATGCAGTTTCAACTACAGCATATCGATCACCGCATGTATCCCAAGCAAAAAGCTTCCCAGTCCCAGAATCAACAACTGACCAGTCACTAGCCTTGTACACATAAAATGATGGAATATCTGGCCATACAATTGCAACATACCTAAAAAATTTGAAAAACAATGTCAAGAGAAAATCTTAGCATGAGGAAATGAGAATCACAAACTGTCATGATACTGAACAAAATGTAGGCTAAACTGGAAAAAAAAAAATGTAGGCTACTTGACACTATTGATTCATCTATTTCATCGTGGAACTATCATGATATTGAAGAGATAAGGTCAACATGATTTAAATGCCCTAAGAAAACTAAAAGCTTGAGTACAATAAATTTTTGCTTGCAAAACTAATGTTAAGAAGATAAAGATGGCATATAAAATTAAAAGTTTAAAACATTCTTTTCCTTTTTGCATCTACCAAACATATGATCTTAAAGAATAATAGGATATAAATTAAAATTAATCAACACGACATTTTGTACACAAACTCTTTGATGAATAATCATAGATTTAAAAAGTAAAAAAGCAGAATGGTTGTCAAAATGTTATAAATAATCAATCAGACCAAGAGGAAAGAACTCACCTTCCTGAACTGCTTACAGATAGCATAGAATATGAATCGTGTGGAGCTGGTGTGCTTATGTGCTTCTTAGTCTGCTTGACATGCAATTGTTCCAAATCCATCCTGGTTCTTCCTGTTTCGGTGATTGTACCAGTACTACCCAGAGATGGATTAGCAGTATTAGACAGCTGAAAGTTTAGCAACTTAAGCTCCCTTTCAACTATGTACACAGCAGAATGTTCTCTGCTACCAGGTGGTGTTGGTAAAGCAGCTGCAGCTGGAAGAGCTCTTGCATCAAACTCACTTAAAATAACACCAATATTGGTTCCTGTAGCCACAAGATGTGGTTGCAAAGGATGTGCAACCATGCAGTACACCTGAAATAAATGTATCATCTTCAGACATACTCCTTTCTCAAGCAAACCAAAAGAGCTTTAAGTTCCAGTTCTCATTAACATAAAGAAATGGTCATGCAGGGAATACAATCTACAATAATACTGTTCATGATAACCAGAAAAAAGAAAAAGGAAAAATTTTCAACTCTAATAAAGTGAAGAAAAAGACATTCTTACATCGAAATGCTATCCCAATTTCAGTGACTAAAATTACCTAAAAGATATATTATATTTCTTAGTTCTAATCTCCAATTTAGTGAACAGGTAGAATGTCAGGACCATATTCTAATATTTATGCGGACAAAAGAATATTAAGCCCATATGTTGACAAAGGGTTCTTATTAATATTTTTACCATATTTCCTTGGGCAGCATTCCTTCAGTCATTTTGTGAAACTTATCCATAAGTAGCAGTTTGGCACAACTTTTGGAGGTACAAAAAAGCAGCAGCAAAAATTATATTAGAATCAGTCATGATTATTAGGTTTACTTGATCCATATAGTTTTTCCATAAAGGCAGCATGTTTAGATTGTGAAAATAGTATTATCACCTTGCAGTCACAATTATTTAAAAATTCAGAGTTGCATTGTCCAATGAGTGTATGCAGTAAACAAAAATTTCCTAAGGCACGTAGCACATACCCTGAGTTTTTTAGTGGATGCAAGAACTTGTGGAGGAACAAGTGAAGATAATTCACATAATGGTCTTGTCAAAGCAGAATATGTTGGATGTTCAATAGCCCTGTTAAGCCAAGGAAAATCAGCAACGCTTACAATGTAACTCCCCATCAAAATAAATAATATTGGCGGAACTTAGACAAAGAATGAAGAGCATACCAGATATGTGAATCTTTGACACAAGTAAGGATATCAAGGTTTGGAGCTCGAGGATGGCACCAAGATGCCACACTATGACAAGCAAGCTTTGGAACTGGTTTTATACGCCTAAGTTCCTGCATGAAAAGGGATTATACTAAATGAGACTAGAGGAGAAACTTATAATGACAAAGAAAACTCAGATCGGAGTAAAATGCCTTGAATGATATGGTATCCCATATTGCTAAAGTTTTATCAGCGCCAATAGTAATGAGTTGCGGTGCATTTGCCATCACCCTTGAAAGCTCGACAGCCACTACCCCTCCATCATGTGCCTTGCAAAGTTCATACCAAAATCTCAGATAAATTTGACAGTGTTCATCCCAATGTATTTGAGAAACACAATAAGCTAATGCCCTTTAGTAAGAAAAAAACAGAACAAAGAATAACTTGAGGAATTTCAACCAAACAAAGGTAACAAATTGAGCATGACATAAAAAGGCAAGAGAAAAAATAACAAAAGAATACCTTTAAACTAAGCTTAGGCACGAGTTCACGCGAATCATGTATGTGATCTGCACTCCATAGTATAAGCAAACCATCACTAGCCCCAGAAACCAAGAATGCCTGAAAATGCATATTAACATTTCATGACTGTGAAATACATTGGCAAAAGCAATAAAACAACGTAAAAACCAAAAAGAACTCCATAATAAATTATTGTCAATTCAAAATTTAATCAAATAAAGAATATTTTCAAATATTTCTTCACAGATCTCACTACAAAATCAATCAAAATATGTGACATCTAAAGATTCTGAACTTTCCTCCCAAAGGTATTGTCGAAATCGGGAATCAATTGCCGTGCATCTAATGTGACATTATAACATGTTCTGCACATGCCAATGGCATGCTGCCCATAATATCAGAATTTTTAGGTAGCTGGCACTTGGTACTTTTCTGTCCAACGTCAACATGCCAGATAAGTTATGTGAATATATTTCAGAAAACTTAATGCAAACAGTTAACAACTCAGAAGTTGCCACAAAACATAAATCACTTGACAAAAAGGTATAACCAATAAATATTAGTTGGCAATATCTAACTTCTTCTCTTTTCATTCTAACATAGAATTCACTCCTATTACTGGAGAGAGACCTTTCCTAAATATTATTTATTACTTTGTGATTTTCCTGAGCCACTGATGGTTGGTTAAGAATCAATATTAGAATTATTGTGTGTTCAATGCTTTGATTCACACTCGGTGGAGACAAAATAATAAGGATAGAGCAAGAGTAAAAAATTAGAATTGTTATGTAGTATCTTAAAGCATTCTTATGGGACTTTAGAAAGTAAATTGATAATATCATGTTGTATAGCCTCAAAATCTAGCCACCAAATACATTCTAAAGCAATAAATTTGAAAGTTTCTTATTGAAAACTGTTGTTCCTCGTACAATTTGATAAATTGGGCACACTGAAATTTGAAGCTAAAAAAAGAAGGAAAGCATCTCAGATAAAATATAATCAAGAGACTATTAACATTTGTTGAATCAATATCAAGGAACAAATTTACATGCAGCTAATGAACAATCAATTTGTAAATATCAATGAGAGCAGTCCTTAAAATTGTTACATACAATTTAGTCTGGAAATAAATAAATGAATTAACAAAAAACTACTCTAGCCCAGAATGCACTGTAGCATAGCTCTAACAGAAGAAAGATACTACCTCACCGTTAGATGTCATAAATGTCATCAAACAGGTTATTGATCCTTTATGGCCACCAGTATACCGACGCACAAGCTGTAAAAAGAAACTCCCATCTGACATGCTCTGATGGCAAACCAAGAAAAACAAGTAGGACAGAGAGAAGATATCAAAACCTTCCATGTTATCATTGAGAGAACTCTTATTACACCATCTGATCCACCAAAAGCAATAAGTGGGCCATCACCAGTAGCAGATCTTGATAAAAATTCCATACTGCAAACAAATGCATTCAAGAAAAGGTCACTTATGAATATGCAAAAAAAAGACAGAGATGTTTAAATATGCAAAAAAAAAAAAAGGCAAATAAAATTGCAACACCAACTTGCAAGTCAGTTACATTATTCTTGATTTTCCATTATGACTTTCAACAAAATCTTGTGTAGCCTACCTCTTATCATAACATCGCTAACAACAACAAGCCACATATCCCAACTATTTGGAAAAAAGTTTTGCTTGTGAAGAAGGATAAGAAAAAAGACTCACAGTTACAACTTTGTCTATTCTACATAATCATCATACATAAAAATAAGGTATTTAAGCAATAGTCAAGAGAATCATAAAAAGTTGCAAAATTAAAAGAAAAAGAGAGGAACCACACACATCATACCATAGAAGAGACCTATTGTCAAGCTCTTGCTTGGGAACATCACGCCCTCGCATTGTCACCAAATCCAAGAATATGGCCTTATTCTCACAACAAATAACAAGAAAATGTCTTCCTCTAGTGGATGGCACTGGTGAATTAAAAGCAGAAGAATTCTGATTAGCAGCAGTTGGTGCCTCAACAGCTGCAGAGCGATTGCGCCAGTGTTGCCAGTAACGCACATCGTCATCGTAGAAACCAACTTGCTTAACACTAAACACCATGTAGTTCACAGTTATGCTGACTTGGTAAAGCTTATGAAAAGCCCAGAATAGACATCAGAAATGAAAGACTAAAGAATTGATTACCTTCCGCCTCGTATAGCCTCTGTGGGTTTTCCTTTAAGTTCTGTCACAACAATGAGGATGACATAAATAATGTACATTTCTTACTCATGAGCAACCCTTTGACCATAGTAATAAAATTGAATAATAGTAATTAGCAAGCGATCTCATTAAAAGAATGATAGATTCAAATTTGGAGACAATAGGAAACCCTTTGACCTTAACCAACCAATGTGACAAAAAAAATAAGTTTTTTTCTTTGAGGACATTATCACTTAGCATCAAATATTGTTTTTGTTTTTTTTTCTTCAATCTGAAACAAAAAATATCTAGGTATTTTACATTCAGAGATGTAGTTAGCTCAGGCTTAATTGCCTTGCCCATTAATATCTGGTTATTCCAAGGTTTGAAACATCATTCCAAGCAAGGGTCTGGGTCCCAAACCGGAACATTTCAATGTCGGTGTTGTGTTAGGTGTGCCAACATGTGGTGCCAAAGGCACTAAGAAGGAAGTTGGGTGGGAAAAAAAAGGAAGCAATCACATTATAAGGATGATGGGTTCAACTTTTGGAGAAAACAAGAAATCAGTTCGCCTTAGCCAACCTATGTGAGGAAAAAATGGTTCTTTGTGGGCATTATCTCCAAAAAGGATCAACATATTGTTCGTTTCTATTTCTTCAATCTGAAAGATAAAATACCATTTTTTTTGTTCGAAGACATAGTTAGTTCAAGTTTGGTTGCCTTGCAATTTAATATCTGATTATTCCAAGGTTTAACATACCGTTCCAGACCAGGGGCTTAGTCCCAATGGTAACAATTCAAGTTGGTGTCATGTCTAGCGTGTCAACATGTGATGCCATAGGCACCGATAAGGAAGGAATCTGGGAGAAAAAGAATGAAGAGAATAAGCGGAAGAATAGAAGAGGAGAAGAGGCAAAAGATCCCTCTTTGCAATCCCCTATCGTGAAACCTCATCGTGAATCAGCAAAGCCCTAACCCTTGCACTAAGAGAAGCCTAGCCCTTGAGGTCATTTGTGGAAGCTCTACCACAGTCTCTAACTTGTTTCACATTGCAGTCGGCTAGCATATTTATGTTTCACCTTTGTCAACCAGCACAGAGCAATTTTTAAAGCCATGGGTTATTCAAAATAGCAAATTGTTTAACGATCAGCAGTAAACTAGTATGAAAATAGCAGGTTCAGAAGGATCACCTTTATTCAGGTAAAGTATATATTTGGACCTGAAACATAATCAAACTAGGAGTTGCAACTTCTTGAACGTTATCAACAGAACTCACCTAACAAGTTACTCTGACTGGCAATAAACATAAGACAAGCTAGGAGTTGCAACAGCTAAAGTCAAACACCTGATGGACAAATTGTAAGTGAATTTTCCATCCTGGTGTTAGTTTGCAAACAAACAAACAAACATTAGGAAGAAGATGAAGAAGAATCAAGTAGTAGAATATTAGAGAGTTCTCCCTATTTTGGCCTCCCTCAAAAAGGCACCATGGCTCACCAAGCTGCATCATGAAAGATCTGATAATGCAATGTAGATCCAAATAGTCTAGCAGGTTTGGTATTTTAATTGTAGAAAAACAATTATTGTTGACCACCAAAAATTGACTCTTAAAAAATGTTTGTTTGATACTCTTGGTAAACTTATTTGTGTCCATAAATGCTATTGATCCTCATCAGGTTCAAAATCCCAAATTATGTGTCTACTCATACATTATATGCCAAAAAAAAAAGGACTCCGACATTTGTGAGACGTAGATCCAAGTAGCCTAGAGAAGGATTGTATTTTAATCAAGGAAACACAAAACATGGACTTTTGAATTTGACAGAAGGATCATAAGCAAGCTTGACACACACAAAAAAAAATTGAAGAAACAATAGAATTGGCACCCTACAAACTTGCATCAAAAGTAGGGTTTTAGTGGTCAATCATCAAAGTATTAAAAGACATTAACCCATTAACAATATAGATATCAAAATTCATACTAGGGAGAAATTCTGATAGTGATATAAGAGTTTTGGGAGGCTAGTTTTATTTTGGGACCAAATTTAAGAAGAAACAAAAACAAAGCAATCATGATAATCAGTATCCTGAGCCAGCGGTGTGTCTCCCACAAAATTTACTTTAAAAAGTGGTGGGGGTGCTCAAACCACATTGCATCTGTTCAGTTACTTAAACAAAGGTTGTGGTGCTGCAATGATAATATAGCAAATGAGCTATTTAAGAAATTAGGATTCAATATGATAATAGTGATGCCTAGCTTACCCTTAGGAGAAAAATGAATAACAATGGCCATAATGTCATCAAAAAATTAAATAGTTAGAATACATACAGACAATTAGTTACAATTAGTTTAGATGGACCTGTTTTTTAAATGGAGAAACCTATGGTTGAATTCAATATCAGTGTACCAAAAATGCTGGTAATTGAAGAGATGAAGATAAGAAAGAGAAAGGAAGCGGATGAATATGATCTCCAATGAATCCTTATGTGAAACTTTCATTTTAATTAGAACAAATCAGTTTCAGAGTTCCCAAGGAAACATGGGTGCAGTAAACTCGGAATAATTCACTCCCATGAGAAACTTATCCACTGGAAAATCAAACCACTGCACGAAATGAACTAGATTCATAGACATACCGGTTTCTCCTTCGGCGAGCTTCTCCAACTTCGTCCCTACTAACCGCCGCTCATCGACGCCGCCGGCCTTCAGCTCATAGATCACCTGCCAGGAAGAAGAATAAGGATATCAAGATCCCACATGACATTGATCTAAACACATCCCAAATCAAACAAAGAACAGGACAAAGAAATCAAACGGAAATCTTCAGACCTGACGGTGCTCCCAATTCCAGACAGAGACGTGATCGGATTCGTCAGCGGTGACGAGCCATGGATGGGTGGGGTGTAACTGGATCTTGACGATCTTGCTGTTCGTCTGACGGAACGCACGCAGACGAAGCATCTTTAAACCCTTGCCGATCTGAATCAGCGAATCAACGGCAGAAAAATTAATGCAGGATCGGGGATTCAGAACTCAAAATCTCGGATCTAGGAAGATGGAAAATGTGTTGGGGGAGGGAGGGATCGCCATGGTTCAAAGGCTAAGGGTAAATCAAAATCATAGCAAGATTAGCAGAGGACTACCCAACCACGTGTTGCTCAGGTAAATGGATCTGGGTCGATTTGCTCCACAGCTCTAGTAATCCCACACCCAGATGATCGATGATCAGTCGCAACTCGGAACGAAGGATCTCGTGAGGAAAGGAAACGAAGGCTCATCCCATTTAAAGAACAGATCTCTGCAGAACGCCAGCGCCACCAAAGAATGAAGCGCACCGAAGGAGGCCGATCGCTAGGCGACAGCGATCTCGAGAGGTAAGTGCTGGAGGATGAGGCGGAGCGTGAGAGAGGGGGAGGAATTCACCGCCGCGTACCGGAGAAGATATCGCCACTGGAGCGGTTCGGCGACGGGAGAGGCACGGGTCGAAGTCGAAAGAGAATTGGAAATTGGGAATTGGAAATGTCTAAATGAGTCCCAAACACCCCATTGACCCAGACCGACGCAGGACCCCAACTCAAGTTAGATTTAGTTCGATCTTAACAATATCAAATTAAGCCCAATTTGAATCAATCCATATAGTCCAGATCGAATAACATATTAATTGAACTCGATAAGGCCTCAATATTAATGTTGATTTGAGTCGGGTTTAACACGATTAAACCAATTCTAACTCGAGTTGTACTCGGCCCAATTTAAGATCAACTTGATTCACATTTACTCATCGATAAGATGTAAATTAGGCTTTCCCATTAACTGATCGCACTGATAAGATGCATTAGACAGGGATTATGGAACTTGTTTTCTTGTGAGAAATCCGTAGAATTTGTCGACTGGTGTATAACTGAATCTTAGTTGCATGCCACTGCTGCCCCCCGTTCTCTGCAAGTGCAACATTACCAGCCAGTTACCTAAACAAATTAACTGCAGTTCTTTTTTGCTTTTTTCGGACTAACTATTTGCTGTACCATCTTTCATCCTTCCCATATATTAACTACCTGTTCTTATATTAAACCGTGGACAACTTCGAAAGTAACTCGAACACATTACTAACGTAAAGATGGCATGCATATTATATGGAGTGTCAGTAGTTTTGCTTGCCATGGCCTCTCACAAGCTTCATACACAAATATCAATCAGCGCCAGATTGCATCTGACAGAGGCATAAGCAGAAGCTTACAACCTAAAGAAAATGAAAGGAAATTGTAAGTGTGTATGCATATTCTTCAAATTAATAGCCGTAATTATTACTAAAGAAGTGATGGTAGGGTAGTAGTGCATCTCCGCATCAGAATTATCGAGGTTACGTTGCTTATTGGTTGGTGGCGGTGGCCGTCGATGGCGTGGCGAGGGCGAGATCAGTGGTTACGCTGCTTCTTCCTCCCTTGTCCCTGCGCACTGCGTCCCACGAAGCCATGGCAGCTGCCAACTCTGCTCTCTTGTTCCCCTCCACGCCTGCAAGCATCGCTGCTGGCGACGTCGACGTTGTCTGCGCCCACACCTGCTGTAACATCGTGTCAGAGACACCCGACAACATTCTTTCTGTTTTCTTCTTTTAATTATTATAACGCGGCAGATAGATCAGTACGTACGCGAGCCACCGTGTGGTGGTACACCACGGAGGCAGGATAGAGGCCGTAGGAGCCGCCTGCTTGCTGCAGGTGGTGGAAGTGAGTGGCAGGAGGTGCCGGAGCGGGGACCGGCATGATCTCAGAAGGGCGTACTGTCATAGCTGGCCGACCAGCGGACGTCGGCGACGGCAGAAGCAGCAGCCTGGGCGCTGAGGTGGCCGACGAGGCCGAGTGAGGAGTCGGCACGCCGCTGCCCATCAGCATCACGTGCTCTTCGATAGTCGACACCGCGGCGGCTGACGCGGGCACGATTGTGTTCGGAATCACCAAAGACGACGGAGGCGCCTCTCCGCCGCCGCCAACGTTGCTGCTCCACATGTCCGGCCACAGGAACGTCCCCTGAGGCTTGCATATCCGGAAGCCACTCCGGCGAGACGCCACCTTCTTACTGTTCGTGGCGGCGGCGCTGTTCTTGGTTTTAGTACTTGTCCTGTTGCTGCTGGAGATGACGGTGTCGTTCGTGGAGCTGATGGTGATGCCGGAATAATAATTAGCGGTCTTCACTTTCTCCTCCTCCGTTGTCCCGTCGTCATGGTCTATCATCTCCATGTTCTTCAAATTCTCCTCTTGCTTCGACGTTCCGCTGTCATGATCTCCACCGCACTGCAATCCCTTGTTTACTCTTATTGCCTCCATGGCCACTTTCTTATTCTCTTTCTCCTCTCTCAGCTGGAGGACCTCTTCCTGAGCGCAAATAAATTAAATGTATGCATTAGCAAGCAATCAGAACTAGAAGAAGAACAGCCGCCCCTGGCCGGAATGTGTCAAAAAAAAAACAATAAAAAAACAAATGAAATTAAAGAAAGGAGATCATACATAGAACAATTCGTACCTTCAAGAGGTGCAAAAAATTTGTGAGACTATTTATTTCTTTTTCGTATTTGTGATTCATCTCCACCAAGCTCTTGTAATTTTCCTGAGAATCCAACGAGCAGATTAGTACTAATTTCTAGTATTGAGTAATAGCTTGCAGAATTACAAATTAATACATGCAATTTACACTTAGGTAGCTCAAGTAGTTAATTAATATTGTGAGACAAAGCAGAGAAAAAGTTAAATCTGGTAATTATTGATCATATCCCTATAAAAATGTATTGCTTTAGAGATAGGGCTTCATTACTCACATTATCCACGTTCTTCAGTGACCATAGCTGATTGATTTCCCTGTAATAATTAATAGCCATCGAGCAGTTCAAATTAATGATCAATGAACAAGAACCAATTCAGAGGGTTGTTATAATTAAGCATCAGGCGAAAAGCTAATCATGATTTATAATTAATGTAGAAATCCAAAACGAACCTCTTGAGAGTTGCTATTTCCTCTCTGAGTTGTGTTTTTGACTTGCATTCGCCGCCGCAGGGGCAATCCGACATGGCGTCACCGGGCTTCCACCCCGGCGGTGGCACCCAGTAGGGGTCAGACACACCGGCCATCTTCCGGACGTCCACCAGGTCTGCCGGTTCCAACCAATACTCCATGGCGCCCTCCGAGTTGTGCCGCCGCCGGAATCGTTCGGCGCCGTTCGTCACCACCTTGCCTGCCATGTGTTTGAGGAGATGATCCAGGAGTCCCGTGTCGCCGATGTGCTTCCTCGCCTCCTCCCTCAGCGTCTGCCGCATTATGGGCTTCCCTAGAGCCGCCCCCTTGGTCTTCATAATCTCCAGCAGCTTCAGCTCCGCTGCTTCATACCTCTCCGTCGACCACCGGTCCTTCGTCCCCTTCCCGTATTGTCGCTCTTCCCCACTCCTTTTCTTATCAGTGTTCCCCTTGACGGCTCCTGTCTGTCGCTTCTCCGGCCACTTTTTCTCATTTTTCTTTCCTTTTTTCTTCTTTTTCTTCTTATTCTTCTCATCTTCAGCAATCTCCCGCTTCCTTTTCTTCTCGCTCTGCTCCTCTTCAACGTCCTCTTGTACATCTTCCTCAACTTCCTCTTCACGATCATCCACCGATATCTCCGCCTGGCGGTGCCTTCCTATGTACTTGACTTTCCTTCGTATCCCCCACTGGACTAGGCCAGAGCGCTTGATCATGGTCAAGAGGCAGTGTCCCACGACCGACTCTCCCTCGCCGACTCCTTCTTCTTCCTGCGGGGCTACGGATTCGCTAGTTACCACCGGCGCTGGAGAGTGCTCGTGGAGGTTAGGACACGACAACCAGAAGCTCTCCAAGTGCTTCTGCTCTTCAACCTCCGACGTCGACACCAGCCGCCGAAGTATCCTTCCCGCTTGGTTGGAGCTCATGACGAACCTCTCATCCAGCTCTGGGTCGCGGCCGGTCTCCGGCGATAGCGCGAAGTAGTTGCGCAATGCGAGCGTGCTCGGGAAGCTCACCGTGACCTCCAACCTCGTCGCCTCGCTTACCTGCGTCCCAAGCACATAATATGTAAATCAATGCTACCAAATGTGGTACACGAAACGGGACTCGAAATCCCGAAACCTTTACGACTCGGATGGCTTTAAGCTGGATTGGGGACTTGGGAGGAAGCTTTTCGTGATCAATTTCGAAGAAGGCGCCTATCTGGAACGCCGTTCCTGCATGAAAAAGATTTAAAAATTTTGAACTGCAAGTGCATAAAAAGATGTCACTGTGAAGAATGCTGCTGAAGAAGAATCGTACCATTGCAAAGGGATGCATGGCTAAAATTGGCGTCGGGCAGCTGCTGCTTGCTTAAAGCCCACTTACCTTTCCGCTCCTTGGACGTGAATGAATCATTCCTCTTCGAGTAATAATACTTCACCTGTTGATGCAAACAAGCAATTTCTTTACTCACCATATCATTTCCTTTTATGGAACAAATCAAATACCTTTTTACACAACGCATTGAACAAAAAATAATTAGGAAAAAACAATACAGTCCTAGTCTAGAACGAAGGTACAAAAATGGGTGTGTTCTACATGAGCGGAGTTCTTTATTGCACGAGTGTTGTCATGATGATTATCAAAAGGAATCGCGCGCCGCGCTCTCACTTTTCAGTTTGGTCGAGGCTCAGGAAGGGAATATGCGATCTACACGTCGTGATAACGGCCGATCGCTATGGATCGGTCATGGGATCATGATCGACGGTCTCGATATGACCATCAGAAAATTAGATGGAGAAACAAAAGGGAGATCTTTTTCCCCTAGCTCGAGAGAGAGTGAGAGAATGAGATAGCGAGCGAACGAGCGAGCGAGCGAGCGAGAGAGAGAGAGAGAGGATACCTTACTTGGCTCGGCCGCGAAAGCAGGGACGGCAGTGACTACTTCCATGCTCTTGCTTCAATCTGCTACTATGGCTCCTTTTTTTTTTCCTTCTGATTTGCTTCAACTGGATAGTTTGTAGAAGGAACAAAGCAACTTGTAATTACTATCCCTACAAGAATCACATAAAAACAAAAAGAGATCAAACTGCGAAAAGAACCAGATTGATGCTCTTGCCAAAGAAATCGTCAATCAAAGATCACAAAGAAATCAAGACCATCTTGACTTGTGATTGCTAAGGAAGAAATTAATGGAAACCAGCTGAAAAGTAATGTATTGTAGCAAGTTTTGACATTTGCAGTGCTTTCTTTGAGCACAAATTTCCTGTTCCTCACTTCCTTAATCATCTAGTGGATAACACGAGCAGATCCACGGCATTACATGGGTCGAAAAAATAAAAACTCAAATTGTGCAATCAACGTAAATAGCAGATACAGATTGTTAACTGTAAGATAATTCCGGAGCGGATCACAAACTCACTGAAGAAAGGATAAAATCTATGAAAATGGAGCGATCTACCTGTTACGTCAAAGCAATGCAAAAAAGAACAATAAGGACATTTTCTGTCGAGAGCTCGATCCGACTCAAGCTGAACGCTAGCTACCGAGGAAAGCACATTTCCATCGATCAAGTCACGCGAAACCAAAATGAGCAAAGATCGGGAATCAAAGAAGGCTTGTACGAAGAGAAATCGATCTAAAAGTGGTTGAAATCGTGCTCAAATTGAGTGTTGGAGAGGAGAAATACCACAGAAAGAATCAATCTTGGGAGCTGCTTCCTCGATCCGGATGAAAAAGCCCGATCTCTTCTCTCCAGTCACTCCCTCCTCTCCTCCACTCGACCACAAGAAGCTTCGTGGAGAGGAGAACTCAGGTTGTTGCTGAAGACGACTCTGCTCTCTAACAAACGCGACTGTGGAAGACGAGGTGCGGAGGTCGTTATATGGTGCAACGCAGCTGCTTTGCTATTCTTTCATTCACTAATCGAACTAATATACCCGTTTTTCATTGGTCAGGAACTGGGGACCCTGAATGCAGCTTCGATGAGTCAGCAGAGAGGATTATTACGGTTTAAACTAACGGGACTGAGTGGGCCGCCGAGGTGTGATGAATGATGATTACCTTCGACACGTGTTTCTCAGACGCTCTCACGTGCGCAGCACTGAAGTGACGACTTTGTCCTATTCCTTGGAGTTATCTACGACTTTGCCCTTCTGTTGCGCTTTTCATTCTGTGCGCCATTTTCCAAATATTTGATTATTTTATCCTGGATATTTTAATTTTGTTAATTATTTATTGTGTCGTAACCTAAGCTGAATTAATTAATATCATTTGTTAATCGATGCAAAGAAAATCTATTATTATTGGAAAAATCATTAAATAACCAATCACTGCAAATTCTATGCACACATCACATCAAATAAAACAGTCGAAAGGCTTCAAACTGAGGGAAATAGATGAACAATTTACATTTCACAATCACATTTTCATCTGGTAGCATCAAACAACACCATCTGAAATTGATTATAGTTAATTTACAAGAATTTAACATCATTATACCCAGAAAGAAAGGAAAAAGGAGTGTGCTGATACTCCGAGCACAATTTTGCTTTGTTTTTCAACTGCTTTACATGATATCGCTTTGTAGTTTTAAGTATGTTTCACAGACAAAATTTGAGGTAGAAAAATGCAAGTATTTGATTCAATATTCCTCAAAATAATCATAAACTGTGTCATCTTTCTTGGATTTACGTCTGCTGAGCAGGGACTTTAGTAATTTTTTGCCTTTGCTTGGATTCTGCTCGCTATCTTTTTGGTCATTCCTTTCAGCATGCAGCTTCATTGATCCTGATTTCTTAGTGTGTGAAGGATACTGCAAAAAAAGAAAATTTAAACATTATATTGCAAAGCAATTTGAACCAACAACAAAGAAAATTTTCACTTCAATGCGATTTTGGGGACTTGGAACATTAGTTTTGGAGTAAACAAGTAGACCAAAAAACTTTTAGCAGAGAATAACGTAGGAAAATATTACTTCCACAGTAGTTCACAAAATTTTTCAGGTTATCAGCAAATGATTGGGTCCCCATTTTAAGCCTCCAAAACAAACTATGACGAGTTCAAGTACGTGCAAAAATCATTAAGTTCTAAATTAGTAGCATTTTGCTACCTGCTGCATGCTGAATGATGAGTTGAGAGTTTTTGGTCTTATTGCAAGCGATCCAGACCTTGCTAATGGATTAGACACTGGAACTGGTGATGGTGCTCTTTTATCTGAATTTGGAATTAGAAACATATTGTAAGTCTCGACTATTTTCTGTCAGCTAAATTTGATCCAAAGGATGTAATCTGAACTAGTACCAGGACTTGAGTATTTTCCGAAATGCTGTGAAGGAGAAGGAGAACGGAGTTTCTGAGGAGATACTGAACGTGCTCGTATGGAAGGAGATTTCGACATGGTATGCATCTTCCTGGTTAATGCATTTCACAAGAACCTCAAGTTTGTATGACTACAAGCTCATGTATTTAGAGTTAAATTAAAATTTGATACAAGTACGTACCTAAGTGAAGGTGCTTTATCCACTGTTGGTTTTTGAACTGTAGAGATGACAAAGATTGGTTTGATCAGCGGTTGGGAAGTTAAAAGTGAAAGAACTATTAATGCTTGACAATTGTTGTAGCACATCAAACTTTTACCAGATTGAGACTTGGTTGATTCAATCTTCTTGGCAGCATTGTGGACTGTAGAGATGGTAAAGATGATGTTGATCAGCAATTGAAATATTGATTGTGAATGAACTATTAATGATTGATATTTATTGGAACATATCAAAGTTTACCAGATTCAAACGTGGGTGGTCCAATGTTCTTCTTGGCAGTATTATGGATTTCATACTTTGGCATTGCATATTTTCCAGATTCAGGCATGGTTTGACCTCCTACACAACACAATCAAACCAAAGAAGAAACATGTAGAAATCAGAAGCATGGATTTGCCGCTAAGGATGACTTTGATGACAAGTTGCAAGTTTTAACTATTTGGGGTGGTCAGCTAAAGGTATGGAGGTATAAACTATTGCATCAAACGTAGAAGGAATGGAGACTTGCCTGGTAAAACATATCGTTTGTGGTACCTAGGAGTTTTGATTACTAGAGCCTGTTGAGTTAGTCCTTCGCGATCGACAAGCTTTTGAGTTGTTCTAATTTTCTGTGATCGACATAGAGAAGTACATTAGGTTTTGTTAAAGATCCAAATTCATTGTAGCCTCTTTCTTTTACAATCTGGTTCACCTTAAACGACACTTAAATAGTCTATTACACTGTTATGAAATATGCTGATCTACAATTTAATTTCTTAATGAAACCATGGAGTGAAGATTCAAACTACACCTGTTCGATACATGAAACTCGAAATTCTGCTGCAGAAATAGCATCAACCTTCTCATTCAGAACCCCATTTACCTTGTATGAAACTGATCCAAGATGGTCTACAGTGTTAATCAATGCCTTGATAGCATAGTCTTTCAAGGTGTTGACCACACTGCCAATGCCAAACATTGTAGATTTTGATTCAGACGAAAGAAGACAAGTTATTAAAGAATGTTTAATGAGTTAATCAAGGAATGCACCTACAATTGTTTGTGGCCATCAGTGATGTATGACAACTCAAAATACTCAGCAGCAGAGTACAATTGTGCCTTCAAATTCTTCAAGTCCTGAAGATAAAAAACAAAACAATAAGATAAAAAAAAAGAATTATACTCCATCTCATATCAAAAACTGAATAGACTTGTTTTTCAGAAATTACATTTGATTCTATATCATCATTTCTTCAAACAGTAAGGAAACAACAACACCTTCAGCAAGATCACACATTTAGAATTAACAAATCCAAGAAATCAGCTTTATCAAAGAGACAAAAAAAAAAAAAAGTGGCACCTTGAGGCTATCTGAGAAGAGCAGGCTTTGCTCCATGGAGAGCTCATCAAAAGTGGACCCATCGAACTGGCTATAACTCAAGGAAGAAGACGGATAAATGGCCTCCATGGATGAAGAAAATTTTGGCCGCTGCTACCTGAAACCCTTTCCGCAAGAAGAAACACAGGTCTCAGCACCATTTCTGCAGACATAAGAGACGGGATGAAGAAATTTAACATCTTTGTGACTCACCTTTGCCAATCGTGTGAATTGCAATGACGAAGAGGGAAGAGGAGATGTCAGAGCCGCGTAAGGAGACTGATACTGCGACTTCGCCCAATCAAAGCATCAATCCAAGCGAAAAAGGTGCGGGGGAGATTGAGTGCTTCATTCTGCGGCCGTTCTTGGGCGTTTGCTCTGCCTCCGCTCGGAGCAATTAAAATAGGTAACTGAACTGACGAACGCTTCGTGTCGTAAGTTGTTGCAGAAATCGAGGTGGATTTGGTTGTTGTTCTGTTTTGTTTTTAATTATGTGTTCCAGCTCGGAGTGCAATCACTTGCCGGTGAGCTCACCTGCAGTATATTGTTCCGAGTTATTTCGATATTTAGCTCGACAATTTATCGGGATAAGCAGGGTCAGAAGGGCGCTTCGGCATTAACGTCACGGGGCGGTGAGCGTAAACGCCGGACACGCCTTCATCATGTTCCGGTTCGTCTTCGTCTTCGGGCGGAATTTGGGGGACATCAATCACGGCGAGCACGTCGGGGACATGAAAGAAGAGACCCCACTCGTTCACGCACCTAGTGGGGCCCCGTCTCATCATTGTGCCTGCAGGTGGGACCGCTAATTAAATTTGCCGAAGTGGCATTTTCACTTATATCGATTTTTTTTATAAAACAAAATTGTTGAGATTTGCAGTGTCGTAAGTCGTTGGTCACCGTGCTTGCACGACTCCGCCACGACTAATGAATAGTGTAGTGCCACAATTTGTTTAATTATTTGCCAATTATTTTGAAGACTTTTGTGTCATCTACTCTTTCTTCTTTCAATTTCCTAGCTTTCGTGTGTGTATTTATATAGCCCTAGGTCATAATTAAGTCGATTACAATAGAGTAAAATTATTACAATGGATAAAGATCAAATTTCGATGAAGTCGAATTAATTCTCTCTTTCGTCGTGATCAACTGCAACTTCTCGATTTACCTTCTCACAAATGATCGTGTGAGGTTGATTGAAATGACATATTCCACCTTTACTGAAGTGTGTGTATATATATACAATTCTTTTATGATAAAAAATTTTAGACATTCGAAATAGAAAAATATAATTTTTAATTAATTTTTATGATTTTCTCTTTAGTGTTTAAGATTCAATTATAGCATTAAATATAAAAAAATTAAAATAAAAAATTAGTTATTCATATGGTGTATCAGATTATTATCATGTATTTTTTATTCGGTATACCTCGTAAACAATTAATTTTTTTTTAAATAATATTTATTTAATATTATAATTTAATCCCTAAAAAAAAAATTTAAATAACTATCAACAAAGATAAATAATAAATATTATTATTGATTTGGATGTTTGAAATCCTTTTGGACATATGCAATCCTTCTAGATGTCTTGAATATTTTATCTAAGACAAGTCACATGTTATAGAACAAATAAGATATCAAATTCCTATATATATTATATTATATTATATTATATTATATATATATATACACCATATAAATTTTGAATTCTGATTATTCGAGAAAAATATCCTATATCTTATCATCACATGCCCCTAGATAGCAGCTAGCTATCCATAATTCAATGTCAAATAATTACTCACAAAAAATTAAAAGAACAAAAAAGAAAAGAGGCAAGATTAATTTATTTGAAGCTCACTATCTCAACTAACTCATTGATGATATGTTAACTCAATCAAATAATTTCTCTTATAAAAAAGGTCCCTTGCGTTATGTTAAAAGTCTCCTATTATTTATTTCCTTCCAGAATATGTGAAATCACCCGATGAAGCAAATCTCTTGATAATGAAAGACATCTAGATTGGCCCGGCCCAATTTTTTAGGTTTGCTAAAAATGCCTACTGAATTCGACAAGCATGATCATACAGATTTGCCCATTCAATAAGGTTTATTCCTTCAGTCAGCGGAGGATTTTGTCAAGTCAAGAACGAAAGGGCACGTGAAAGAATTTCGATGCGTGAACGAAGAAAAAGTCAACGGATTTGATCCTCACCGATTTCTAGATTCTTCTCGCAGTCAAGTCGTTCGGCTGATTTAAATATAATTAAATTGTATTTTTATATAAAAAGTAAACACGAATTCGAATTTAATTAAAAGGATTATTTCTAACCATTCACTATTTTGACTTCACATTTTTTGAATGGGCGATATTCAGATTCAATGGGAAATAAATTGGCACACGTGAAAAAAAAGTCGACTCGATTCGAATTCGGTTCATTGAATCGCGTGCCGAGAATTGGTGCGGTCTAATTGGTGCGTACGTGCATGCATCGATGAATAAAAATAGAGTAGATTCAGTTAATTTACACATAGCCGCCAAAGATTTAATATCATTAACGAATTGAAAATTGTGAACATGTGTAACATGCAGCTAATATAATAAAATAATATCTTTTTTATTATAATGTGATGATAAAAAATTGAGACGGAGAGTTTATTATATTTAGGGAATTTTTTAAAAAATAATAAGAATTAAATATTTGAAATATATATTTAATAAAACAATATATCTAAATAATAAAAAAATGATGAATGATCAGAGATGTCATGTTCAAAAAATGAACCCACTTTAGCTTAACGAGCACGCCGCGAATCGTACACCCACGGCTTCACCCTGAATTCTATTAACTGTTTTGATTCACGTTGCTGGGGTCCGCGTGAATCACGAGTGCGGTTACCACTTGGGGTCCATGTCAGCGACTGCGCAAGCTCCATGGTCGTAAATCCAACGAGGCGACGCCACGAAAGCAACTGCTTTCCACTTGCAATCCTATTAAGAGCATCCGCAACGCTCGTGGCGTTATAACGCCTTTAATCAGTGGTTGATTGGGTTCACTTAACACGTGGTTGAGTGGTGGTCGATCAGTGGTCGACCACCACTCACAATCTGCACCCTTGGTGGTCGAGCTATCACATATACCCATCGATAAAACACCATATGGTGAAATACAATCGACCACCACTCACACTATGCTGTCTCTACGAACGCGTTAACATTAAAAAAAAATAAAAATAAAAAGCACGGGCCCACCTCTATTATTTTCAACGCGTTGCAGAACTCTGAACGCGTTCAATACCTCACTCCTCTCTCACTCCTCTCTCACTCTTCCACGTCCTTCCTTCGCTCCTCCACGTCTACTATTAACGCCCGATTAACAGCGCATTGCAGATGCTCTAAGGCAACTGGTAGTGTATCCACAATATTTTATTATATAAATTTTAAATTTTAATTTCAGATTTATTTTTTAAAAAATTGTAATTCCCCTCTCATCGGAGCCATTTTGCCAAAAGAGGTTTTGACTGTATCAACGATTGTGACGTCCGATCGTTCCCTTTTTATTTCGACTGCGAACTCTGTTTCTACCTTATTCTGCGTGCCGAAATCCACGTTTCTCTAATTGGGGAGATTCCAAGGCTCTGACACCGCATTCATAGTTCGAGTTGGAGACCAAGATGAGCTGGTCCGACGAGGATCGGGCGGCCGCTGTGGCGGTTCTCGGCAGCCGCGCTTTCGAGTACCTCCTCGACCCCCGGCGCGTGTCATCCTCCTACCACATCGCAGTCGAGGATGGTGTGGTGGAGCTCCATGCCAAGATCCGGGACCTCGTTGAGGGCCGCGGCTCGCCTTGGGTCTGCTCCGTCTTCTGGCAGGCGACCCGGTCGCCGGAGGGCGAGCTCATCCTCCGCTGGGGAGACGGTTGCTTACGCAACCTCGGTGGCGGTCAGTGCCTCCATCTGGACGCTGCTCGACAGAGGAAGCGGGTGCTGGAGCGCCTCCGCGATCTCTACGGCGGCGGAGGCGAGGAGAACCGCGCTATCGAGGAAGACCGCGTGGCGGACGCTGAGATGTACTTCCTGGCTTCCAGGTACTTCTCGTTTCCCTGCGGCGAGGGAGCACCGGGGAGGGCTATGCTCACGGGGAAGCACCTCTGGATCGGGGAGGCGGAGTTCGGATGCTGTGACTACTTCGTTCGGGCATATCTCGCGCGGTCCGCAGGGTTCCGGACCGTCGTGCTCCTTCCGTTCACGACCGGCGTGCTCGAATTGGTCTCCACCGACGAAATCCCGGAGGACCCCGAAGCGTTAAAGAGGATTAACACTCTGTTAACCGCCGGACACGAGGGCTCCACATCCACCCCAAGCCCCGCCGATTTTGCTTCGATGAAGGGTCCTGAAAAAATCTTCGTCGGGGATTTAAACGAGACGCTGACGGAGAATTTGGATCTGTTCCACCAGGACAGCTCTGGCAACCTCATTGCAATTCCGACGGCGGAGGAGGAACGAAGGCCGAAGAAGAGGGGGCGGAAGCCAGCGAACGGGCGGGAAGAGCCACTGAACCACGTGGAGGCGGAGCGGCAGAGGCGCGAGAAGCTCAACCAGCGGTTCTACGCGCTGCGGGCGGTGGTGCCCAACATCTCGAAGATGGACAAGGCGTCGTTGATCGGCGATGCCATCGTCCACATCACCGAGCTGCAGCGAAGGGTCGGGGAAATGGAGGCCGCCCGCGCTTCCAAGTGCGTGGAGCACCAGGTCGACGTGGGCGCGGCCGGCGAGGAGGTCGTCGTCCGCGTGGGCTGCGCGCTGGAAGCGCACCCGGCAGGGAGCATCATCCAGGCCTTGAACCGGTCGGAGGTCGAAGTGGCGGAATCGAAGGCCACCGTGAGAGGCGACACAGTGGTGCACACCTTCGTCGTCAAGTCGGCCGGCGACGCGGAGACGACCAGAGAGAAGCTGATGACTGCTTTACGCCATGGACAGAGCTCAACGCAGCAATCGATCAGCCATTAATTAATTGCTTCTCAATTTCTTTCAATAAATCCGATGCCCACGATGTATATTACGAAGTTAAAGTTTCATGTCGATCTCTTTGCTTTGTGTTTACCGACAACTATAGTACCTGCCTCCACTGTTTCAGGTACATGAAAGGAATCATTTCGTTTCATGTCACGCTCGTGATTCACTGTTCCAATCTAATTAACGTATCTAACCAAAAATAAACCTATCCAACATACGACTTGTTTTGTCTTGCTATGCCCACCAAATCCAATTGATTTATCGATCTATTCGCTCAATAATACTCATTGTTTCTATGGCTGAGTCTATCCACTCGATTCAACATGTTGTTTGACCGATTTGACCTCCTTAATTGATTCAATTGACTTTATACACTTTTCACGTGACAAGCTCGCTCTACCTAATTTTGACATGACCGACCAAGTTGACTTGTCTCCCGTTGACAATTCAACCTGACTTCTTCAACTCATATCACATTGCACCCAAGCGGGCTTCTCACTTAGCCCACGCCCAAGTGGGCCTACCTCTTAACCCACACTAGCCAATTGGCCCAATAGATACGCACTTGATTGCTCAATAATTTATCATGGATATCATTTTTAAATATATAAACATGCAATGTTAAAAAAAACCCGAATGGACAATCAATATTATTTTTGTCAGCAATTTTTTAAAAATAAAACTATTTTTACCTAAAGAGATATTTAATATTTTATATAGAAATTGAGAAACTTGAAATTTTAAAAGAGAAAAACAAGAAATAAATAATAGCAGAAAAATGCTCACTTCTTTAGAAGGGCCAATATGAGAGGCCCATTTATGGGTCTTGATCTGATAAAAGCCCTATAAATATGACAACTAGGGTTTATAGTGACCCTCGCTCATTGTTTAGCCGCTGCTCGACTGTCGTCTCCAGTCTCTTCTCATCGAGAACTGGTTAATCGATTCCTATCGTTGATCCTTCTTCGATTCCATCGTTCTAGGGTTTCATCTTCTGATGTGGTCTTTGTTGGAGTACTGGGTGGTCGGCAAAGGGGAGAGCAGATCAAACTGTAGCTCTGGAAAAACCCACAGGTTCTCTGTGGAATCCCGGCCCTCTCCGCCCTAGATCTACTGCTATGGCCTCATAGTACGGGATCTGCGCTTTTCGTTCCTCGCAACCCCGCCTCCAATGGCCATTACATTGTTATTTTCTTTCTCAACTGTGGATCTTTGTTTCTTCCTGGATTCTTTATCTGGATCTAAATTCACAATGTCGTATTTGTTTTACGTTGATTGATTAAATCACTTTTGTTGATTTCTATTGCTACCATTAAATCTTTCGATGCTTTAACTTATTCCTTTGCTGTTAAAATGGATTTTTTGAATGATTGAATCGGTGTTACATTGGTTGCATCAAGATCAATCAAAATCAAAATTCCATTTTGATGAGTTTTGATTTCACTTGATTGATTGAAATGAAAGAAATCGAAAGCGCTCTTTCAAATTATGCTTTTTTTTTTGTTAGGTTGAACCATCTTTGGGCTTCAACATTTTTCGGGGAAGTTCCTTCCTTAACGATACGTAGATTTTTCTCTCTCTAATATTCGGCACATTTTCTGCCTAACGAATACATAGTTCTAGGGCTTCCTTACCATTGATGTTGTGCTTCTGACTGGCCTTTTGTTCTAACGAGGCGCGCTGCATTCCGAGGCGCGGACGATGAATCGCGGAGAGTGAAGGAAGCGAGGTCCAGAATTTCTTCTTCGGGTCAGAGGCCTGCAGTCATCGGATCTAGCCGCCTCCGTCGTTGCCTGTTAAGGGTGGAGGAGAAGCGACGGGACGGTGGATGCCTACACATCTGGAAACTCCGAATCTGCGTAGTAAACGGATCAAAGAACCCTTGCATCGCGATCGGAGGACCACCTCGAGGTGCAAGAGCGGCTGGACACGACGAACCGGAAGGAATAATAGATTCAAATACTGTTCGGAAACCCTAACCATATTATTTTCATAGCCAGAAATAGTCGCCTTTTTTTCATAGCTCATCCTCTAAATTCTTTTCCGGTGAAATCAGTTTCTTTGGATAGATTGAGTTTGCATTTGATCATTCCTCTGTTTTTTTTGTCTATTCTCCCCATTTTTTGTTCCTTGTATGCTAATTTGATTTGTTTTTAAGCATCAAATCCATTCTCTTAAATCTCCCTCTGGCCGATGATGGCGATCCATTATCGTTCTCCGTCAATTGCAAGTTTCCACCTTTGTTGGATTTGTGTATGCCTACTTGTTCTCTATGAATTTTCCTGTACCCTGATGGAAAAATGTGACTGCGATTCCTTATTACCGAGCTACTTGAATGTAATGTTTATTTTTGGTTTTCCTGTTGTTCTTTAATCGATTGTACAAGAAAACAATGCCGTTCTTGTGACTGGTAACTTTTTATCATTGCTTGTATGTGATCGATTTGTAATGTTTTAATCGATTTTTTGTTTCAGTACTCGAAGGCCACCGTGAGAGGCGGCAGAGTAGTGCACATCGAGTAGCCTTAAATCTGTCAGAAGATGTTGCTATTTATTGCTTCAGGTTTCCAGTTATAGATCACTGATTCCTAATTCTGATGAAGGATTGATTTTCATGGTCCATTGGAACAGACATTACCAGTGTACTAACAGTAAACACTATAGTCTAAGATGGATCGAATGAAATCTTTAGGATGAAATCCCTTTCTAACTTAAATTATTGACCCAGTATTTGGATTGGTTGAATAAAATAGTTGTGTACAGCCTAAATACTTATTTGTTATGGCATCCTTATGATAGTGTTCTCTTAATATTCAATTGAGTATGCTAGTGGTAGTTAAGGGATCATATGTACTTTATACCTCCTAAAGGCACTTATTTCATTCAATTCAAATTGGTTTGTATTAGTCGAACTTTTATTTTCTTAGGTGTGTATCAACATAAACTATCTAATCTCGCATGTTCAATACAAAACATGCGAGGGATCGTATGTACTATAGTTCTTAGGGCATGGATATCAGATTCAAGTAAAAAGAATCTTTACTTAGATTATTCTGACCGTGATAAAGGAGCTCTAAAGTATCTAAAAGGTATCAGATATATATATTTGAGCATGAATATAAATTAGATTTCGTTTTTGGCTCCAAATGGTTATACCACTTAATTTTATAATTATTTATGAATTTTGTTTTAGTTAACATTTTCCTTTATCGTGATTTTTAATCGAATTAGTGGTTTTTATTCTTTAGGACTACAATGATATCGAGTAAAATCGTCGACAGAAAAACTACTAAAAAGGAAATCAAGAAGGGGTTCATATGAAGATGATCTTAAAAATTCTTTATACATCATCTTAAAGGAGTACGCATTAAAAAATTATATAACGTATCTCTTTTGCAATATCATAATTAAATATAACCCTATTAATTATTAAAGGATCGGAATGCCCAGTGAAAGCAAAAGCAAGGCCAAGTCTTCTACTTAATTGCGTATCTCTCTTGCAAAATATCATTCTCCTTCTAAATCAAATCTACAGATTCTGTTTTTCCACTCGACAAACATTAGTAGTTCCACTAATTGTTGATCACAAAATGCCCACATTTTTTTTCTTCTCGTTTGACCACACAGAGCTGGCTGCCCTAAGCAAATGTGACTCTTTATGAACTGGAGGAAAGTTCACAATTTGGCATTTAGCAGTGCGTGAGTGATTGTACTGGTAGTAAGTTTTTGTTGGAGGTGTTGCCCTGCGTCACGTTATGGTTTTATTCCTTTGATTGCTTTGGACTATTCCTTGTACTGGTTCAGGACTCTATCAATATACATAGGAGAATATATTAATTGATTGCTCCATCAAATGATAAAACATGGAATACAGAGATACACTTAATTATATCATGCACTGAGATTTATTTGTTTACGTTGACAGTATATGTATTACTGAATCCAAAGTGACTGCTGCACGCCAGAAACCTTAGCGAGGACATCATTGTTACTGTCAGTAGCTATTACTGCTGCTGTTTCTTCTAGTGAAGTGGAGGAGATCACCACATCCTTGTACGCAGGAGCTCTGCCACCAATTAATTCATCCATCTGCTGACCATCCACAGTAATTGATTCTACCTGTGTCTGATCCAAGGAACTATTATTCGGGTCGAAATTATTCACCAAGAAGCCTGCAGCAGCACTGCTACTACTGTTTGCGTGCAACAGAGGAATGGCGTCGTCATGAATATATGCCAACGCCAGGGGATTGTAAAAGTTGTTCATGGATATTACTGTCGAACTTGATGCTTGTTGGGGAGACGGTGCAATTAGGGTTGAGTCGATGATGTAACCGGCCGGGCTCGGGCAGCAGCCGATGCCGGCGAAGTTGGTGGAGCTGCTGCTTTCATAAGTAGGCAGGATTGACATGTTGATCGCGTTGAGGTGCAGGTAGTGCTGCTCTGGGTTGCCGCATAAGAGCTGCTCGTTTGGAACTGGGAATGAGGGCAGTGGGTTTAAGAGGAAGTGTTCGTCACCTGAAGGCATTGGCATGGGGTTGAGGTTGTCCATGGCATGAGAGATGAGCTTCTTCTTGATGGTGGAGTTCCAAAAGTTCTTCACCTCATTGTCTGTTCTTCCTGGGAGTTGCTTGGCTATCTGTGACCATCTGCAAAATGTTAATTAAATTATGATGAGTACAACTTAATCAAATTATCCTATAAAATTCTTTAAGAATTAATCTTAGTAAAGAAAATATGTAGACACTCATATGAAGTTTGAATTAATTACCTGTTACCTAACATTCTGTGGAGTTCGATGATGAGAGATTCTTCTTGAGGAGTGAAGCTCCCTCTTTTGAGGTCAGGCCTGAGATAATTGATCCATCTAAGCCTGCAACTCTTTCCACATCTTTGTAACCCTGTGCCAATATAGATTTACCAATTCAGACAAAAAGAAACCAAGTTTTAATCAGTTTCCATTATTATCTTTTTAATTAAGTTAATTAATGCCTGGTCCATAACAAATTAAACTATAAGAAAATTAACATTCATTAAAAAAAGAATCTATCATATAGGAACTAAGCAAATATAATTATATATGCTTTATGCTTCCACAGAAACCTATAATTTTTTTGTTTGGCTTTTAGAAACAATAACTGTATGACCAAGTGAACTGAATTAATTGTTTACTAATTTGTTGCATTGAAATGCATAGCTCGGCAGAGATTGCAAAGATCTCTAGCTCCTTTATATATAATTAAGAACTTCATTTCTATATATAATCGCAATAATTTTCTACGTTGATTATGATTCATGTATATCCTTAGAATAAGAGCTAGTTAATATAGTTGATGTATAACCTGCAAGTTTTGGGACTGAGCTCCAGCAGCCATGGCCATAGGTGGAAATATACTTGATGAGCTTCTCATCTTCCTCAGGAGACCAGAGGCCCCTCCTCACCTTTTGTTTGTTGCAGCACGAGTGATGGCCCATCTCTTGCTAATTAGTAGCCAACTCCTTGAATCTGATCCCCCACAGCACTTGTCTTGACTTCTCTCCCCTTCTTCTTCTTCCTCCTCCTGCTCCTCCTCCTCCTCCTCTTCCTCCTACCAAATCCACAACATATTAAACCTCAAGAATTGCAAGAGAAAGAGAGAGAGAGAGAGAAGAGCAGTATTATATAACTTAGCCTTATCCCTGAGGCACCAACCACAGAATGAGGCAGGGGCTGCAGAATGATGGCGCTGTTAGAGGCTGGTGCCATTGTAAGGAATTTAATGAGGGGCCTGGTGCACAAGGAAGAGCTCAAAATGGGAGAGTTTGTGAGCTTGTCAGATTGACAGTGGGGGATGGAAGCCTTTTTTAGGAGAGAGATTGGGAGGAATAATTCAACTACTGTAGTAAGTTATTTCTATTTGTCCATGAGATGCCATTCTGGTAGTAGCAAAACTACAAGGATATTTATTACCAAGCTTTAACTACACTATATCTAATTCAGAGTTTTGGATGTGTATAAACTGTCCTTTAGCTGCATGCCCCCTCCCTTTGTTTTGCAACTCTAAATTCTGTATGTAATTCCTTTGTTTTCATCAAGTGTTATTATTTTTCTTATCTTTAGTCTTCAATAATAATTGAAGTTTCTTGCATTGTTATTAGTATGTCTGTGATCCAACTCTTAATACCAGTTATCACTTTTCTAGTTTGCCCAATCACATTTATTGTATGTTGTTTTGAGCCAAAAATGCCCATAGCATTTAACTTTCATTTCAGAATACCCCTAGAGTGAGTTTCACAAAATTATAGAAACACAGAAAATTACTAGCGATATATCTCAATTTACAGAATCTGAGGGACATGAAGGTATAAGATTAACAAGCTCTAGGAACTGGATTAAGCAAGCATGAGATTACATCAGCATGCAGTAGCTGTACATGAAATATACTCTTGGGTTGATCTCTTGCGAGAGAAAAATTCATCAATGTCTTTTTTAATAGTTGACTTGGAGTCGATGCCAAACATGGCATTGCCACCTCTTGAAGCTGCTGCAGTGCACGCCAACAGTCTAGTATAATGCATGGACCATGCAGCACGAAAAGAGGTAATAGAACAAGTACGTGATCGGGATTGAAACTGATACATCACAGAGAAGAGGGTGGAGTTTTTTAGGGTCTACTTGTGTACCTGTGAGTGATGGGATGTGTGTTGCCTTCAGTCCCGGGGCCCACACTGCGAGCATATGTAACTATTAATAAGGAAAGCCAAGTTACTGAATCAGCTTCAGCAAGGTTTTGAAGTCACAGCAGAATGAGTCGATTTGTTAAGCTTCATTTGAGTTGAACACTAGACTTTGTTATACATGCATGATATTTTAAGCAATGTCGTCACAAAATTAAAAAAAAAAAAAGAACATGTGTATACACAATCAACTCACTATATGTATACTAAAATTGGAGATAAGAGAAGTAAAAAAAAGTGAACACAAATCTGCAACTGAACATGTGTATGAAGCTACGAACTAAAGTATAACCAATGCCACAAACACCAAGAAATAAAGTTCATCAACAATGCCATAAACACCAACAAATATCTCACTATGGTATTCATTCATCATGTATATGATTAATGAATATGGTAAAGAGGAGAGTAGGGGAGGTGGATATCAACAACCAGGATGCTAGTAGTTACGCATGCATTCCTTGGCATTGATGAGTGTGGGAGAAAGGCGATGATGACAAATGGAGAATGGTAGTTGATCTTGGTTCCACACGAAGAGGATAGAGGCAGTACTCGTAAGAAGAAAAGCTTCAGTACATTGGAGGAAGCAGTGGTAGCCTACCATGTGAATGCCAATGCAAATGCAAGTTGATCTATATCTAGTCCAACCATAACGAACCTAACTAACCACAAGCTAAACGCATACCTTAGTATTAAGACACAAATCAAAGTGTGCCCTTGTCCAAAACTGACAATGCGAGATCAAACATATAATGTATATTAGTTATAGTGCATTTAAAATGCTATATTATTTTTTAAAAAAATGGATGTGCCAAATAAATATATCTACTTCATCTCAAGAGAATTAATTGCATGTTAAACTTATTATTCAAATCTGTGTGGATAGCAAAACAACCAGCGAGGAGAATACCCTTTTCTATGCACCCCACCCATTAACTATTAATTAAATGCAGGACCTATCAATATTTCCTTGATTTTTCCTAGATACGTCATATCCTTACGTACATTTATTAATTTGTGGCATTTGGTAGGTAAAGTTGTACATTTAGTGATGCTGTCTCATTGATTGTAAGTTCCAATACAGTGATCCCATCTTGTTGTTATTCTTATTGTTTCAGTCTATGCATTTATTCCTTTCCTTTAGTAAAATAATCTAATTAATTAAATAATTAGAACATATATATTATTTTTCATCATTTAAGAAATTAAGTCTTACAAAAATATTAATTTAAAAAACCTTTTATCTTTAAAGATCTATATACCATTTTCATTAGAAGTATATATATAAATAATTAAATCTTGTAAGTCCAACATATAAATTTTAACAAATATGTAACTTTCAACTAGATTATTAGAGATAGAACTATACCATTTAACAAAATCTTGTTCTAGAAGAAAGTTAAGATAAGTCTTCCATCTAATAAGCCTTAACTAGATTCTTACACTTATTCTACTATGAAGTCCAATTAAGACGTAACAAAACAATATCCACTTTTCCCCTTTGTAATCAGTGTTTTGACATGACACTGTCGATTTTTGAAAAGTACAAGCGAAGTGAAAAATTTACATGTATTGTATTGATCTCTAATCCTTGGATTAGTGAGTTGTAAAAGCAATTTCCTTAATATGTTGAAGAGAAAAATATATATAAGGGTTTAGTATGGAGTTGGAAAGAATGCTTGTGATGGAAGGAATATATGCATGCAGACCAAAGTTGGGTTTAGTTTTGCATGAGTGCATTTTGCATGGTGTTGCTTTATTTGGCTATCAATCAATCAAGTGAAGTCAAAGGGCATTGTTCTTGTCAAAATAGAGAGGAATCTATGACAAGAGAGATGAATTACAAGTCTGTTCTCACTACACAAGATGACAAGAATTGCATTAATATTTCCAAGCTGGTCCATTAATTAAGGTATATTTCAAGCAAAAGATGATTCATTTTTTGAACCGTATGTTTCTGAAATTTGATTTTAAATGACTTTGTTATATATTTAAAAAATTAAAAATATTCAATTTTTCCCCCACCTATCTTCCTATCTTGCACTTGCGACATAAGCCATAATAATAATAATAAGTCTCCATTGCCCTTTAATCTTCACCATCTACTTAGTCTACCTTCAAAGCTCTCTCCCTTGCCTAGCATCCCTTCTTGTGCACCTTCCATAGTTCCATCCTATAAATTCATGATTAATGACCTCTCTCTCCCTTATCCTGCTCACCAGAATATGACTGCCTCCTCTTTCAGCGAGGACCATTACTGCAAATATGGTGACCTATCCAGGAGAAAACTCTGAATTCTCTACAATGTAAACTCATGCCTTCAAACTCTTAACACATGCTTGCCATTCTGCTACTCCTTCCCTTATGCAATTGCAAGTAGAACTACAACATTATTAATTGTGGTTTTTGGATAAAGAAGGACCCCATTTCTATATCACTCCAGTGGAGACAAAGTGAACTACCACTCCACCAATAATATCTTCGCCAAGGTACCCATGCATGCAATGAAGCCAACCCCTCAAGTATGCCTTCATGTTACTCCCCTGAACCTCCTGAAGGTGACAAGAAAACTAAAAAACTAACAACTTTCTCTAACTTACTAGTCATACATGTGACGGTTCCCATATTCATATATATGATACTAAAGTGATCCATCCAACTTATGCTCCTTGCATTATTTGATCCCAAAGCTAAATAGCCGATGATTCCAACATATATAAACACCTAACAAAACTAACTTTACTATGATATGGAATAACATGAAAGGGAAAGAATAATGCTGTTTTTCGAGAAGATGTGTTAGGTGTATGGTAATTTATACCCATGGATTAAAAGTCAAATGTATCATTTACGACTAGCGTGCAATTGTGATTAGTTTGAAGATGAGTGTGAAGATGCGAGCTATAGGGGTCATGCATGGAGATATTAGAGATGGTTGAGCATGAGATACATTAGAACTAAATTGTAATCAACAGGGTAATTAATCTGCCCTTTAAGAAAAAGGATTCTACAATGGACTTATAAGATTACTCATTGGCAAAGCATATTTATTTAATGCTCATGAGGAATTAAATGTTGCTTCAAATGTTGATAAAAATGAGGTAAATGTAACATAGTAGCATGAATGCATTAAGAGAAGATAAGTAGATCCTAATAAATAAGGAATTGATTTTACTACAAACTTTTGTTTTTTAGATTAGACAAACCATTTAAAGCATGATGTATATATCAAAATTCAAAGTTCAATTTCAATTAGAAATATGTTATTGTTAGACTCACAGAATGAGAATAGAACCTAGAAGTGATTCCAATTTATGCTGGTACTTGTACAATACTTAAAACTTGCAAAAAGAATCCAACATATGACCATCTCATGATGTCAAGAAGATTACCTCTTATTCAAAATGTGAACCAGAAAACCTGAGTCTGTATCTGGGTTCCCTTCCCTGAACAGCATCTCCAGTAAAATGACAAATTGTATCTGTTTCAGGTTCTCGATGTAACACACATTTAATCAATTAATCTGCTTGTATGTAAAGAGAAAAATGAATATGCAAACTAGAATTACTTTATGCATGACAACAGAAGTTCGTGCAGCCAAAGTTACAGCCAGGATATCTCAAGTACATAGTTTGTTGAAAAGAAGCATGCACTCCAAAAGGCTTTAATGTTTCTCTCGAGTGTCCACCTAAATATGATACCAATGATCAAAGAACCATTCTGCATGTCCACTACAATTTCAATAGACCATAAAGGCCACACGTAGGAAAAGTTAAAAGTGAGGAGTGCCAAAAGGGACTATATTGTTAAAATAAAAGAAATAAAAATCTCAATGATTCACATCCCAACCAAAAGCTCCTACAGTGATAAAGAGATTCGAGGCTTGTAAGTATGCTTGCAGAGTTCACACATACTTTAATTTCCATCATCTTGTAGCCAAAGCACCACCGGCAGCTTTTAATAATAATAATAAAAAAATAGGATCACTTTATCACTTTGAGAAGCAGTTGATTTTTTTTCTTTAAATATGAAAAAACAACAAAGTATATTGTTCATTCCAGGACATATACAGCCAGAAATTTTAGTGGTTGTATTCATGCAACAAAAAAGACAACCAGAATATATCAAGTGGTAGTATAGTTTGTCAAAAAGAAGCAGACTTACTAAAATGTTTAATTGTGTCTCTACAGTCTCTATTCACAAAATATTAATCCACTGGTGAAAGGCTGCAAGGGCCATTCTGTATTTCCAGGGCATTATCAGCAGGCCATAGAGATGACACGAGAAAAGAGAAGAGTGCAAATAAAGACTACAGTCGAAGCAAAACAAAAGCCCATTATGTCACATTCTTGTTAAAACTTCTATATTGACAAGGAGATCAGGGATTTAGTAAGTTTTTGCTTGCAAAGTCCAAACAAATTTTAGTTTCCAATCATTTCGGAGGCGAACCATCACTAAATAGTTTGTAGTTAAAAAAAGTTTCCTCGAATCACCTTGACAAGGACTTGATTTTTGAAGTAACATCTTTCATTGCATTCCAAAATGTTGACGGCCAATACAATTTAATGGATTATAAGGTAGAAATTCCATTATTGGGTCTCTATGCAAGCAAAATGAGCTATCTATGAGGCCTGCAAAATTTTAGTTTGGAGCATGTATGCTAACAGAGAAACTCTAGTCTAATCTTAAAAATAGTGGACTTCATAGACAACATAACTGTATTGAATCTACTACCCTCAACTGATAAAATTGGTAACCTTACTAATGTCACACAAATTCAATACTCGAACATTCACCCAATGTTAGTTGATTGATGGGACCATCGACAATTGGGTGCAAGCTGTTTGCTCATCAAATATAATTTATCATCCTTTTTTTGTGGATTCCAATTCTGAATCTTCTGAAAGATCAGCTACATCACAAGAATTGCATATCTTTCTGGAAGGCTCATGGGTACAATGAGAGAAACTGATGGATTGCAAGAAATTGAAGTATGCATATTTGATATCAAACACCATATCATACCCTGAAATGGAAGAGGAAAAGCCATGAGACAACATTTTTAAAATCAACAGAACAACAAAAACAGAAATTGGTCAGGCTACAGGGATGCATATGTTATACAAGCTCAATACAGTGACTCACAATAATTGATAGCAATTGTCCGTCCATTGCTGTCAGGTGTTTGACTGACATAATGAAACCACATACTTGGCCTGCATTATGATTGACATTTTCTTTGCAAAATCAGATATAAATCAACTTCAGTAATCATTTGGAAAAAAGGTGGTGAAATTAGTTCACCTAGAATCTCATTAGACGTCAACCTAACAGGATAGTAAATATGTTAACATGCACAAACAATGAAGCAAGTTTCTCTTAAGATAGTTTGTAAATGGACTGGAAGTGTAAGAGAAAACAGTTTACATAGCTACTGTTCTTATTTTCAGTTTCCAGCGTCAAGAGGAATAATAAAATTAACTAAAGAAGCGGCTTTGCATTTACTGCAGATGCCATAGGGGGAACTTACAGGTAAAGAATCTCCCCTGCTTTAACAGTGCATTGAAATGGCTTCGGGCCATTGAAATATAGGGGGAAAGACAATCTCTGCTCAGCCATGGCCTCAGGTGATGGAGGGTAGGGGTCCACGCTGCACCAAGGAACAAGAATCTTTGGTTCCACCATTTCCACCTTCAGCTTCCCCATTTCCTGCGGCACGCCACATGGTATCATACTTGGAGAAGAAATAACACAGAGGAGAGTGAATTTGCTGGCAGAAGAAAGAAATTACCGAGGAGGAAGAGGTGAAGTATTGGGCGGCCGGATAAGAGCGAACATAGAGACGATGGACCTCGGTTGGGGGGAGCAGGAGGAAGTGTTTCTCCCCTGTTACCACAACGTAGAGGTTCTCGTAGTGGTCCTTGTGGAACGACGTCTCCGATCTCCCATTGCCGATCCAGAGGTTGACGGCCTCCGGGAGGCAGCCAAGCGCCTCTGTCGCCCACGGGATGTGCGGTTCCACATCTGCTGACAATGCGGAATACTCCGCCCTGAAGCAGTCATTCTGTTGTTGGGCGTACGCCACGACCGGGGATGACGGAGATCCGGTAGAATAGATAATGCGAAGCGCTTCCCTGAACTCCATGGTCCGGACGAAGGCGGAGGCGAAGCAGAGACCGCGGGGGGCGTCGCCGGGAGCTCCGGGCGGGATAGGAACAAGGGAATCAGCGCGGCCGTGGGGAGTGAGGTGGACGGAGACGTCGCATCCTTCTAGGGCTTGGCAGAGGTAGGAATCATCGGACCAGAGGGAGCGGGCAACGGCGGGCCAGTGAAGGGTGGCGGCTCGGGAGATGATGCAGGGTTTGTTAGCAGCAACGAAATCCCTAAGGAAGACAAGCGGAGACGGCGGAGCCTCAAGACGCTCTACCTCACCGGAGACTCCCAGGCCGAGCTCCCGCGCCTCTCTCCACAGATCCCTCACCTGTCCCTCCGCCATCGTCGGTTTTCTCTTCTTCTGGTTTTGAAGTTAGGACGGAGACCAGGTGTTCGGCAGAATGTTATTGGATCGGGTAAAGATACAGAACCCTAACCCACTACAACCAGTTGTCCAACCCGGCAACCCGTCTACAGCTAAAACAAACTAACCCCACTTTATTTATTTATAAATAAATTCAAAACAAGTAAATAAAATAAAATAAAATTTACATAATTCAAGTTGAATCTAAGCAACCATGTGAATACATAAATAATTCTAAAACAGAGGAAGGTGATCAAGTTATTATTAATTTAATTTGTTTATATATCATACTTTCAATCGAATTAATTGGCATACTCTTAATACTTTGATGAATAACAAAGAGATGATTTCAACAACATTGTTCAAATTAATCAATATAAATTAAAAGGGATGAACATATGAGAAGCAAAATTTAAAGACATTTTTTGTGTTTAATTATACACTCAATATGTGTTAGGTATTAATTTAAGCATATCATCACTTTCCTTCTTTATTAATAGCTTCCTTGCTATCTTCTTCTTCATCCATGAATCTTTGCCAAAACCAATGCTGCTTCCACACCTTCTCGGTCATTTCATCGATAGGAATGTTCTTCGTCTCGGGCAACAAGAAGATGACGAACAATCCCATGAGCACGATCCAACCACCGAAGAAGAAGAAGATCCCCGCGCGCATATGACACATCATGGAGAGGAAAGCTTGGGCGATCACGAAGGTGAAGAACATGTTAGAGCTAACGGCGAATGCATACCCAGCCGTCCTAGTGGAGAGAGGAAAGATTTCGCTGGGAATCAGCCATCCCAACGGCCCCCATGACCAAGCAAAGCTCGCCACGAAAAGACATACGAGAACCACCACCCAAATTGCAATACTGTGATCGATCTCGTTGGTGGTCTTGAGGTTCACCAGCAGAATGCCTCCGATGGCCAACTGCTCAGCAGGATGACGATAACAAATTAAATATTATATGGATATATATATATATAGAAATCAACGTACGTACCTGTGTGATCAACATCTGAGCACAAGCTTCTAAAAGAAGAAACCTCCTGCCAGCTTTGTCAACGAGGACCACAGAGACGATGGTGGAGAGAACATTGACGATCCCCGTTATAACGGCGGAGAGCAAGGAGGCATCATTCTTGAAGCCCATGGTTTGGAAGAGAACTGGAGCGTAGAACATGATGGCGTTGATTCCGGTGAACTGCTGGAAGACTTGCATGGCGATGGCGATCACCAACTGCGGCCGACTCGATCGCTTCATGAGGTTCTTGAAGGGATTCTTCACCTGTCGCGCCATCTCGCTGGCGTGCACCAACTCCTGGTACTCCGCTTCCACATTGTCGACGCCACGAATCTTCTTCAGCATGTCGAGGCCCTCTGTCAACTTCTCGCGCTCGATCAAGCTCGTCGGCGTTTCGGCGATGATGAGGGAGCCTAAGCAGAGCATGACCGCCGGCACTCCGGCGAGGCCGAGCGCGAGCCTCCACCCCCACGGGTGGATGTTAGCGACGAAGTAATTCACGATGTTGGCCACGAAGATGCCGATGGTGACATCGAGCTGGAAGAGGATGTTGAGCGCTCCTCGAAGGTGCACCGGAGCAATCTCCGACAAGAACAGAGGCACCGCCTAATTATATATATATAATTAATTAGTCAATTAATAAATAATTGAATTGAATTGAATGAATTACTTACTTGATTGGCAAATCCTACGCCCACTCCAAGAAGAATCCTTCCTACGATCAACATGGCGAGATCTAAAGCGAATGCATCGAAGAGGACGCCGACTAAGAAGAAGATGGAAGCAGCTTGCATCGTGACCTTTCTTCCATAGTTGGTGCACACTTTAGAAGCTATAAAGCTAGCTACCAGAGCAGCGAGGTAGAGAGATGAAGTGAACAGCTGAAGGTTTTGATTATCAAACTTGCAATAGTTGTCTTCTTTGGCCAGGTGCTTCCTCTCAAAAACCTTTGGAAAGAATTTCTCCAGGAAGTCATCCATGGATGTCACTCCTCCTACAAATATTAATTAATAATTACAATTAATCAAAACTAATATAATCATGCATGTATAAATATGAATCACTTATATATATCACCTGAAATCCCAATGTCGTAGCCAAACATGAGACCTCCCGTGGCCGCAATGATCCCACAAATCACTACGTAAATAGTGATCTTCCCCTCGAACTGCTTGTCCCCACCCGATGCCGACATTACAACAGCCGGCATCTTGCCTTGATTGTTAATTAAAATTGCTTTACAAAATTAAAAGATAGATAAAAGAAGGTTGAATGAGGAGAGAAACTCATTGAAGGTGTATGTATATATATACATGAAGAAATGACTAATAATAGTAACATAAAATCTAAAAAAATTTGTGGATAGAGCTTAAGATAGATTATTGACATTAATAATTTTAATAGCTGAACAAGAGGAGATAATGTTAGATGCCAAAATAGACTAGAGTCTAAATAAAGACTATAGGATATCTACTTGTTCAATTTACAAACATCCAAAACAGAGTAGACAAATCTAAATAAAGGTAGATGTTAAAGACTAATACAACAGCAAAAAAACATAGAATAGAATGATGTAATAGAAATGTGACACCTGTAATTTACATTAAGATTTCTTAGCTAAATTTATCTTCGACATGCACCATAATCCATCTAGAAAAAGATCCATGCACTATATATATGCAGATGGTGACAAATGACAACAATCCTCTCAATTTCTTTTAGATAAAGATCCATGATTCATACTGTTCAAGTGTTAACTTTTCCCCCTAACTTTCTTTAATTACTTTACCAACTTTCTTATGTCAATTACTTTTACATTATTTCACCCAATCTCAAATGCACTAGCTACCTACAACCATGAATCCCTAAACACAACAAAGACTACATACATGACTCGTACACAATTACTTGACTCCAATATAACAAATAGTGAACCAGCATAATGACTGTGAAAGTTACTCTTATTATTTTTTCTTTGACATAGTATGTGACCACTTCAAATCAAGATCAAAACATTTTCTTAGCAATATGACACAACCAACTGATAAAATGACTCATGGATGAGGACATGTAATTATGTAAGCTAAACAAAGAAGCGACGATTAAACGAATCAAATGAAAAATGCATAAACATCCTGCCTCAGACTATCTGTTTAACCATATAAATGCAGTAAAACCATTGTCAATTTGATTTATAATATTGAAGAAAAATATACTCGAGTTCAAATTCTCCGATCTCAGCAAGTTCTTTGCCACATTTATCTGTCCACTGAACTTTTCTTCCCACTGTACAACAAGATGTCTCATTTTCCACTTGTTCAGCAAGTTCAGTGGCATTGGCAGCTTCACATGTGGTGGAATAATCTATGGAAGGTTTCTTCAGATTATTCTTAAGGCAAGGCTTCTTGTCACTCTTAGTAAGAGCATCAATAGTCATACCCTACAATGATCAAACATATCATTAGAAACCATTTGTCAAGGCAAATAGGCGACCAGAAAACGATGGAGGCATCTTGGTGATGGCAGCCTCAATTTCCTGGAAATCCAAGAACAGCAAAAAATGTCAGTATGAACTAAGCAACATTGAGCACTGAATCAAGCGCGGATGGAAAACATGAAACCAAGAAAAGTAAATGATAATATCATTATTTTTTTAAAAAAAAAATGTTCTCACTTGATTCAACAAAATGATAATATCATTATTTTTATATCAAAATTTGGTATAAGTTGATACACATTATATTATTTTGACCATATATATGATGGTAAATAACATAGGGCAAGTACTAAAATGATATAATATGTTTGCTCAAATTAATCAGTCATATTCAGATTAAAGTGAGGATTTTAGAAGAAAATCAGAGGTACATAAACTATATGGGATATACATATAATTTATCCTTATTGGGGCTTGACCTTCATGAAATTATTTTGAATCTCCTTTCAATAAAAGGTACTGATTTACTTATGAGGTTCAATCAGAAGAGACTGAAGAAACACATGAATTTCAATTTGGTTCAACAGATATAGAACAATTACTAAAGAATTAAGTCAAGGTTTCATCTCGAATTAGAGGATATTACTGAATGCAAAACTCAGTTGGGTACGTATCATTCATCATGTTTAGAGCAAATAAAATATCACGAAGAACACGTTTTGAGAGATTTTCTTGGTGACATTTAAAAATGACAACACAGAACATGAAGCCAAAAGTAAGAAGCAAAATCTAACAAGGAGCCATCTGATATGGCATCTTCAGTCCATTTACTTGGACGGAAAATATGGGAGAGACAAAGACAAGTGACACATATATAAGTAAATGGATCCTTAGTTCTTTGTCCTATGTGATAAATGAGCATAAAAATTCAATCATTAAAAATAAAAGATAACCATGAATTGAATTGAGACAGCAGTCGCACATTTGGAGCATGCAAAGTGATGAGACTTTATCTCTAAGCAAGATAGATTTTGGCATTTGTATAGTCAGAAATGGCAATGACTTACCTCTGGATAATAACGAGCTGAAAAATGGATGAGCAAAATTGCTTTATTCTGGAATCGGTTCTCATAACTTGCGATCTAAAAGAACAGTATAAGCAAAGGGACAAACATCCAAGTATCAGTAGCTAAAATAATTACTCAAAAATGACACACAAGAGCTTGAAATTAACCTCAAACAAATGGGTGTGGCCATAATCCCTAGCATGTTGAACTGGCATTGCATCATTCACAAAAGTGCTCTAGAAAATCAAGTAAAGCCGTAAAGTGAAGCATGTGTTAAAAAGATATGGACTGATTAGCAGACAGTCAAATCTATTATACAAAATGTATGTGTTGATGACCAGATGTAAGTAACGACAGCAGATCAAAAAACATTCACATAAAGACTCAAGCAGATTTGGTTAAGGAGACAGGACCTTGAAGAGAAAAATAGTCAAAATAATTCAGATATCTATAGAACTCCTTATCAAGAAAAGTTGCCCCATAAAATATTCAATTTCATGGGTCCATCTGAAATAGACACAATTCTTGTACATACATTTTTTTAGCGATGAGGCAGTAGCCAAATGATGAAGCCGATTTTGCATTAGACCCTTGAAGAGGAAAATAGTCAAAAGACTTCAAATATGTACATACTCTTTGGCAAGAAAAGCTGCATCATAAAAGATACAATTCATGTACCCATCTGCAATCCATACAATTCTCGTACAAGACCATTTTTGAGCAAAGAGGCAGTAACTTATTGTGCAACTCCCTTCTGGCTACATTTTTTTTTTAATTACTGAATGTATTGCAAATGAATTGCTTAATTGACTAGTACTTTCTTTTACTTGACCTTATTCTTGTATATGAATTCTTCAATCAAATTATGTTCCTTTAAGACAGGATGGAATGCAAACAAATAAGGCTGCAGAGGCACAACTGTTACTGAACTATGCTCCATTTTGTGGCAGCATTCAGAAGGTGTTGCAAAGTAATACAGACCAAGACAAGAAATGCAGTACAAAATAGGGGAAAGAAGAAGGGGGGCTTGAAAAGGATCTAAGCATACCTTCTTACAAGCAGAAGCTTATCAGGACCAATGCTATTCCTATATGTTTAAAAGGGAAACCATGGGATATATCTATAAACAAGACAGTTGTTGCAATAGCAAATAAGGAGTCCCAACAAGGGCCAAACTAAAATAGTAGTTACAAAACCAACAGAATCAAAGTTAAATAGTTGGCATGCACTACTAATACTACAACCACTAATACTACTAATAATAATAAAAGAAAAAAATACTGGTGGGTTTGAAGCTAAAATTAAACTTGTTAATGATAGTACAACACCACAATTGACAAGAGTAATTCCAACCAGCATACAAATCCATTACCTCCATCACAAGAATTCTTGCATTAAGTACATCAGAATTGTCAGGGTCAACAACAAAATCTGACATCGTATCTCCAGTAAAGGCAATTTCAGGAGTTGTTATTGTGTAAGTAATCTGCAATGACAGTATTAATCAAGAGAAAAAAAAACAAAAGAAAAAGAACCTAGGCTAAAAACAAATTAGAATGAACTCAGCAATATATGCAAATTCAATATCTACCATTTTTTTAATAATCATATATCACTCTTGTTGGAATCCAGCAAAACATACCTCAACACCTGATAGTCGCAAGCTCTTAATCTCATTTCCAGAAAGACCACAAAATTCTGCCTTAAGCTTTTTTTTGACAGAGTAGATACAGTAACCCTACATATTTTAGAAAGCAAACTTATCTTCCACGCTTATAAACCTTTCAAAAATGTAATAGGATATAGAAGATGTTCTAGCCTGGCTAGGTATAACATGGTAGGTCTTGAATGCTCTAACTTTAAGATCATTTCTCAATTGAAATTCTTCCCCTGAAAAATAAAGTTTATTAGAACAAAGGGTATCCATCTATCTCTAACATGTTTCTTGATAGATACATACCCACATTTAGGGCGACTAAATTGTGCTTCAGTTCAGATTGGTCCATTGCCCTGTGCACCTCAAACAGTTTGTCCACATGTTCTTTTATAGACACCGGGACAAAGATAGTTGGAGGCTTCATGCCATATAGTCCTCTAGTAGCAACATACATAGGTAGTCCTCCCTGATGAAAAACTTGAATGTTTCAGACCAAAGAGGTTAATGGTTTCTCCTAACATCAGTCCTAAGAATGAGCAACTCTCAATAGGATTAGGTCAACTCAAAATAATGCACAGAGCAGAAACTACTTAACTAGAGCCACGGATTCTGTTCATGGTTGTGTATGAATGTTTATTGAGATAACGTTAAATCACGACTGCAATAATTCGTCTGGTGTACATAAGTACTAAATTGGAAACTGCTTACGATGTGATCCATATGGCCATGGGTAATGAACAGAAATTCCTGGGAAATGGCTCGCTGCGGGCATCTACCAATGTCAAAGGCCAACTTAAGTGACGGGAAGATGACACAAGTCTCCTGCCCTCCAATTGATAGCCCCTCAACTGGATACCCTTCGATCACCAGTGGCTTCTTTCCTCTTGGAACGAACGAAGACTGTTCAGCACTTGCTCCACCATCCGCTTTGCTTCTGCGACTCCCCATTTCAGCTCATTAATGCAATTTGACAAGAAATTCTTGGTCTATAATTGAGGACAAAAAAAAACATTAAAAAAACGATTTTTTTCATCAATGAGCACCGAAGTTCTCTTGATCAACAAGAACCTGATTCGATCATAAGAACCATAAACTGAAGTGAATCGAGATGAACGAGAAATCACTGCCAAAGAACGACAAACAGCTTTATTGGATCACAACCGCAGTCAATTGAATAAGAAACCAAGTGAATGGAATGGAGAGATTCCGCAGGGAACTGGACTCGAGGCCGCCGCCACGGGAGGGAGGGGACGAGAGGGTAGGGGAGGGAGAACGACGACAAGAGTCAAGAGGGATTGTAGGAGGGCCGTGGGCCGGCCCATCAAACTAGCGGGCCGTTCATGAAAGGAAGGCGAAACAAACACGACTTAAGTAGCGACTTAGAACGACCATTGGGAAAATTGCAGCAGCATCGACTGGATTAGCGCCACGTCGAGTATCGTAACCGGAGTCGTAATTACAGCTGTGGTTTGATCCACCTCTCTTCCCGAACATAGTAAGGTTCTTCTTCAGATCCGATCATTCGACCGTCGAGTCCACCGCGAGGAGGAAGGCGAAGCGATGTATGGATTCGAGGCGCTCACGTTCAACATCCATGGCGGGTACCTGGAGGCCATCGTCCGAGGCTACCGCTCTGGCCTCCTCACCGCCGCCGACTACAACAATCTCTGCCAGTGCGAGACCCTAGACGACATCAAGATGCACCTCTCCGCCACCGAGTACGGGCCATACCTTCAGAACGGTGCGTTGATATCTCACTCTGGCTCCCGATGCGGTTCCGATTCAGTTTCTCGAATTTGAGCTGTTGGATTTGTCTATTGCATTATAAAATTGCAATTTTGGGCTTGTTTTGGGGCATCAAAGACTTTGGATATTGAATAGGATTTGCGATATAGTGGTTGACATGTTCTGGTTTCCTATATACCTGATCAGAAACTTGATTCAGATCTCTTCCTCTGTCGTGGGTTTGCTTATGGAAAAGGGAGCAAGTTGGCTCCCGTTTTCCTTTGAAAATTTCACGATCAATTTGTGATAAAACTTCTCGTAGGAGAATTTCCGAAGTAGGAGGACTCTAGAGCTTCACTCATGGTTGAATCTTTGCTTGCATAACGGTTACATCTACCGTGAATTTTTGCACATCGGATATGAAGCCTCTTGATTCATTGTCTAAATAATGAAGTTAATAAAAATTCTGTTTAGTGAGCTTAGTGAGTTCGTATCTTAGAAAATTTTGTTTTTGCTGAATGCATCATGGACTAGATGCAATATGAGAATGCAACAATGCACAAGTCGACAAGAGTCTCCGTGCATTATGACGTATTTTGAGACCTGAACACAAGGTTTTGTTGAAGAAACCACTACTCTTGTATACCTGATAATTTCTAGATAATATAGTTATCTTAAGCAGATTGATAAAATTTTACAAATATCAACTAACTTTGCATGCTTATTATCTATGATCAAGTTCTGTATTAGCCTTTAATCTATATGGATGTTTTGTGTTATCTTATATATGCCTGTAATTGCTCGCAGAGCCATCTCCTTTACATACAACCACCATTGTGGAGAAGTGCACTCTTAAACTTTTGGATGAGTATAAGCATATGTTGTGTCAGGCAACAGAGCCCTTATCAACCTTCTTGGAGTATATAACGTAAGTGTTCCTGTAAGCACTGTTTTACATGTTGATTTCTATTTGTTGCCAGTTCTCTGGTTCACGGTGTAATGGTTTACTGCTCTACAAGCTAGTTTTCAGTATAATGGATTTTATTTGGACATTGATGGTAACATTGACTCATTTTCTGCTCCTCATAGGTATGGTTACATGATCGATAATGTTGTCCTTATTGTCACTGGCACTTTGCATGAGAGGGATGTTCAGGAACTGCTGGAAAAATGTCATCCTCTGGGAATGTTTGATAGGTTTGTCCTTTCTGTTCTATGTCTATCTTTTGTGTTAACATGTTGAGGTCTTGAACATCTTTTCTGCAGCATTGCAACTCTTGCGGTTGCCCAGAATATGCGGGAACTTTACAGATTGGTTCTTGTTGATACACCATTGGCACCATATTTCTCAGAGTGCATCACATCAGAGGTACTACTAAGATTTTTTTCCATATCCTCAGTTTTTTTTTAGTGTGATAAGTGTGAAGAATCAGCGCACCTGGATGATTGGCAAACATATACTCATTTAATTGTGACGACTTTCAAAGCTTATCTTTTATTAACAATTTTATCAGGATTTGGATGATATGAATATAGAAATCATGAGGAATACTTTATACAAGGCCTACCTTGAAGATTTCTATAACTTCTGTCAGGTAACAATAATGATGTATTTCAATAAAAGAACAGCCTTTCCTACTGCTTTTAGCTTAAACTGTTACGTCAAAACAGAAACTAGGTGGAGCAACTGCTGAGATAATGTCTGATCTTCTTGCATTTGAAGCTGATAGAAGGGCTGTTAATATTACTATAAATAGGTTAGACAAATTAAAATTCTGAGATTTTCAAGTTGTGGTCATGTCATTCATTTTAGTGTTCCACACAACACATTTGCTGACAGATGAAATTTTAAAAAAAAAATGTGATTTTTTGCTCATTAATTGTGGGCTTGGTTTTACAGTATTGGCACTGAGTTGACTAGAGATGATCGCCGGAAGCTTTATTCAAATTTTGGGCTATTGTATGGTTTTCACCCTTTTATCATAAAGTTATTTAGCTTGGATTGGTTGTTTTCACTTTTCTTATGGAATTTTTTTCTTCACAGATATCCGTATGGTCACGAGGAACTTGCTGTATGTGAGGATATTGACCAGGTAAGTTAGTTTTATTGCTTTTAGATGAAAAAACATATAAGAAGATTATCTATCTAGTTCTGAAGTTTTATTATTGATCAGATGGTAATTGTTCCTACGCTCAAGTTTTGGGCCAAACTCCAACTGTTTGATATATTATGACACTCCTACTCAGTTGTGGTGGGCAGTTGGGCTGGATTTATAATATAATAATCCAATTTTAATTAATGGTATACTGATAAGCTAATGCTATTTGTTAATTTCATAGGAACAAATATGAACTTATTATGATACAATTCTATTCCACATTAACAAATGAGTTATCAAAGAATAATAATAACAATATATCATTTTTAACTTATCAAAGAATAATAATATGATCTATTCATATAATCACATATGCAATGTCTTATTAATCTTAATTCTATTAATTTTAATATTTATTATGTACAATATATGTTATTGATAAATAATGCTTTGAAAGTCAATTAAACATATTCTTATTATTGTTGAACATCACTTTACCGCTTATTTCTGCCCAAGTAAGCATGTTCTAAACACGATTTTACTGTTATTTCTGGTCCAGGTCCGTGGTGCAATGGAGAAATACCCACCATATCAATCAATTTTTGCCAAGATATCCTATGGAGAAAGTCAGATGCTGGACAAAGCCTTTTATGAAGAGGAAGTAAAGAGACTATGCTTGGCTTTTGAGCAGCAGGTAAACATCCTTCGATACCTTCATCAACTGCTTGACACTAAATTAAAACCCATGCATATCATTGTTGCAAACCATAAAGTATAGTTATTCGTTAAAATTAGGATTGTGTGTCCTGCTTGAAGAACCCTGACTGGAAGACCGCTTGATCATGCGACTAAATGATAAATTTAGTCCATCATGCCAACTCTCTTTTTTCAGTGCACACATGTTCAGAGATTGCTTATACAACTAATGTGCTTTTTTTTCTGTCCACATGTTTTTATTCTATGGTCACTGTACATTGTCGATGAACTAACATGGCCAGGCCTAATAAATTCTCACAATGACATTGCAGTTTCACTATGCCGTTTTCTTTGCTTATATGAGATTGAAAGAACAGGAGATAAGGAATCTAATGTGGATCTCCGAATGCGTAGCCCAGAATCAAAAGACCAGAATCCATGATAGTGTGGTCTTCATTTTCTGAGTGCTGCATGAGAACACAAGAATGTATCTGGAGATGCTCCCTCCACCATTTCATTCTCATGTTTTCTCTTTATTTGTCACCTGAAACCATGGCACATGCATTATTTTTATCAGCATAACGTGTGGTCACTTAAATTTGAAATTGAAATATAAATAAGCTGTAAGTTGTATTAGAAAGGAATGTGTTTCCTTTCAAATAGTGGAGTTTTTTTGTACAATTTCAGCTTGAACTTTTCCTTGCTCCTGGAGGGATTTGAGTCATTTGATTAAAAATATATAAATGGATTGGTGATGAATCAAATATAATGTTCATTACCGTTTCTTCAATATAAAGAAAAGCAATAATAACTCGTTAATGTATGCGTAACTTCTGATCTTTCACAAAAAAAACAAACTTCATTATTAGGGAGAATTGGCACCTCGAAGAATTGCGATTAAAGAGCATCTGGAGAAGGAGAACTTCGAGAAAGAGAGATAGCTGAGAAGTTGATGTGGCCAAACCAATGACAATTGGAAATGTGTGCCCAAAGCACTCTTTATCTCACGTTATGCTTACTTTACTTGTACCCAAAGGCTACTACTGCCGGCCACGAGAAGAAAAACAACATCAAAAAGGTCTTCTAACCCAACAAAACGCCCATTCTTCATTGTTACAAGATCTAACTATACCGGTTACACTTTTTTTTTCCAATTATATGCCGAACAACGTTTCCATGATGCTGTGCAATTCTCACTTTGCCAGACCAGGAAAGAAAAGCTCAATCTTGCATGATTGCACCATGCATGGGGAGGATACCAATCCTCTTCGTCACTCCAAATGCCCTCGAAGTCCATCTGCATTGATAAATTAGGAGTGCCGCCCGCCCCTGATTACCTCCCCGGATCAATCACTCCACTGCATCTTCAGTCGCATTCGTCATGGACAGGTCAACGGCGGCCGTGTTGGCGACGGAGGCACGTCATTTGCGAACCAAGGCCACCTCTCTCGCGCAGGACAAGCTGATGCGCCGTTTGCTCCTTTCCCCCAAGCTGACCTCTCTGGCCAACACCCTCTGCACCATCCAATGGGCCTGCAGCGACATCGAAAAGCAGCTGGGTAATTCGGCGGAGGATTGGCTCAAGGAGCTGCGCGAGGAGCTCTTTCGTGCCGACGACCTGCTCGACATGATCAAGCTCCGCCGCGTGCCACGGAAGCGGAGGACGCCCGCGGTCGCGCACGCCGGCCGCGATTTCTTCTTCTCCATCCCCCTCGTGCTCCACTTCGCCGCGGGCTGTCGGCTGAAGCGCGCGGTGCGGGCCTTAAGCGCCATGGCCGTCAAAGCGAGGAGCTTCACGGGCGACGGCGAGGTCCCCTTCGACGTGGCTCCCGACGTGATGCCGGCAAATTTATTAGGACGAGACGAGGACATGAAGAAACTGATTGAAATGGTGAACCATGGCGAACCGTTCGCCGTCGTGCCCATTGTCGGCAAGGCGGGCTCCGGCAAGTCGACCCTCGCTCGCTTGGTCTACCATGATCAGCGCCGCAACTTCAGAACCCGGATTCTCGTTAGCAGAAGCCACGTCTACGGAGAGGGGCAGCGAGACACCATCCACCGCCGCGCTCTGCCGATCTCCGAGTTGACTCTTGCTAGACGCTTCTTCCTCAAAGAGGAAGAGGAAACACAGCAACGACAACCACCGCTTGAATTCACATTGGCTAACCGTGAAGGCCATCCATCCTTGCGCCGGCCAGAAGGCAACCAGGAGCAGCAGTTCAAATCTGCCGTGGAGGTTATTGAGAAGTTGCTGAACGGCTTCCGTTTCTTGCTCGTTCTGCTCGACGTCAACAAGATCGATCGACCTGACTTGTTCGAGCAACTGATGCAAGCCTTGCAACGAGCTGGCCGGCATGGAAGCACCGTCATCCTGACCACCACCGATCCGGAGATTGCTTCTTATTTGAGCAGAAGGTCGCTGAGCAAAGCTTCCTGCAGCTTGGACGCCGAAGCCTCGCGGTTGACGCGCCAAGACAGCTGGAAATTGTTCAAGGAGCATGCTTCGATGTTCCACCTGCCGGACGACCACCACTTCTGGCATCCGTGGATCATCGACGACTGCGATGGCCACCCGCTGTCGGTGATCATCATGGCCAAAAAGATGCGCCGAAAGCCGTTACGAGATTACATGGTGCCGTTTGGCCACCAGGAGCTGCCGAAAGTGGACCTCCCTCGACTTTCCTCAGAGCTGAAACAGATATACGAGAAATTGATCTACGACGACCCTCGAAGCAGTCTTCCATCCGAGAAACTCAGCAATTGCTTCGCGTTCTTGTCTCTGTTCCCGGAAGATCACCGTTTCAGCAGAGAGGAACTCGTCGACTTGTGGGCCGCCGAGAACTCTATCTCATTGTCCCAAGCCGATGGCTACTTCGGAGATTTCCTGCGGGAACAGGCCTTAATCCGCTGCGTAGGGAAGGAGCTCGTCGATTTCGAAAGCCCGTTTCGCGCGACGGAGTACACGATGCGGGAACTTCTGCCTTACTTCGCGCAGCACGTCAGCTCCAAGAACGACCATCTGGCGCTCTCGCCAGACTCGTTCGACCTTTTGCAACTCGACCTAAAAGACAAGCCGCTGTGCCAGCACCTGTCGTTCGTGTGCGACCTAGAGTCTTCAGGCTTCCCCATAGACATACTTTTCCAAAGCGGCAAATGGCTGCTGCGCACCCTGCTCCTCCTCGGCTCTTCGTCGTCAAGCAACAAATGCTGGCTCAGCGACATCTACAACGTTCCCCAGTTCAAGGTCTTCCAGTACCTCCGAGTGCTGCACGTCCATGGAATCACCTGCCGCAACTTGCTAGATGGAATCGGAACGTATTCCAACTTGGTCTACCTCAACGTCTGCCAAAGCGAAGTTGAGACGCTCCCGGACTCGATCGGCGAGTTCGCGAACCTCAAGATCTTGAAGCTTTCCGACTGCAAGAAGCTCCGGCGGCTGCCCAAGACGATCAAACGCCTGGCGCTCATAGAAAAATTGAATCTTGCAGGGTGTTCTTTACTCGCCGAGAAGCTTCGGAAGCTCGATTGGATTGCGAGTCTTGTCCGGTTGGAGCACCTCAATCTCTCAAGGATCGACTTCGTGTCGCTGCCTCAATCCATCGGCAACCTCCGAAACTTGAAAGCACTGATCTTGGCACACTGTTGCAAGATCAGGCGGCTTCCTCGTTCGACAACGAAGCTCCTTAGCTTGGAGACGCTCGACCTCGAAGGCTGCACTTACCTAGAGGAGCTACCAGAGAACCCTGATCCGACGAGGGCGGCCGGCTCATTGGGAAATCTAAAATTCTTGAACATACTGCACTGCGCCTCGTTGACTCGCATGCCTTTTAATCTGGGGAACTTCTTATCGAACCTCCGGCACCTGACGCGCTTCGTGGCGAGCGACGATGCCGGACGCAGCTTGGCCGAGCTCGGGCCGTTGCGGGACCTCGAAGGCGAGCTCTGGTTGGATAAGCTTCACATGTTGACTGATCCAGAAGTGGCTGCGCAAATCAACTTGGCTGAAAAGGATGAACTACACGCGTTGACGCTGAGCTGGGAGATCGATTCGGCTGCAGACGCAAGCGAAACAGTGCACAATTCATTGCAAGTCGTCGAAGCCATGCAACCAAACTCGAAGTTGAGGTCGCTGAAGCTGATCCGCTACACAGCAGAACAGCTGCCTTCTTGGATGAGGGAACGAACATACCTGACTTCTCTGGTCGAGATCAAGCTATTTAATCTGAAGAATTGCGTGCTTCCGCCAATCGGGCAGCTACCTGCTCTCAAGGCGGCGGAGATAAGCGGCATGGACGCTGTGATCGAACTCGGCGATTCGTTCCATGGTGAGAACGGTTCATTTCCCCTCTTGGAGAAGCTCACTCTGTCTCAAATGGCAAACTTGAGGAAATGGAGAGTGCAGAAGAAGAATAACGTGTTCCCCAAACTCACTGACGTGAAGTTTATTCACTGCCCGAAACTTAAGCCTCCGAGTAATCCACTCCCTTCTGTTGCTTCGGTGACAATGTGGATGAACAACGAGAAGCTCTACGGCGACCCAAAAGAAGACCGTCGTCTTCTAAACTGCATGACCCCGCGAGTGCTCGTTGTTTCGCTGTGTCAAGATCTGACGGCTGATTCCACTGCGTGCAGGGGAATATGGTGCTTGGTCTCGATCAAGGAGCTGCAGATCTCTGCGTGCGAAAATCTTACGAGTTTGCCGGAGGGCATTCGACAGCTCACTTCTCTTCAAAGCCTAAGCATCGTCCGGTGCAGAAACCTGAGCAGCATACCGGAGTGGTTCAGCGACCTCGCCTCTCTCACTTCCTTGTCCATCTCTGCTTGCACTAAGCTGCGGTCGAGGCCCAAAGTTCGCCTGAGACGTCCCGGTCTCGCCATAAATGTCGAAGGCTGCCCCTTGTTCAGATACTACTGATACTGATAGGCATGCAGAATGTGGAAGAAGAAGATGAAGAAGAACCAAACACGCACACCAAAAAAACTGATGCAATATATTCCAAATTAAGGTGTTGGTCGTCTCTTTATCCGGGACCAAGAAAAGTGCAGATCTGTCCAAGCACAAAGGCATGGTCACATCTGTGAGTTGTCGGGGGAGAGAGATTTTGGAAAGCTGAAGAAAGTGTAAGTTTTGATGGGCAAGTCTCATCGCTGTCCTCACCTGACTTTTTGAAAAGTTGTTGTATATGAAATCTGTAAAAATCATTTGAGAACAATCACTCATTCACTCTTTGTCGGTTTGCTAAATGCTAATCTTCTTACTTAATTTTGTACTAATCTCCAGGCTTATCTGCAGAGCCTGAGTCCAAGTACAACCGAGTTTTTTTTAATAAATAAAATAATATAAAAATCAAAACTATAAAAAATAAAAAATTTAAATTATTTTCTAATTTTAGTTTATATTAGTTTATGTTCTATTTATATTTTTTATTTTTAACTTTTTTTTTTTTTTTTCTTTTCCTTTTCTTGTTCTTGTTCTCGACGGGAGCTAAATAGACAACGTCCGAGCCATCCGCCAGATGTCGAAGGCTGTTACATCAACGGCCAACCATTCTTCATAATTTCAGATACCATTTTACAAAAAGGCACCCATGGCCTCCTCGACTCTCGCTGATCGATAACCCTAGCGATTCTAACTACCTTCCTATCTTCCTCGATTTGTTTTCGCCAATTCCCGTCTAATTTCCCTCGCTATATTGATCTCCGTCCCCGGATCAGCGGTCGGGACCTTGGCCTGCCGCGAGCAATGCCGCCGTACGCGGATTTGGACCGCCAGATCGAGCACCTGAGAGAATGCAAGTTTCTACCTGAGGCGGAGGTGAAAGCCCTGTGCGAGCAGGCGAGGGCAATCCTCGTCGAGGAGTGGAACGTCCAGCCGGTGAAGTGCCCGGTGACGGTGTGCGGGGACATTCATGGGCAATTCCACGATCTGATCGAGCTGTTTCGGATCGGCGGCGAGGCACCCGATACCAATTACCTCTTCATGGGGGATTACGTAGGTTAGTGTTTCTAGCAGCCAAGAAAATATTTTTCCGGGATAAGTCATGTTTGCTTATTTTAAGTTGCCAATTTCCTTTGGTCCCTAGATTGGGCGTTAGTTTTGCGTTCAAATATCGTAACTTCTTACACGTACTGATATGTGAGCAATTCCTCAAGTAGTTTTCCTTTTCACTCTCTGTTTACTTAATGAGAATGTCGTTGAGAAAGAGAAATGTTTCTTTCCACAATTCAGTCAATAAGTCTGGCGGTATACTAACCAAGGCAGGAAATCGGTTGAGAACGTTTGAAGTAGATAGACAATTTTGGCATCATTTCAAATTTCAGGCAGCATTTACTATCTGGAATTGAGTACTAAGGAAGGCTATTAACTTGGTTGATAAGTTTATTCAAGGCAATGAATGATGACAAAAGCATTCCATCCCCAAATGCCTTGCATGACTACACTTAACTCCTACGGCTAAGGTCTCCACAAGGATCTTTTTTTTTATTGATTACAGTAAATAGTATATCAGTTCCTTGTTCTCAAATCTCATGGCCGCAACTTCTTGAGGTTAGCTTTCCATGCAATAGGAACTATATTGAATTCAATGACAGAGATTTGTGAATCTAAAATCTATTTGATCCCCTGCCTCTGAGGATGAATTGTTATATAGGAGTAAGTAGAAAAGATATCAGAGCAATAAATATAACAATCAGATAAGGCTTCATGTTTGTTAGTAAATGAAATTAAGTGATTTATCAGAGCAATAAACATAACAACCAGACAAGGAAGGTCTTCATGTTTGTTAGTAAATGAAATTAAGTGATTTATCTGAGCAGTAAATATAACAATCAGATAAGGAAGGTCTTCATGTTTGTCAGTAAATGAAATTAAGTGATTTATATGGCACTTAAATTAAAATAATACACCTAATACAAAAATGAGAGATACACTACAAATTATATTTCAATTAAAATTGTAAATGATTTAAATTCTATAGATGGCATGTGTTTGCCATTTTCATCATGGATTAGCTTTTCCAATTGTTATGCTTAACCTTTATAAACAGCAATTCCATTCATTCCAATTTTTAGGAACAATTACAAAGATCTTATCCGCCATTTGGCTCATAGTAACACTTGCCATTTACATCTTTAGTTATGTTAAAAGTAGAACTTTTCTTTCTCCTCACTTCACTATTTACATCGTCAATTTTTGTTTCAACATGTTTAACTATAGAGTTTATTAACTTACATAAACATAATTAGCTCATACAAATTTATTAGGGATACACCAAATATAGCACCCCCCCCCCCCCCCCCCCCCCCCCCCCCCCAATAATTGCTCTTGGAAAATAACATTTTTAATTCTCTCTCCTATTATCCTTAAACAACAATCAATGGTCACATTTCTCTTACATTAACTTTTTTTTTATACATTATTGTGAAAAAAAAAAATCAAATGTGCACCCCTAATTTTCTAAATCAACAAAGGGTTGCTCCTTTTTATTTTATCAGAAATATTCATTTTCTTTTTAATTGAATACTTTATATAAATTATAATTTTTTAAAAAGAATTTAAATTGTGAATACATACTTTTATTAAAATAATTGTTTTTTTATTTTGTGAAGCTATTTTTGTCACCAATCGGAAGATTAGTAGAGATTGTAAAATTGTTTTTTCTATGAGCTTAATTTTTCTTTACTTCTATGGTTGTAGTCATTGTTTTATTGTGTTAATATTTTTCATTATTTTTATAAAAATTTAAATTTAAATTTATATTTTTATCTATGTGATTAGATGTTTCAATTGTTAAAAACTATAAAATGGTATTCTCATGTGAATTTAAATTTGAACATATTTTTATGGGCATGATTATTTATTATTTTTATTTTATAAGTTATGAGTTTTCCTTCTAATCATACCACATTGAGCTTTTTTTTGTTTTGATGATTTAGATCTGTTAAACTATTGGTTGAACCGGTTCTATAGTGATGATTTGGGAAAAACATTAAGATTCAGGGCATCCTTTGATAAAAGGAAATAATAAAAGTTTCCCTTTAATAATTTTAATAACTAGGGGCACCCTTTTAAATTTTTTCCTACATTATTTCTTTAATGTCCAACATTATCCTATTAAGCATGATTGGTTGTACCACATTTTTTAAAATTCTAGTATAAATGGAACACAGCAATCCTACAAGATTTTAGAAGCAACTCTCTATTTTAATTGTTACTACACTCTTTAAATGAAACTTTCATCAATTTCTTTGTTGTTGAATAATCGATTGAACTTAATCATCACTTTTCTTTTACTACCATGTACAAGTTATGTTTTATTTTAGATATTGATGTTAAAACCTTATTGTACACTTTTAATTTTAGTCTAGTTAAATGCTCATCCATTATAGATTAACACACAATTATATGCACAGTTCAACGTGTATAAGGTAAAATAATATGTGATTGTTTTTATCAAGGACAACAATTGGCGCCACTGCATGTTGCTCCTTTGCAACCTTATTTACTGATTTCAAAGAAAATTATTTACTTTTCTTGGAGGATTACCTGTGATGAAATTATGGGACTTGGTAAGTGTATATTGTGTTAGACACCTAATATTTTTCTTCCCACGTTCCCACTTTTGTGATGTCTTTGACACCTAAGTCCATAGCCATCACTGACAATTATATCCAGGTCCATGTCATATATTGCTCCCAACAAACTACATATTGACAATAATCTCATATCTTTTGTACTTGAGATTATTTATTTATTTTTTCCTTATGAGATTACAATTCAATTGGATTTCTCACCTTAGTCTAATTGTCATGCTTTTTGGAAGCAGATCGTGGTTATTATTCTGTTGAAACAGTGACACTCTTAGTTGCCTTGAAAGTTCGCTACAGAGATAGGATTACAATTCTCAGAGGTAATCATGAGAGTCGGCAAATAACTCAAGTGTAAGTGTCTGTATTTGCAAATTTGCTCATCTTTATAGTTCTTGATATTGCAGCATATCAAGTTGCTGTTTAGTCCTTGAACAGGAAATTAAGCATTTAGCTGATTTTAGTGAATGTGATTTAATGAACACTTGAATAACCTTGCAAACTTCTTTTTTTTAATCATATGTTATATGGATCATTTTTTTGTAATAAGTTCCCAAGTAAACATTAAACTTTCAGAATATGGTATTTATGTTAATGAACACTGAACAGCATCTTTTTAGTTTTTTGGCTTAAATATTTGTTACAATCTAATTTAGTTGTGGATATTCTTTAATTTATTGACATCTATTACAGATTACTTTTCTTCATTAATCTTAGGTTTTGTTTTCAGGTATGGGTTTTATGATGAATGCTTAAGGAAGTATGGAAATGCAAATGTGTGGAAGCACTTTACTGACTTATTTGATTATTTACCTCTTACAGCTCTTATTGAGAACCAGGTCTGTTTTCTTGCCCTTTTACACCAAATTCTCCATTGTTGCATTTTTTACAAATTTACTACTTTCTGTTTTCTAGATATTCTGTCTACATGGTGGTCTCTCCCCATCGTTGGACACATTAGATAATATCCGTGATCTTCAACGCATTCAAGAGGTATGCATAAGATTAACATTATTTCTACTATTTCTAGCTGTCTTGCTGAAAGACTGAAACTGGCAAAAATATTGACTAACTAAAAGTAAAATTAATAATTAGAAGCTAATAAGTATATAATTTTGGTACTTCTTTTGTGATCTTGATAACTTTGTTGTGGAAATGTTAGTATATGTTTCTTTTGTTTAGCATACAGTAGATATTCCACTGTAGTACAAAATTGTGAAGCTTTGAAGTCTTTTGTTTATCCTTAATCTTTTGCCTTAAGTTCTGTCGTTCTTTATCATAAATGCACATATTGAGGTATCTACACTTGGAAGTTGGAATGAGATGTATAGAAATGTTTTTTTTTTTATTTTCATTTTTTTTTTAAAAAGAAAGAAATTGGTAGGCAAAGTCAACCACTGCTCTCTGCCACAACAATGATTCTAGTATGAAACGTTGTTTTATTTTTATCTAGCTCTTTACAAAAGAGCTTTGTTACTATATGCATCAGACCACTGATGGCATTTTCCCATTTCTTTTCCTGTGTTAGATAAATGTATTTCTTTGTTGAGAAAATTTTGTTTATCATATTGATTGAGTGTGAATTGACATCATAGGCTGAGACTCTGGTAAAATTGTTTAGAATCAGGTGATCATTGCTTAGCGGGTTCCATCTTACACCTTCAAGATTCAGGACTAAGGACTTGTTCATTGTGTAGATAAATCTCATGTGGGTTTCACACTGCTTTGCAGTGAGCAAAGAAACAAGTTTGTCCTTGTAATTATTTTAGGAATATTGATTCTTAAATTGAATAAAAAGATAATAAATGGTTTTTTAAATTTAATCAGCAATTAATTAGCACTTGATGTTCTGACTTCTGTGAACTGCTGCCTTTATCTTTGTTTTATTTAATCTGCAGAACTGATAAGACTGAGGGCTTGAGGCCCTCACCTTGTTTTATTTAATCCACTCTTTTAAGTGTGATAACCTGCCATTTGTACCTCTGGAGACTGGAAATTTTAATAAAATACTCTCATATGTTACACGCAGACACATTATTTTCATTCATGATAATTTTGCGAAACTTGGTTTTTAAACTTCATCTCCCTTCCTTATACATATACAAAGAATGTAACTGTTCTATTGCTATATTGAATGTAGTTTTCTCTATTATTTGTTTGATCTCTAGGTTCCACATGAAGGTCCGATGTGTGATCTTCTTTGGTCTGATCCCGATGATCGATGTGGATGGGGCATATCACCAAGAGGAGCAGGATACACATTTGGCCAGGACATTGCACAACAATTCAATCATAGAAATGGTCTCACCCTGGTGTCTCGGGCGCATCAACTTGTCATGGAGGGTTTCAATTGGTGTCAGGTGAGTTGCCAAATATTGATCCATAAGCCAACTCTTTATTAGTTTACCTGATTATATAGTTAACCACTGTCCACGTGCAACTATGCAACTATCATGTGAATGCGAAGATGTGAGCTTCTACTTAGGATTTGTAAATGATTCTGAAAGATGCTACTAATTGACTTTTAGTTCTAACTATCTATTAAATGTGTATAAAATTGCTGATGGTCTACTATCCATTGTCTTTCAGCCTTGCGATATTCATTTGCATTTTCCCCCTTTTTTGTTCTCTTGTTGCAGGACAGGAATGTAGTTACTGTATTTAGCGCACCAAACTACTGTTATCGATGTGGTAATATGGCGGCAATAATGGAGGTGGGAGAGAACATGGAGCAGAACTTCCTTCAGTTTGATCCTGCACCTAGACAATTTGAACCAGAAACCACCCGGAAAACTCCTGATTATTTCTTGTAGTGTTGATACGCCACTCTTTATCACAGGCTTGCTCGTTAGATCTGTTCTAGAAAAGAGTTTTGGTTGCTGGAGATTCAGTCATTCTTTTGTTTGGGGTTTTAGCCACGGCTGCCGCTAAGCGCTAACCTTCAGAAGTCTCACATTGCGTGCAATGCCTTGTTTTCCAAACGCCCTGTGACGCTGCAAAAAGCATGATCCTCCTCTTGTTTTATACATTTCCATTCCAAGAAATGCAAAACGCGATTGCTTGCATATGTTTTGTATTAAGGTTCTCGTTGTATCTCTCTACGTTTCATGTGATTCAAACAATGGTTAGGCTCCAAAAATTCAAAAGAGCCTGTATCTGTCAGGCTCCGTGCTGCACCACTAATTCACTGTTTTCTTCGGAACTTTGCTTCTACTTATGGTTCTTTAAGCTGCAAACCAGTCGAGAGTGCGCGGTTGTGACTTGTGATGGTCCTCTGGATCAATAATTTATGGATAATTTATTCTTTTTTTTTCCCCCAAAGAATCTGAATTCCATGTTGATAGAGAATGCTTAAAAATGGTCATTTCAGTTCATGTTTGAATTTATTTTATAAAGTGTTAGAATTTTTGTCTCATGTTTGGAATTATAATAATGATTATTTATTCAGTTTTAATTCACTCAAGAGTTGGGCAGTCTCATGGTTTTGAGAATTTTTAACTCCAGTCCCACCATTTTGATTTTTTGATCAGATTCGCAAATTTAAAATCTTGGGGATAATAATTTGTAGTCTTATTTCAATTTGGTTCAAATCGAGAACCTATTGGGCTCGGCCTGCCGCCCACATCGGCAATCACGAGAGAAGCACGTGCATGGAAATGGCCCATTCACCGCGGACTGCACGAGATATATATTCATTAGTATTGAAACGGAAGGCCTCTCGAGTTCGATTCCATCGGCTTCGAGGCCCATCGAAGTTGCCGCGACCATCCCTCCTCTTTAGGTTTTGAAAAGGTCGAGTTCCTCGTCATCTCCCGGATTCCAATCCATCCTTTCGCTCTTTATCAATCGCCTCAAGGTTGGATCCTTTCCAAAGGTTTTGTTTTTGTTTTTGTCGTATCGGTTGCGATGATGGGGGAGTTGCAAATGGTGCTGGAAGAAGAGAAGAGCCCTAAAGATTCCGATCCCCTTATCCGGAGACAGACCGTGGCCGAGTCTTCTCCGTCGTCCCGAGTTTCGGATGAGATCAAGGACGAGGAGGCCGATGCTGGTTCCGCCGTGTTCTGCCGAATCTGCCTTGAGAATTATTCGATACCAGGTGAGTTCCTCGGCCAATTTGTGATTATATGTTTAACAGGTTATTTACTTCGATCGAAATTGTTGTATGAGGTGAAACTTGCTGCTGATTTTTAGTATCAATTTGGTTTGTGTAACTAACAGCTGACTTAGACCTTCGAATTAATAAATTCAAGAAGCCTTTATTTTTTTTGTAGAATTTAATCTGTAAGCTGGAACAATCACTATGATTATAATTTAATGACAATGGAAATTCTTCCCTAATAATACCTAACGCTATTCATTGTGGCTTTTTGAGTATATTAAACTATTAATTATTGACCAGAGACTGGTGCGAACTCAAAGATTGCTGTTTGTCAGCATGGGTTGCTTTATTGCTTGATAGACTATATTTTGAAGATCCGAAACTTTATCATCAGTATTGCACAGTAACCTTGATTTTTATTTTGCTGTAGATGATGAGTTGATATCTCCATGCATGTGCAAAGACACTCAGCAGTTTGTCCATCGTTCATGCCTTAATCGTTTGACGTTCAGTGAAGACATGTTGTTTTACCCTTTGTGATTTCTATTGTATTCTTATTACTTTGAAATGTTACAACCTACCATTCTATTACTTGATCATTATGCTTTTAAGGTTCCAGAACAACCCAATGAAATTAATGATCTTTCAACAACTTGTCTGTATCCATAAACATAATTAAAGGGTTGTCTATGTATACAATAATAGAAACACAGTGATGTATGGATACAAATATAGTCTCACTGAATAATGGATCTTGCCAATATTCAACTTATACAGAGCAAACAAAACATGGTCAGTTCTTATTTGAATAGTAGCTTTGTGAAAAGTATAATGCTAATTGTACCATGTTAAACATAATGAATCAATAGTGTCGTGCAACATCTGTACAAAAAACTGATGAAGGGGCAAACACACACACACACACACACACACGCACACACACACACACACACACACACACACACACACACACACAGAATAAAAATACCTGCAGTTTAGGAGGTCTTTTGAGGATTTTAAACGTGCAAAGGTCATTAAATACGTTATCATATTAGATTTTGGGAAAAGATTATCTATGATAATGGATATGGATCAATAAATCCTCAAACAAGTGATTCATGAAGGTGTGACAATGAAGTTCATTAATTTGCACCTAATCATGAAGGATGGCGTTGCAGTAAAATAATGATATTTATAAAAAGGGAGAACAACAAAAGAGAATGAGAAACACTAATTGAGGGTGCTGAAAATACTTATATTAACAAAGAAATAATTTTGGAACAAAATCGGTCATTTTGGATTTTGTTTTGAGGATCTATATTGGTCTTTAGATTAATGATACTGCCCTATTCAGTTTCTTAGTTTACATTTAGAAGGCCTAATATGGATATATGAACTTGAGCTGCAAATTCATATTCACTTTGCGTGGCCTTCAGATGACAAGAAAGGGAGACATTTGGTTTCCCTTTAAATTAAGACTAGCCATATTTGAACTCTCATAAGAGATGATATCAAGATGTGTGATCTATATATTACAGCATTCAATATTATCAGCAAAACACATAAAAAATTATCAAATGTGATATGGAGGAAAATGCTAATTAAGTAAAATTTGTTTATAAGCCTGATGGCATAGATTGGTCATTACAATCCACATTCATAACATGGAAATTTTCTGGGATTTAATTGTCTACACATCTCATGACTCTATCAGATATGCATCCTCTGGATAAATCAAGATTCAAGGTGATAGTCCAATTGTGTTAAATTTATTAAGATGGTGTGTGGATTTTCAGTTAGGCTGGTTTGAAGTGATTCCTTGTTCTTGTGAACGTATTTTTGTCATTTCCAAATGTCTGTACCAGATTAATATTTGATTATTCATCTCATCATTTAATTGATGGCCACTTAATTGTATATATCTTGGCTGGAATATTGTTCTAGAAGCTGGTGGTCATTTGCTAATCCTAATTTTGACATCATTTTAGCTGTTAATTAATCATGGCTGCTCCAATTGAATGGTAATTTGTACTTTAATTTTGCCACTGTAGTGTTTCATGTGCAGAAGCATATTGACACACTAGAAGGATTTCAATGACTTATGTGTTTGATTTAATTCCGTTAACTAACCTTTGATGTTTGTCTTCTAAATTAATGTCAAACATGTCAATTCTCTTCGAATATATAAATGCAATGGTGCCCATATGCCCTTGCATTATTTTTCTTGACGAATATAGAGAAATTTAAAATATGCTAAAATGAATTGAAATTTTTTCCTGAGAAACACTTGCCTCTACATCTAGTGTTCTTGCACCCCCGACAGTTCTGGTCTGCTCTTTTTGATATTTTTTTTGGTTGGCACTATCCTTTATGTTCTGCAGTTGCATGATAGAAAGAATTCGTGGGCTGATGTTTTTGAAAAATTGATAATTATATCTTGTCCAATTGAAAATTTACAGGAAGGTTTTGCTTTTTCTCACTGCGCAACATTGCAAGGCTCAGTTTCATCTTCGAGTAGATTATTTGGATCATTTGTGGTGCAAAATAAACTTACCTATTTTTGTAGCTAAAGATGTTCTCCTTGTCTTCCTTGCTGGTACAAACTGTAAGTGAAAAGCTTAATGCTTCTTGGCCCTTTGTGTTTGTATATTGCATAGTTCCCGTATTTATTTTGTATTTGCCCATTTGAATGTCTAATAAAGCGATTAATTTGTTATTTGAAAGTTTTGGTATGCCCCATGTATTGTGCTTGACTTTCCATTAAATGACAAAGCATACTGCAACGATGTAACGTTTTCTCAGATGTTACCGGCAATGTATTATTACTTTATCTTAAAGGCTTTTACCTAAATCCTTAACCTTTCATCATTCGTTTCAGCATGCTAAGTTACGCATCATTTATTTTGATTCTTTATGACACACATGAATCCATGACAAAATATGCTTAAGAAGTCCTTGGTTCAGTTTTGGTACCCAGAATGTTTAGCTAGATAAATGGTCTTTTCGTTGGCATCTTTTAGTCCATCTTGACGTGGTTGCAATTCTATGCTCATTGTTCTATCTATTTCAGTTCATTGCTATCGTTGGTGGTGTTGCATATGCTCTCGGCCAAAATGGGGAACTTCAGGAATTCCTTCAGCATGGGCTGGGAAAGCATAGTATCCAAGCATCCAATTCTCTTCTACTACTTCATAGGTAAACCATTTTACTACGCTACCATTTTTTTTGTTGACAATTTGCAAGTCTGGAAATCTGTGTTTTAAAAATATATAAGCATTACATACCTTCTTGATTTTGCTAAATTTTTTCCCCCTTTGAGGATCTGTATCTGAGGTTTTAAAATATAGCTAGGAGGATCGCTGTCGCATCTATTCTGCTTCTCTCGTTATTACTTTTATCACATGATCATGGATACCACAGGCTTATTGGTCTTCTTGCTGCTTGGATTATTTTGGTCGGTTACTGCACTGCATAACTGGGGAGAATACTGATCCTTTCATGGTTGGTTGCCGAACCTACTGCAAAGGGTGTCTCTTGGATTCCTCCTTCACTTCAATGGAGGGCTTCTTTGCTCTCGTAGTCGGTTTCGTGATGGTGTTTGCCATCATAGGCATTACCTATGGTTCCCTAGCCGCGATAATGGCCATCCAAACGATTTGGCAGTGGCATTGTCACATCCTTACCAAGAGGATGTCACAAAGGCAAAATACACTAAATCCCTTAACTCTTCTTCGTCCGAATTTTATGGATTTGCTTACCAGAGGATTTGTGCATGAAACAGGAGTTCGTGGTGGAGGACCTCCGTGGATGTTACATGCCACCAAAACTGGACCCTGAGCATGAAGAGCGACTGAGAGCACTCAAACTTCTGTAGAGGTAAAGACTTAAGAATCCCGTGTTGAAAGAAATAAGATAGAGCATTTATAAAGTTTTAAACATAAGCACAGGTTGATTCATTTGCCTCTTTTTCGCATTGAATCCAGTTGCCTGCTGTTTCTTCATAGGTTGAGCGTGACTTAGGATGATCGCAATTGATCCTGCTAATAATTTTATATTAATAGGAAATGATAGGATGTGTGAGCACTATGCTTGTTACTCGTTGCTCTTTTGTTTTAATGTTAAAGATCATTAATCAAATCCCAAATGTCTAAATTAATTAGCCTCTTGCGCTTAAGGTCCTCCGTCGATCCCTACCTAAGACTGGCAATAGGCTTCACAAACCGAGCAAATTCCTTAGTCTTAAAGGAAAAATTAGTGGAATGAGTGCATCTATTAATATTTTAATTCGAGTAAATTGTACAAATCCTTTGTCTACTTTAGTTATAAACAAATCCCTTATCTTCTGCTTATGAATATAACTAGATTTTGTATTTTTAGATATCGATTTAAAGCAATTATCCAATCTTTAAATTTTCTTTTAATTGATTCCAACTTCCATGTTGTATTATATATCAGATAAAGTGTCAATTTATTCAATAAAAAAAAAGTTGCTTGTCACAATAGACTTCCGTCATAAATTTATGACGGGAATCACTGTTTGATTTTAAAATTAAGATTAAATCCAGACCATAGATTGAATGAGTGATTTACTTTAGGATTTAGAGTTTAGAGTTTATGATTTAGAGTTTAGGATTTAGGATTTAGGGTTTAAGGTTTAGAGTTTAGGATTTAGGATTTAGGGTTTATGGTTTAAGATTTAGGGTTTAGGATTTAGGATTTAGGAGTTTAGCGATTAACTGTTAATTTTAAAATCGAACGGTTTAGATTTTCGTCATAAATTTGTGACGGAAGTTTATTGTAGATCTCAACTGTTTTTCAATATCTGAGCGAGGGAGAGAGAAAATATAAGTAATACAAACATTACATACATTTTCCATTAATTGACATCCACGCGGAGGACAGAATGGAAATAAAACAAAAGATGTATTTTAAAAAAGTTTCTTTTCTAAGTAACATGGAGGTTTTGTTCTACACTGCAAAGAAAGTCTTACAAAATCAAAATAGATTCAGATGCAATTTCAGGCATATTATGTATCCTTTTCTTCATTAAAATTTGGTTAAGAAAAAGTTACCAGCAAATAACACAAACAGTGTTGCATAATTATTCGCTTGCATAATAACAAAGTACTGACAAAGTTTTAGAAATGTTCAATATGAACCAGAGTTTACAATGATGAAATAGATTCGAATTTCTCCCTTAAAGACAAATTATGACTTTATTGTTTCCAAATTCTAATCGAGAGTATGAGAATGTCACCTAAACAATGATTTGTGCAAGAAGAATCATATATAAAGAGAATCCTTCAATTTGTCATATCTTTGTTTGCATTTTGCAAAATGGGATCGAATCGAACGCTTAAGTCGTGCCTCGCTTAGTCTCAATCGGCGGCCGCGATTGGCGGCATCAAGTGGCGCCGCCACTCCACCTCGCGCAACCTCAGCAGAAGGAAGAGGGCGATGCCGCACCCGAAGCCGAGTGCGGCGCTCGACCCGGTCAGCGACACCGCGGCGCAGACGAGCATCACGAAGGAATCTTCCTTGCTGCCCATGTCCCTTGACGCCATGGCCAGCTCGATCCCCGAGAAGAGCAACAGAACGCCGAGGATGCCGATGGGGAACCCGCCCAGCATCCGCACGAACGAGCTGCCAAAGAGAAGGCCTAGCGCCACCTTCGCCGCCCCCAAGAACAGCACCGACGCCCCACTCCGGCCCCCGAAACGGTACTGACCTGCAAGTCCACCGGCGCCGTGGCACACCGGCATCGCCCCGAACCAACAGCCCACCAGGTTCATTGCCCCCACGCTCACCGACACCGCCGTCGCCGAGACCTCATGCCCACGCACCGGGAATAGATCCGTCGCCAGCTTGCACACCGCGATCACTGAGTTGAGCACCGAGAGTGGGATCTGCGGGATTGCCGCCCGCACGAAGCCCACTTTCCAGTCTTCCCAGGTGATGCGGACGATACGGATCGGGGAGGGGCCGATCTTGAGGTCGCCAAGGATGGAGGGGTCACGGGCGAAGCAGAGGGCCACGCCTAGAGCGAACACCAGCAGCGCCGCCGGGATCCAGGAAGAAGATACGCGACTCCGATGGGGAGTCGATGGATTCGGGGATTGGTTAGGCGGATCGTCGCCGGATCCGGATGCAAGGACGACGAAGAGGAGGGCGGAGAGGGCGAGGATAAGACCGTCGAGGCCGAGCCAAGGGCGGGGACCAAGGGATTTACCAGCGGCGAAGTCCTGATCGTAGCGGATGTATTTGATGGCGGAGAAGGCGAAAGAGAGGCCCTGGGAAAGCTGAACACCACGGACGACGGGGAGGGGGATGAAGCGGTAGAGGGCAGACATGAGGCCGGTGGCGCCGAGGAAGAGGAGGACGGCCGCGGTAGAGAGGCCGGCAGCCATGATCTGGGGAACAGATAGATGGGCCGAGGATTCGGAGATGGCGACGGCGGCTATTGACTTCATGGGCTGGACGGGCATGGGGAGCCCGAAGAGGAGGCCGGTGACCGCGTTCTAGAGGCCGGTGAAGATGAGGGTGGTGCCTAGGTCGAGGTTGTTGACGAGGGAGAGAGCGAGGACGATGGGGATGTAAGTGCCGAGGTCACCGACGGATCCGCCCAGCTCCGCCCAAACCGAGGTCTTGAGTCTGAAGCTGGCGGCCGGGGAGGGGAGCTTAAAGGGAAGGCATAAGCACCAGCTTCTGGGGGCGGCGCGGGGGAGGAGGGGATTGCCCGCTGCGCCGTCTTCCGCCATAGTCGTGGTGGCGAGGCGGAGGAGATGATAAATGTTGCGGGGCGACGACGCTTGGCGTGCTTCAAGCGCCGCGACAATTCCTCCTCTAATTGCGGCTTCCAAGATGCGGGAATTTTACCATTTCGGGATAAATGGAATTTGGATGCCACGAGGTAAGATCAACGGCGAGGATTAAATCTCATCGTATTGGATTTTAAACTGCTTCATAGTATAAATCATTAATCCAGCAACGTTAACATTGAATGATCGCCAGATATTATGGTAAAAGGAATTAACAAATTATAAGCCACACAAAATACTTGGATGACAATCAAACACCGGTGAGATGGACAAGTGTATTTGACCAAACAATCAAACCTCGCTAGCAGAAATCTAGCAACATTTTCTTCTCATTTGATACAAACGATAGGTAGAAGAAACAAGCATCAAGAACACCACTACTTGTTCCACATAAAAAGAAAGATTATCCTTGAATCAACTAATTGAAGTATCCAACGTCAATTCTAAAAGCAACTTAAAGCAATGGTTCAAAACACAAGACAACTGCTATGTAGAGCTCGCTATTTTGTAGTATTGGGCCAACAAATTTAATCAAGCAGATCATCATCATCGTCAGGAAGCGGCTGAGAAGCAGCAGCAGCAAGTTCGGCTTCATGTCTATGAAAGAAAAACAAATACACAATCAGATTAGTCTGGAACAGCATAAGTTGGTCAAGTAAAACTAGATTTCATTGGGCATAAATCAAACCATACGCCTAATACAATTGATGTTTGCACAAAGAACATGCCAGTTTGGGTTGCAACAGTAATCTACTCATTACACAATAAAGGATCAACAGCTACTTGAAAATCTAAGTCAAATTTTTTCGTAATAAAAAACCAGATCTGCCAATAACATTGTTGGTTTGGTCCTATGATGAAATCTAAGTTGAGTATATGCAAATTGAATATATACATTTATCATCATCCACCTACAAAAAAAATCCAAGAAACCTCCAAAAATATTAAAACAAACTTAATATCACAAGCAATACTCAAAAAGTTCTTGGAATCACAATGCAGATATTGAAACAAAATTTAGACAGAAATATATAATTGAACATACTGTTGCTGTGCAGCCAAGTCAATGTGAACTTCTGGAGGTGCCAGTGCAGGTGATTCGACAAAGTGAAGGTTAGGGTCCCTGGAATCACATTTATCATTACTTCTAATCCTTGATTAGATAATTTTTAATTGATACCAGAACCAAATTATACTAACCCTGCAAGTTTTCTGGCAAGATAAAGGAATGGCTTCTCAAAATTATAATTGCTCTTTGCTGAAATCTCATAGTACTGAAGATTCTTCTTCCTGTGAAATGTTACTTGTTTTGCTTTAACTTGCCTATTCTTCACATCAACCTTGTTGCCACACAGAACAATAGGGATATTCTCACAAACCCTGATTTCCAAACAAATTGGACAGTTAGACACTTTAGAATATCAGGATAAGGTTATTATGCTCAATGTAGCAAGCAAACAACCTGCATAAATCCCGGTGCCATGTGGGAACATTCTTGTATGTCAACCTTGCAGTCACATCAAACATGATAATAGCGCATTGACCATGGATACTATGAAAGAAAGATGGTAATAGTCAGGTTAAAAACAACAATAACCATTCCACAGACAAAAATATATTCAGCCTCAGTTTACAGATGCCATCCATCAAATTTCCAACTAAATTGAGAAAGCACAATATGTTTGACATTTAAATTTTAAAAAAAGGATTATTGACTGTTTTGCCAAGGACTTCAACTTTTTTGACAGAAGCATGATATTTACACTAAATTACATATCAACAATAGGTTTCTATTATATCATATCAATTTGACAAGACGGGATGCATACCATACATTGAGAGAGACAAATATTTCCATTAAAAGAAAACTAAAGTTATAAACTAGAAAAGAAAATTCTAAATCAAGCAAAAGAACAAAATGTTATATGACAAAAATATTCTGAGTAACCAATGAATTTCAAATTAGTTATACGGTACCAGTATGGCATATGTTATCGATATCAATGTCAATGATGAAAGATTATTTAAAGAAATAGCATCTTATCAACTAATTCATCATTCCATGCATATACGAGTAAATTATATAATAAAGTTCAACCATTGGTGAAAACACTAAGAAGCTTTAAGATAGGCACTAACTAGCAGATTCATCCACTACAAAACACGAAGGCGAAGGTGAAGATGAGTGAGAACATACTAGTATCCATCTCGCAGACCACCAAACTTCTCCTGACCAGCAGTATCCCAACAATAGAATCGAATCTTGCCACAGTTTGTAAAGAAATCCAGCGGATGGACCTCAACACCAATAGTAGCTAAAAAAAAATCCACAAACGATACCACAATGTAGACATACTTGGTCAAAACGTATAAGAAAATCTTGAATGAGCATGATACTCACGTTCATACTTCTTCTCGAATTCACCAGTAAGATGGCGCTTCACAAATGTAGTTTTCCCTGTGCCATACGAAAGGAAAACCAGGATTTTTTTTAAATCGAGGTCAAAAGATAGGATTTTTTTCCAAATAACAAAATACAACAAAAAACGAACAAAGAATGGATTAACTATTACAAGAATAAAAACGCTGGCGCCGCCAGCCTCTTAATCAAGATAGACAAATATCGATCCCGCTACTGTGGCAACAATAACTAGATGTTTTTTGAGCGAGAGATTTACGCGTGAGAGAGAGAGAGAGAGAGAGAGAGAGATAGGAGGGAAAAAAAACAAAATCATCTAACAGTTTATTTGCTCCAGTAACTGATCAAATCAGAACGACGATTATTTGGACGAATCAGATCCTAATGCTGGCGAAGTTGAAGAAATACACAAAAAACACAGAGGTAACAAGGGATTCACCTGTTCCACCATCACCAACAAGGACGAGCTTAAAGCTAGGATAGTCCACGGTTTGCTGGTTCGGCAATGCCTGCAAACAGCATAAGCGATCTAAAGAATGAAAAAAAACAAACCAACAAACAAAAAAAATGCGACAAGAAATGGAAGTGGATCGGAGACGTTACCATCTGATCGGCTTCCGATGATGCAAAGGGGAAGAGGAGATCAAATGAGACGGTGCGTGGATTTTAATGGCAGAGGCGAACCCTAAAAGGTTTAGGAATGATGCGGTTTGCCACGCAGGGTCAGCAGCTTGATTTGAACGCGACTCTCTCAGCCGTTGGATTCCTCGATCGACGCTTCGATCACGAATATCCAAACCGACAAGGAATTGGGCCGGGCCTCATCGACAATTATTATTTTAATGTTTACATCAATATTCATTATTAATTCTCTTTAACAAATTAATAATATTCTAACTTTTTTAAAAAAAATAAATGAGAACTAAAATTAAAATTTTACATATTTTCCTTTTTTTTTTTTCTTTTGAAGACGATCATTGAGTGAAGATAAATAGATAATTATAATTTATGCAAATTGGTATTACACTACACATAATTGATAGTTACTTTTTGTTGACAGATAAAGCCCAGAGCAGGGTGGCTCTCACCAGAGCATCCATGGGATCAATGCACATCCTCAGCAGGGGGTCGTCCTCAGGCAACAGCCCCTGCATGGAGTCAGAGGCCAGCACGATGCTGCTCACGGCCCTCACCAGAAGAACATGGATCGAGATCCTCACCAAGTTCCTTGCTCCTTCCATGTCCTTCCTCTCAAATGCTTCCATGGCTGGAATCACTATGTGCTCCATCGTCTCCTTGTCTGGGAAAACTACCTCAAAACCCTGCAGCCACAGCATCATCGACCAATCTAGAAATTTCAGTATTGTTATCGAACAAATTAACTGGAATGAAAATTTTTGGGAAGAAGGAATTAACCAAGAACAGAGCAAATTCTGCGTTAGCTATGGATCGTGTCGCTGTAAATATGGGGAAAAAGAAGTTTTTTTTTTGGAGCACGTAGAGATCTCAAGAGATTTCGTTGTTTGCTTACTCTTTTTTCTAACTTTTCCTGATAAAATCGAGCAATCAACGAGGTGGCATCCAGCGCGAGGACTCCCACGCGTACGTTGCTCCAGATCTCCGCCGGCCTCAGTTTCGCCGCCTTCAGCTCCTCCGCCACGCACTCGCCGGCGTCGAGGAACGGGACGGCGCATCCCTCGGCGATCTCGAGGTGCCAGGCGTGCGCGGCGTGGCACGGCATCGCGATGCACCGCGCCCCGGCTCGCTCCAGGAACGCTCGCCCCCGCCGGAGACTCTCCAACGCCGCAGGGCTCCGCTCGCGGTCAGCGAGCGCTCTGCCGATCGCCGGGTCGGCGCAAACGACGAAGGGGAGAGACTCGTCTCCGAGGGACTGGACGAGGTTGTTCATGAATCTAAGAGTGGCGGCGGCCGGAGCGCCGCCCAACACGCCGATAGCGACGGGGGAGTCGAGGAGGGGAGTGGCGGCGGAGGAGGCGAGATCGGTCGGGCAGTGGGATCCAGTTGGGACCTTGTCGGAGTCCTCCCTGCGAAGAAGAAGAGGTGACGACGGCGGCAGCCTAGGTCGTTTAACATGGATCCGGTGCTTGGTGACGACATGATCGACGCGATGGATGGGGAAACATAACGCCAGTGCATGGCTTCCATCGAACATCTTGCGCGAATCTAGCGTCGGACTGCGCACGCCGAGTCCGATACTCAGATCTCGCAATCTCGACCGCGAGGCGGCTGAGGCGGCGGCGTTGCCAGCGCAGCGTTAGGCGAACGGAACGCCAAATCTACGACGGAAATGGCAGCCAGCCAACATTTAGCGGTCGTTTTGTTGCAGTGACTCATCTGCCATAAGACGCTGACATTCTGACTTCACTCGAAAAATGAAAAAGAAAAAGAAAAAAAAAGAGAATAAAAAATCATGTCGAGCATTTAAATGTTCTTTTGTTTCATATTTGTCAAGATCGGCAATGAGGTGCACGGCACAATCATGTAGACATATCTTTTCCATGGCAAAGAAGAATCCAAAAAACAGAGAGTGAATAGCGATCCACAGCATCTGATCTGATCTTTCTCTACCTCCTCATCCTGTCTTTGTTTCCATCTCACCGTATAAAGGTTTTTCGGTCATCCGATTCGACCACTGATATGCAATCCTAGCCGTTGATGGTTCGCTCCCCTTGCTTTAGGGTGTTGATTTATTTATTTTTAATCTAAATTTAACATTATTGACATATTTTCAAAAATTATTATTATTATTACCATCATAATTTGAAGATGTCAAAATCTTTCACTTGTCTTAACTTGTTACTAATTGATTGGTAGTGGGACCCGTCAGGTTTGTAATAAACTCTATTATTATTTTATAATTTAGGTATCATAAATTTGAATTTCAGTAATTTTATTATTCCTTTAAATGTTTTATCACTGTACCATAATACATAATAAATGATTAATCAATTAATTTTAATATCATTGAACAAATCACATAAGAAACAGATCGCTTTTGCTACCGGACATTGATAGTAAATCATTATGAACTTGACAATAGTTTTAAGGAGAAAAAAAACGTGGAGAGACAAGGGTTGGTAGAACCTCCTTTTCATTTTAACAGTGTGTTTAATTCTTAAAATTGATTATGAAAAGACAATCTATCATCTTGATTTTTATCTGTTTTAAAAGGCATGATTTACAAACAAAATACATTATTTTTATGGCTTTTTATTGTAATTTATTGATTGGAGTTATCCCATTGCCTTAAAGAGTAAAATTAGAAATGATCATATAACAACAAATTTATAGAAGAGGACAAAAATTCGAATTCTGACAAAGCCAGATAATACCTTTCTGCATTGTGATCAACTACAATTTCTCGATTTACCTCCTCACAGATAATCGTAAAACCGACCATGAGAAGCCACTAAGATGGCAAATTTCACCTTTCTGTAGAAGAGGAATGGCCATATGAAACTATTGGGAAGGCTCTGACATCATCTCAACGGAGTAATATGCAAACCACCAGGACTCGAGGCAATTTGTCAACCACAGAAAATTAAAAAACTTCCAAACACCAAGCACTGCTAAAGGGAAGAATAACAGAAATTCATTGCAGAACTTGTTCTAGCAATGAACAAATCCAATGAGGTCAAAGAAATTATCTGAAAAAGGAGCAACCTTACAACATACATTTGACCTATGCTTGTACTGTTGATCAATGTTTCAAATATGCAGCACTCATTACTACGATCATCGAGGGTTTGACATCAGAGGCACAAGTGGCTGTTCGATTTTTTATGTTTGCAGCATGCCTTAGGACATACACCCAATGTTTGATATCAAAGGCAACAAACCTTATGGCAAAGCACATCATGAAATATTGGGACAACAAAACTTCATCAGCAATTCAGTCTCGACTTTCTAAAAGTTCTGAGCAAAGCTTGTGCACACATACAAATAGAAAGCTTACAAATAGAAAGCTTTAATAACCTAAGAACAAAAGATCTTTTGAGATTACAAATGGACAACGCAGAAGCATAGCAACACAGATATCCAAACTCAACAATCACAATGACGAAATGAGCTTGCAAAATCAAGTATTAATTTAGCGAAAGTACATTCATTAAGTTCGATTTAACAAAATACTGCCATTCAAATTGCAAAAGGTCCAGCAAACTGAAAAAGTAGTAGAAATTCGATGAACAAAAAAAAAACTACTCATCACAACATGTCTTCTAGCTTAAAAGTCTTTCCACTGAATCAAGCAACAGTTATTGGACCATGACTTTCAAATCATACTACCTTATGCGACAAGGGTGCTGGCAGTGGTGGCATCGCTGCATGAAAGCAAAGAATCAGTTATTAGGTTATGAAAATCTCAAACATGTTCAAAACCTCAAGCTCAAACAACCAAATTAGAATTTTGAGTTATGTTCTTTGACATGGATAGAATTCTAGACAAGCTAATATTATATTCCAAACAAATTATTAGATACCTTCTCCAGAATAAAAAATGTTTTTCTGAACAGAAAACATACAAGATATATAAACTCAATTTAAATAACAGGCAATTACAAGACAAACTAATTATATCTCTAAAGCTGAAATTATTTCAAAGAATTACTTACTGTATAATATGCCAGTTAAATTCTCCAACGTCTTCAAATATTAAAAGGCAAGTAGAACAAACTTCAAAATTTGATTGCCATTAAACTGCAAAATTAAGTCTAAAAAGTTCATAGCAAATGTTGAATTAGACTTGAAAGGATTGCTCAGTCATAAAAGACTGACTATTATAAGCCCCACCATTAATAGGATTGGTTACTATATAAATCTAACCTACACTTTTCCAGTTGTAACACATCCATGTGCAATCATCTTCAATAAATCTATCCAAATAGCATTCATAATACATAGCTACGAATATTTTTCACAAAATTTCCTGCAAGTAGAAAACATGATCTACCCATCAGGGTCACCAAGTCAACCAGTTGTGGCAATCCCAACTATATACAGATGGCTACCTGAATTTTCTCAGTCGAATTCTTTAGAGGGGTACATTATTAACAATATTGATATCTCTTATAATTACATCAATTATAACTTTCTTTGATTTCCCTCTACCACTTGCACCTTCAACCCTTTACCCGATTCAATCTCTGAAATTGAGAAGCCAACTTCACCTACCTGGTTATATAACACTGTACTGACTCCATTTTTATCTTCATCATGTTAATAATAATTGGGATGCCATGTCATAAGTCAAATAAAATTTCTTTAAGATGATTACATTATCAATTTAAGATATATTTATCATAAATGGAATGATTTGACAGATAGGTAACAACTGAGAGTTAGATTTTACTAAGCAATTGAAATATCAAAAGTAAAAAAAACACATTCAATATCAAACAAACAAATGTTTCATACTAAAAATCTGGAAAAAAAACACATTCAATATCAAACAAACAAATGTTTCATACTAAAAATCTGGATTTACTACAAAATTTGATAATATTCAAATGAGTAATTATAATCTAAAAACTCAGTGTTATTACTGACAAAACTATATGAATCAATGCATATATTGCATGAATCTAAAATTGTTATTTGTACGATTCATTACGTCACAAGTATTGAGACAACAGCTTCATACAAACATTTGGTTATTGAAGTCAACAGATAGACTATGGTGTAAGGAGCTAAATTAAATCCGATTTTGAGAATTAACTAAGAAAAAAATGATTGTTAAAGTGCTCACTATTTAAATGTTGGAGGGAGCTTCTTGGTCCTCTTATAGTATCGGGCAAGGCGGTGAATTCTGCTCTCCACCAGGATCAACCTGAACTTGGAGTCCTTGTCCTTTCTGTTCTTCTCCAAGTGTTTCCTGATTGCCATAGCCTTCTTAATCAGGTGGTACAGATCCTCTGGAATCGCTGGGGCAAGCCCTTCATCCACCCCAAAGAAATGAACAAACATCGTTACAAAAATGGCACACAAACAGAATAGAAACAACCTAAGATGACACCAGAATCCAAAAAGGAAAATATTTGTATCTCGAAGATACCGTGAGCTTTCAGAATCCTGAGGATTTTATTCCCAGTAACACTCTTAACCTGGGCGATGCCATGAGAATCACGAAGAATGACACCAATCTGCGATGGCGTTAGTCCCTTTTTTGCAAACTTGCAAATACTTTCTTCCACCTGACAGCGTTCATCAAATGCATAACAATGATTCAGAAAAAAAAATCCCCATAGTATAAAACAAGGAGCAAATGGCTCACATCTGGTGCAGAGATCTTTAGCCAACTCGGCGGAGTCCTCTTGTACGGCAGCGCTGATGAAGATATACCTTTTCTACAACCCCCGCCAAAAAAAAAAAAGAGATTAACAGATCGAAGAGGAACAAACGAATCAGTAACTGAAGAAAGAGGATAGAAGAGGATATTTGGTTTGAAGAATCAGATTACCCTCGACTGTGCATACGACCCATGATGGCGTCTGCTGGTGGCGACGAGCGGCGATGAAGCAAAGAGCAAAAGTAACAGCCGGCGCAACAAGGGAGAGTAGGGTTTGCACTTCATTTATATAGAGGCCTTTGATATGCCCTGAGTCGGCCATCGTCGTTTGATTGCGATCGGACGGATAGTATTGGACTCCTGGTTCGCCTTAGATTCGTGGTTGAGATCGAATTTGGAGAAAGAATGGATGGATGAGATTGAATCATTTAGAGAGTAACAATAAAGAGTAAATCCACTGAACAAAAATTTTTTAATTAAATTCAATAAATCTTTTTAATTGATTGAATTTAAAAATTCAATTTTATTTCAATTTTAAAATTTTTTATTATTTCAAATTTTAAATTAATCAAAATTAAAAAAATTTTTTAAATTCCTAAGTAAGTAAATTTATAAATCTCTAATTAATTGATAAATTTTTTATAATATTTAAAAATTTTTATTATTTTAGTTAATTCGGTCGAAAATTGAATTATTTGATATTTTATCGATTTGGTTTGTTCGGTTGTTATTTGAAAATTTGATCGATTAGGTTAGTTTAAAGAAATTTAGTTTGATTCGATTTTGATTAATTTGGTTCGATTTAATTTGATTTTAATCAAATACTCAGCCCTAATAAAAGTGAACATGTAAAGAAAATCTAAAACAAATCAACAAAACTTGTCTTTGAAATTTTCAGATTTAAAATTGAATGAAACCTAATAATCAATTGAAAAATCATTTTCTAAGCAATATTTCTACATAAATAATAATAAAATTTATAATAATAAAGGTTTGTGTTAAATAATCAACACAATAAATTAACAATAATACCCAAAAAAAATTACAATCAATTATGTGTTCTAAGCGTTGACTATGAAAAAAACTACAACCATAGGAGGGTTAGATTAATCAGTTGTTATATTTCTACTTTTAAAATAGAATTTATTAAAACTTTTATATTTTTTAGTACTTTTCTATAATTGATTTTAAAAAGACACATGCATAGCCACACTATGTATAGAATCTTATTCTTAGCAAAGATCGGAACAATCATCAAAATATAAGACAGACTTATTAAATTTAGTGAGAATAACTAACCCATTTTTGGAAAATTTTCATCTGAAGCTTTTGAAACCAAGAACTAAGTCAATGCAGTTGAACATTTTCATCCTATTTTAGGAAATCATCTGTAATTTGTATTACGCATGAAACAACTCAATTCTTGATGTATTATTTCTTTGCTCAGAAGAGGCAGAGGATGGTTTCAAAGCAACCATCTTCTTATGTCTTCCATAACAAACCATTGTCTTCCCTAACAAACCATTAGCATTACCTTTATTGTCCTTAACTTTCAGTTTTAGTTTAATATCCTTCTTATTTTCAACTATAAACATAGAAAGATTCAAAGGATATTGAAAAGAAATAGATCGAGCTTAGAGGTATTTCAAAGACAGATAAACAAAGCAAAAGGTATGTCTTTTTGTTTATCTTTTGCCTTATTTTTTCATTAGAACTGTATTTTTTGAATCATACTCTTTTTTTCTTTTGAATTTATTCACCATGAATACAATGTAAAAACACCTAAAAGATGTCAAAAAAATATATTTAATCAAAGCATGTAAATAGTTGATGTACCGAATTAAAAGATTCTTTATATATCAAATTGAAGCATACATTTGGATTGATCACATTATTACAAACAAAGTAGTGAATCAATTCAATTCTTCTGTATTTATTTCAATTAATTCTCTCATCCTTTTATTTCAACTAATAATATGTCTTTAGTTTTATTGATTTTGTCTGTGTCTAACATTTATAAGATTTATGAATCTATATTCAGGTTAACTTTTGTTTAGATTTGCTTTGAAGGAATCCACCATCTGTTTGCTACTTGGCGAAGAAGCAAAGAGTTTGTAGATACTCTTTCAGCTCAATATGTCGATTTCACTTTTATATGGAGAGGCAGATGATAAATCTATGGACAAAAGCCTGAAATCTTACATCACAAAAACCCATAGTTTAACTGACAAAGTATGGTTGATCTTGCGATCCACAAGCTTTAAGGGCCAACATGTCATTCAATCCACTCTTAGGACTTGTCAATCTGGTAAACTGATGATTCGAGGATTCCTAAGCTTCAACAGTAGAAGAAAAGTGTGTCCTTTTGACATTCAGACGTCGATTTCGGTGTTAAGTCCTCCTAGTATTGCTAAAGACAACAACAAGAGCTCAGACGAGTGCAAAAGTCCAAGAGCCCTTTTAACAAATGAAACCTTACCATCCCCAGAGCTGGAGGAGGAGGCTGCTATCAAGTTGCAGAAAGTCTATAGAAGTTTTAGAACAAGGAGACAACTTGCAGATTGTGCAATCATCGTAGAGCAACAATGGTACATTGACAATATAATTTGGTTTATAGCACATTATATTTGATCATTAAGATGTTAGCACTAATTAAGGGAAAAAAGGTAAAATATGATGAAACTGATTCGAGCTTGTTTCCACTTAGGTGGAAGGTGATAGATTTTGCATTGCTCGAGCAAAGTTCTGTGTTATTTTTTGACCTTCAGAAGCAAGAATCAGCAGTGTCACGATGGTCAAGAGCGAGAACTAGAGCTGCAAAGGTAGGTTTCTTCATCAACTAGATCAATAATTTTCTTTTTTCCATCCTTAGTTTTTGTTCACATGTGTGCTTGGTTTTCCTAGGTTGGCAAAGGCTTGTCCAAAGATGAAAAGGCTCAAAAACTTGCATTGCAACATTGGCTAGAAGCGGTAATCCTTAAGATTGGTTGTCTAATATATTTAAAGAGTGTTAACTTGTGTAAAATTTTCTGTTTTTTTTTTTGTCACACAAAGATTGACCCTAGACATCGATATGGGCACAATCTTCATTTCTACTACGACCATTGGCTCCAATGTAAAAGTAAACAACCATTTTTTTACTGGTAAGTATAATGCCAAATACTTCCTCTTGCATCTTTAAATTCATTGGAACTTATTCTTTGGTAACTGAATCCCTTAATTATTTTTCTTCACTTTATTAGGCTTGATATAGGTGAAGGAAAAGAAATTAATCTTCAAGAAGAATGCCACAGACAAAAGCTTCAACAACAATGCATAATGTATCTTGGACCAGTAAGCACTAGGAACAAAATATTTTCTAAATAATTCACATCTAATAATTTTCCAACTAAATGGTGTGCTCATGTGTGCAAAACTATATGTCAGAGAGAAAGGGAAGCCTATCAAGTTATCATTGCAGATGGAATATTGATGTACAAGCACAATGAACAGATTCTAAACACCATTGACAACCCAAATGATGAAAAGTGGATCTTTGTTTTAAGCACCTCAAAAATATTATATGTTGGTCAAGTAAGTATCAAGACTTGATGAGACTATACAAATTAACAAGTAAAACTTTCACCTTGTCGACTAACCTTGCAATTTGATTGCTATGTTGAAAGCAGAAAAACAAAGGTAGATTTCAACATTCAAGTTTTCTTGCTGGCGGAGCGACATCAGCTGCAGGAAGATTGGTCATAGAGCATGGAATCCTCAAAGTAAAACATAACACTCAGTCACAAAATGCAAAATTTTTTGATGCTACATAACAGCGCAAAAGACTAATTTCAGTGAATTTTGCAGGCGGTTTGGCCTCATAGTGGGCATTACCGACCTACATATGAAAACTTTCAGGAGTTCATGAGCTTTCTACAAGAACATGGCGTTGACATAGCTGATATTAGGGTGAGCATTCCCATTTAAACTTTATCCTTGCATACACATGACAAGATGATCTATTATAATTGATCTTAACAACAATATGTTATATCTTGTTCAGACAAGTCCAATTGAAGGGGAGGAAGATGTTTGTGTTGGACCCATAACCAAGTCTTCTAACCCAATCTTGGTTGATTCAGCAACAGAAGCAATCGGTTCGAATCAACCAATTGATTTGGCACCGGAATGCAACATTGACAACAAAATAGAAGTTACTGAGGAAACAAACGATAGAAGAGACTCGAGCATAATAAATTCAACGAACTATACACATTGCAACCAAAATGACAGAGAGAATGATGAAAAGGCTAGTGATTCAGCGGAGTTGATTCATAGGAGGATGACGAGGTCATACCAATTGGGGAAGAAGCTATCTTTCAAGTGGGCAACAGGGACCGGACCGCGAATTGTCTGTGTTAGAGAATGCCCTACAGAGATCCAGTTCCGAGCATTAGAGCAAGTGAGCTTATCACCCCGAGAAAATGAAAGTCCAAGAGCTTCTCCTAGGATACCACCAATCCAAAGTCCTGCCAATGAGGGATGCAAGAAACTAAGTAAGTTAAGCAGTTGAGGATGTAAATATATGAAAACTACAGACGATGTTAATTATACTTTGACTGATTTCTAGGCCTTGTATTTGAAAGTTGTTTCCTTGTTGAACTGTATCGAGTTTTATAAGGATGAACGGAAGTTTAAAAGTATGGTAGAAGTTTGACAAAGCCTTCAGAGTAAATAATGCATTGATGTCGGGAAGTATTTCAATTGCAGTCAAAACACGAACACGAAACAGCTAATATGTCACGGACTTTGCACAGGGTCCCACAGTATTCCGTCAGATATTCGATAGGTCTGGTCGTCTGGGAGAATAAATCCCTGTGGCCTGTCTGGTTTGGGAGACGGACCGTGTATGCTTTTGCAAACAACCACCGCAGCAAGTCGCTGGAGCTTCGCCATCACCCGCTCTCTCTCTCTTGAGATCTCTTCTCCACCCACCGCCACCGCCACCGCCTTCAAACCTCCACCACCAGCTCCTCCTGCTTCTCCTCCTAGATCTCGAGATATTATGAAGGATCCAGGCGATGCGGTGGCGGCGGAGCGGGAGTTGCCGGTGAGCCAGAAGGCGATCAAGTTGCTCGGCAATGTATGCTTCTCTGCCTTTGTCCTCTTCGTCCTCGTATTTACCGTCGTCGCCATCACCTACCAGCCGCCTGACCCGTGGTTCGACTCCCCCAAAGCAATCATCTCCAAATCCCTGGCCGCTACTCTCCCCAACGCCACCTTCCGCACGGACGACTCCGTCCTCCGGACTGGCGAAGACCTTGCGTCCTCCCCCTCCCCCAACGATGGCACCACCTTCTCCGATGCTTCTGACGACGCTGATGATACCGTCGATATCGCCACCGCCTCTCCCGACCCTACCGACAACGCTTCCGCCTCTGATGCCGCCGATAACGCCACCTCCGTTCTCCTCCCTGCGCTTCCGCCATCCTCCGCCGACTGTGACTCCGATGCCCCGATCAATTGCTCCGATCCGCGTGCCCTCTCTGCTATCCAACGGTTCAACGCCCGGATCTTCCGCCGCTCCATCATCTTCGTTAGCTACGAGAAGCCCGTACCGGGATCTTCCGCTGGGGAGTGCGACGCCTCCTGGCGCTTCCGCAACCGACTCGAGAAGTCCTGGCGCCGGTACAGGGACTACCGCCGCTTCCGCTTCGCCGTAGCTGACAACTGCAGCTACAAGGTCATCTCCGCCGGGAAGTTCCACTCCGGTTTCAACGCCGCCCCCAAGCCTCTTTCTTCTCCCCGCAGGTCCTCTTCCCCAGCCCCGCTCGCCCAGATCGCGGACGCCGAGATCAATGACACCATCCCAACGCTCGGATCCGAGTCGAATTTCCGAAAGGGAAAGTATCTCTACTACACGCGCGGCGGCGATTACTGCAAGGGGATGAATCAGTACTTGTGGAGCTTCCTCTGCGGCCTCGGCGAGGCCCAGTTCTTGAATCGAACGTTAGTGCTGGATCTCAACATTTGTCTGCCCGCAACGTACAATCCCAGTGGACGGAATGAGGAGGGCAAGGATTTTAGATACTACTTCGACTTCGAGCACCTCAAAGAGTCAGCTTCTGTGGTGGAGGAGAGCGAATTTTTGAGAGACTGGCGACGGTGGGAGAAGAAGGTCCCCGGTCGAAAGGGCGGAGGAAAGATCACCGTCCGAAAGGTGCCCACCTACAAGGTCACTCCAATGCAGCTCAAGAAGGACAAGAGCACCATCATCTGGAGGCAATTCGAGGGGCGCGAGCCCGAGAATTACTGGTACCGTGTCTGCGAGGGGCGTGCCGCTAAGTTCATCCAGCGGCCATGGCATTCCATATGGAAATCCAAGCGGCTGATGAACATCGTTTCGCAGATCGCAGGAAGAATGGATTGGGATTACGATGCTGTCCATGTGATCAGGGGAGAGAAAGCCACGAACAAACAGCTCTGGCCCAATCTGGACGCAGACACTTCTCCCGGGGCTCTTGTGCAGAAACTCACAAAGATGATTCATGAATGGCGCAACCTGTACATTGCCACGAACGAGCCATTCTACAACTATTTCGATAAGCTAAGATCGCACTACAAGGTGCATTTGCTTGACGATTTCAAGGACTTATGGGGCAACACAAGCGAGTGGTACAACGAGACACTGTCTCTCAACAATGGGCAGCCTGTGGAGTTTGACGGGTACATGAGGGTGGCAGTGGACACAGAGGTGCTGTATAGAGCTAAGAATCAAGTAGAGACGTTCAACAACCTGACCAGGGATTGCAAGGATGGTATCAACACATGCTAGCAAAGATGCGGATATCATTCACGCTTGTGTAAGCGTTTCAGGTTCTAGTTGCAAAATTCTTGCGCTGTCCATTATATTTTGGTGCTTTAGATATTGAAAATATTCAAATCTGTCTCATTGTTGGTTAATAGAATTATCATTTAGATATTGTCGCATCTATTTGATAGAATTTATGTTCCTCTTCTCAGTTGAATTACAGCTTAGGATAGTACAGAATGAAAACTGATATGATTTAGTTGGAATACATCAGTGGATAATGAATCTTAGCTAAGCATGATTATGTGACCACTGATCAGGAGTACCACGAGAACATGCACGTCCAACAGTCAGCAATTTATACTTTATGCTCTTTAGAAACCAATAGCAACAAGTTCATATAACATCCCCTCCGATCCAACTAGATCCAGGACTCTTCTGCAAACCGCCTACCTTAATACGTTCCCTTAAACTTTCTACAACTTCCCATTTCTTTTCAGCAGCATATATATTGGAAAGCATTACTCTGTATGCAGTTTTATCAGGGTGGATCTCAAAGAGCTTTTCAGCAACGACTCTGCCCATATCCAGATTTCCATGAATGTTGCAACCCCATAGCAATGCTCCCCAAACACCTGAATCTGCTGGCATAGGCATTGCGTGTATAAGATCATAAGCATCTTTCAATTTCCCCGCCATTGCGAGAAGTTTTACCATGTATACATAATGTTCCATCTGGGCTTCAATACCAAACTGATCTTTCATTCTATTGAAGAATTTTAACCCCTCATCCAAGAGTCCTGAATGACAACAAGCACACAGTAGAGCTGAAAACGTAGCTGCATCAGGTTGATACCCACCCTTAAGCATACGTTCGAAGATGAAAAATGCTCGGTTGAAGAACCCATGGGAACCTAGATTTGATATAACCACATTGTGGGCAATCACATTTTTCTCAGGCATCAGTTCAAATGCCAGATACCCCGAGTCAGTAAAACCGCACTTCGAATACATATCTATTAGACTACATGATACTGCATGATCTAGATGGATGCCAGTCCTCAATGAATAACAGTGGATCTCTTTGCCAGGTCTGGCTGCTGCAATTGAAGCACAAGCAGATAGAGCACAAGCAACTAAAATTGCATCTGGCCTTTTCCCTGAACTAGTCATTTCTCCAAGCAGGGTTAAAGCTTCCTTATATTGTCCTGCTTGTGAGAAACCAGATATAATGGCTGACCAAGTAACCAGATCTGGCTGGTTCATACATCTGAATATTTGATAAGCCATGTCCATGAATCTGCACCTGGAGTACATACTAACAAGTGCACTTCTCACGTAGGAATTGTCATCATAGCCTCCCTTCAAGCAAAGACCATGAACTCCCTTGGCAAACCGCAGGACGCTCGAACTGCAGAAGCAGGAGACCAGTGCAACAATGGTATACCCATCTGATTCCTTATCAGTCTCTCGCATTCTTCGAAACAGTTCCAGCCCCTCCTGCCAAAATCCACCGTAACCATATCCTGCAATGATTGAATTCCAGAGCACCAAGTCAGGTGCGTGTAGCTGATCAAACACGATCCTAGCATTATTGATTCGACCTAGTTTAGAGTATGAGTTGACTAATGCAGTGGCGACAATGAGATCGGAGCCAAGACCAGTACTGAGAACAACTGCATGGATCATATCGGCACCATCGGCATCAGAGTTCTCCGCACAGGCACGAAGGACGCAGGCAAAAGTGTAGCAGTCAGGCCTGCTGCCAGCGCTATGCCGCATTTGGTCGAAGAGGGTGTAGGCAACTGGGAATTGGCGGAGGCGTGCGTATGCTCGTATGATGGAATTCCAGAGGAGGGTCGTCCTGTTGGGACACCGATCGAACAGGCGGTGTGCAGAAGGGAGGTCGTTATGGGATACATATGAACGGAGGAGGTTGGTGGTCGTGATAGGGTGATTCAGAGAGAGAATCGAGGTGGTAATGAGGAGGGCGTGCAGCTGCTTAGTCTTGGTCGGCGTTGTTGTGAAAGAAGACCATGAAGCAACAGCAGCAGCAGCAGAACGTAGTAGTTCCAGCGACCTTACTCCGAGCAATTTTGATCGCATTTCACTGCTTCTTACGTGATGCTAACTGAACCATCGGAAGGAGCTGCGACAGTGGAGAAAGCGCTTTGCTTTTGAGTCCGCACTGTGAACCCTCGAGCGACGCGAACTGCGCTAGCTCGTGAATTTCTTGCAAATTCTTCGTGTACTCCGCTTCGATTTGCTCTCGCATCTAGGGATTGGACCAGTAGGGAGCCGATAACATTGATCTTGGTGTAAAAATTAGAACTGGATGGAAAGCTGGAGCTCCTTCCCTGCGCCTCGTTCTCCTTCCTGGGAAGAAGGAAACCAAGGAAAGGATGAGAAGAAAGCTACGCCGAGAGTAGATGAGACTGAGAGCAGTTTCGTGCAATCGAATGTCTCTGGTTTCGGCGATTAGGTAGGAACCGAAATTTGAACTTTGCGAGTTTGATCCCTCGAGAATAAACAAAAAGCTTATAATAAATTTCCAATTATACCTAAAGAATTTAGGATAATTGTTCCCATTTATAAAATAGACTTTCTTCGTTTCTATAAAAGATAGAATCCATCAATCTTATTGGTTCTCTATAGTTGATCTTACATCCATCTATAAAAAAAATTAAAAAATTATAATCGACCGACTCTCTTCGTCAACTCTACACCTGTATCATAATTCTCACTGAGTTATTTAAATTTATCTGTACCTATAAAAGTGCGATTGACTCCATTGGTGCAGTAATGTCGTGCAGAATTTAAGGGAATCGATTTAAAAAGGACACCTTTTTTTTCTTCAAAAAATAATACGATATTCATATTTGAAAACGAAGAAAAATTGAGATCTCATAAAATCTAACTGGTCCTCAGAGTCAATGCTCGCGACAGAGAAGCCTGCTCCTTGTAACTCATGTAAATGTCATTCATCGACGACGACAAGTTTGACAAATCCACAGAAACGGAGTTGCTGGGACACAGGTGCGTGACTCAACAGAGGAGAAGAATAAATAAAGTGTTTGACAAAATTGCGCGATGCCTTCCCACCGTCTCTTAAAATCACAGAATTTCCCGTCGGATTCTCATGTCATCAACAGGCTCCCCCGTTGAACGGATCGTCAGCAAACCGATGTCCATCTCCAGAGTCGATGGCGAAGAGCTGGAATCAGCTGTCGAAGAAGGCGGCGGCGGCGGCAAGGGGACGTGGAAACACGCGGCGTTCCACGTGGCGACGACCATCGCCACTCCGGCGGCCTACGCGCCCTTGCCCTTCGCCCTCGCCTCCCTCGGATGGCCTCTCGGTACTCCTTCCGCTTCCGAATTTATGTTTAGATGCAGTTTCGAATTTAAATACAGCAGCAGTTTGCTGCTTGGAACTTTGACCACTTGATGCTCTATTTGGCAGCCTGGCTGTTAAAATGGAAAGGGAAGAAGAAGATTGAAATTAGAATAATAATGTTGTATTTGATTTAATGATATGATTATGTAATGAAAAATAAGATTCAAATGATGATAATGATGATATGTGTTTAGGTGTTGGCAGTTTGGTGCTTGGAACTTTGACCACCTGGTATTCGAGCTTGTTGGTGGCCTCTTTATGGCAATGGAACGGGAAGAAGCATAGCACCTACCGTCTTCTTGGGAAGAGTATATATGGTCAGTCATAGAAATAACAAATTAATTAACCAAGATTTTAACACGTTTAAACTCCGTCTTCCATCTTCAAGGAAGCTGGGGATACTGGTCCATAACTACGTTTCAGCAAATTGCTTCCTTAGGCAACAACATCGCCATCCAAATTGCTGCTGGAAGTAGTCTCAAGGCAAGCCAAACAACCCTATAAATGATTAGTCAAATCTATTCCTCTCTTAATTCTCACTACTAGCTAATTTGTTTCTTCTCAGGCAATCTACAAGCACTACAACAGCGATGGGTCTTTGACATTGCAGGACTTCATCATCTTTTTTGGAGCACTAGAGTTGCTCCTCTCGCAGCTCCCTGACATCCACTCACTCCGTTGGGTGAATGCCCTGTGCACCTTCAGTACCATAGGCTTTGCTGCAACAACAATTGGTGTCACCATCTACAACGGTATTACTTTACTTCAGTCTCCTGCTTCCCGAATAATTTCTTGAAGAATTCAGAGCCTAATCCACCATTCATGTAACAGGGAAAAACATCGATCGGGACTCGATTAGCTACGGGTTCCACGGGAGCGCCTCTGCGAAAATTTTCAGAGCTTTCAATGCGTTAGGTGCAATTGCTTTCTCTTTCGGGGATGCAATGCTTCCGGAGATACAGGTATAGGGCATCCACTGGTATAAGAGGGAGGGAGATTAATGGCTATCTGATGATGGCAAATATTTGATTTATTTATTTTTTGTATCATTTCAGAGCACTGTTAGAGAGCCAGCAAAGAAGAACATGTACAAAGGTGTATCAGCAGCATACAGCATCATCATTCTGTCATATTGGCAACTAGCTTTTAGTGGTTACTGGGCATTTGGATCTCAAGTCCAACCCTACATTTTGTCATCCCTCGCTACTCCACAATGGACCATAGTCATGGCAAACATCTTTGCTGTGATACAAATATCAGGTTGCTTTCAGGTATTCCTCTCTCAAAATCACAAAAACAATGTTCATCTTAGTGTGCGAGGCTTGTCAGAATAGAGATGCAGAAAGTATGAGTATACACACATTGTTTGGCTCAAACTAAAGTCAAGATTAAGGTTGTGTTGGGGGGCGATACTTCTCTCTAGTCATACGCTTTCTGTTTTCAGATCTACTGCAGACCAACGTACGCATACTTCGAGAATCAAGAACTGCTGTCTAAAGCTTCAAATGGGAAAGCATGGATAAGGAAGTCGTTGCTGAGACTCTGTTTTACTTCAATTTACATGGCTCTGATCACTCTTGTTGCTGCTGCTGTGCCCTTCTTCGGGGACTTTGTTTCAATCTGTGGAGCCGTTGGATTTACACCGTTGGACTTTGTCTTCCCAGCATTGGCTTTCCTGAAGGCCGGAAAGATGCCAGAGAATCCGAAGCTTCGATGTTTGTGCAGGGAATTCATTTGGCCATTGCAGCTTGGTTCTCTGTAGTTGCAGTTATCGGTTGCATTGGTGCAGTTAGATTCATCATCATCGATATTAACACATACAAATTTTTCCACGATATGTGATCTTTCATTTGGCATTCATGCATTGTCAGATTCAACTTGCAACTAAAAAATAGCTGTAAATTTGAAATGGCATTCAAGTAAGAATGTTCACTTGTGCATTACTTCACAATTATGTTATTAAAAGCGTAATCCTTTTGTAGAGGTCGCATGAACACCAAACAGAAGACATCATTGACAAATCCCAATTTAACATCAGTCGGATGGATGAAAATAATAACACTTGTAACAAATAAAATTTTAAAATACATAGTAATAACTGAATGGCATACTTGGTACTCTTCTGCCAAACAGTTGCAACATTGAACAATAAATAGCTTTGTATCCATACAAAGCTTACAGACACTGGCTCTTCTACAAGACCTTATGAAACTTGTGACGTATATTTCCTAATGGTAGAACACACTTGCGGTAGCAGTTAGCACTTTACAATAAGTCAGCCAACCACGTTGAATTCTTGAATGGATAAAATCACACTTGTATTCCGTGATACCAGGTTATACCCCGGTCATTTGCTAAAGAGCTGCTGACTATGAGAACCAGGGTACTGCCCCAGTTTCCTAACAGGATGTATATATATACACAGACACACGATCAGCACCAATCAGCGGATCAGACAGACTCAATCACTGATCCAATGAAATCAGTTGCCTGAATCATTCACTTTGGATGTGAAGTCATGTACTTTACATGAAGCGTGGAATGCAGAGTCATGTAGAGTATCAACAACTTCAAGCGGATAACTGCAAACTATGATTTATTATCTTATTGTTGGATAGCTATTCTCACTCGATTGCTCAAAGCTGATGGCCTTCCAATTGCTTCAAGAATTCTACTAAATGCAATCTTCATAGGGACACATGTAACAGAAGGAACTTGCCCAGAATGTTCTATCAAACCACTAAACATGTTGCTACCTTTAGCATGTAATGCCCTAACACCCCCACCACCAAATCTTTTATCACCTGTGAAAGAAGATAGTGTTCTAGTTTTTTGGCTCGACAAACTTAGTCTCTTATGGGACTTTTTCGGAATTTTTCCTGATGATGATTGGTACTGCTGGTGATGAGAAACTTTCATATTTGCTATCTTGGGTACATTCTCAGTACGATTTGGATATACAAAGGAAGGAGATGCATTTTGATATCTAGACCCCACAGCTTCATCATCCTCCAGAGATGAGGCAACTGGGTTAGAATGGGGAACTCGTTGCTTAACTGTTCTTTTGGCTGTCCTCCAAACTGGTTGCTCAGCTGTATTTTCATCTTGACCGACATGATTGACACACAAATATTCAGCAGTGCAATCATCTTCCAAGATCTCAATCTGGATGGGGTGCCCTACAATTGCTTTTGCATTCAACCTACTCATCAGAGACACCAAAGGAACACGCTCACCTTGATAGCTAGCTTTAACCCTCAGATCAACATCAAACAAAATGCTTCCAATCCCTCTCATGGCATGAACATCATAAGCAGGATCAAAGCACTCATCAGACTCTTCCCAATATTTGCCTCGAGCTCCATAAGGTGGCTCATCAGCCTCCCAGGCAGATGTTGACATCAAATGAGAATCACTTTCTAAATTGTTGAAACCATTATGGCTTCTCCTAAGATCCTTAGCTGCTTTAGAGGATAGTTTATGTCTTTGTTTTTCGTACTCATCCTGCTTGTTAAGGAAATCCTCACCAACCAAACCTTGATCTAGGGCCTTTTGTGGGCAAGGTTCCATCTCCATTTTCGAACTAGTACACCTGATTACATTAGCTGTTTCCCTTGTAGAACAATCCCATTTATCTGAACTAGCAATGCAGATCTTGCCATCAATTGGCATTTTAACTACACTACGGTGGTTGCGTTTACCTTTTATATGCCATTTAGAGATCCCCACCCCAGTAGAAACATTTGCAGATTGTTCAAAAGGATGAAGGGTGGAAATGTTGCTAGAAGAAGGCACTTCATCATTGCCTATCTCTTCAAATTCATCTGAAGCATGATGTCGACAAGGGTCACAATTTGATCCAAGGGATCCACCAATATCTGAAACCAAACCAAAGTAATTAATGAAAACTGAAATGAAGCATCAAGATCAGAAACTATATACTCGCTTAAGCAACTAGCACAAACACCTTTCTTCATACCAAAATTTATGTTGTCTATATAAATATGCAAGAAGGCATCGTCCAATTCTATAGATCAATTTTGAAGTTATGGTTAGCTCCCTAATATTATTCAAAATTGACACAAATCAGAAAGCAGGATTATGTTCTTGTTTGCCCGAAACATTTACCAAGGCTTGACACGCACAATCAAAAAGAACTAGCCAATATATATATGCTTAATTTTTTCCAGCTGGTTGAAATTCCCACTTATATTCAATAGCTAAAGTTGTTTGGCTCAAAAATAACTCATTCAGCTAGGATGTCATGCTAATGTTTACTTTTTACTATTCTAAAGCATCATTTACTAGCTTACTAGCTTCAAAATGAGCTTATTATTATGATAAGGTACTGCAAAAAGCTTTGAAACATTGTGCATCATCCATTGACCAAAGTGAAAAAGGTTTCAGCTGCTAATGAACAAATAGTCCAGACTACTAGTTCACAGAACTGCAATCATCTACACATTGGAAAAATACAGTTGTATAAGCACTTGGCCCATATTGTGGTTACATTTACATCACCAGCAAATATTACATAAAATCCTGCTAAACTAAACTGGTTTTGCTATTAGTCAAATGAACAAATATAAATGCAAACAAAAATGAGACATATAAAACTTTGAGACCCAAAAATGTGCCGATGATGATGCTGATCAAGCTAAAAGATTATATTATTTAAGAGCAATACCTCCTGAGATATGTTCCTCCATCTCGGTGTCCAAGTAATTCCTTGGAGGAGTATCATAATCATTTGTCTCACTCATCTCAGCTGTCGAGCATTCTTCTGCCATTGAACCAGGGTGATTGAAACCACACTGGTCTGACAATGATCGTGTTTCTTCAGAAGAATTGCTTCTATCATCCTGGGAGACAATTGAATCAGCAGAAAGATAAACGTAGCTACTTCGTTTTGCCTGACAAACATGGTCTTGTTCCTCTTTCAATGAGAAATCATGAGGATAACCATCCAGATTAGAACAACGAGGAGCTTTTATCTTTGCACTAGTTTGTAAAACTTGAACAAGCGGACGACGTCTGTCACGTTTTTTAATTGAAGATTCTTCAGAAAATCCACCATGTGACCTTTTATTTTTGATTGCCAAATTACTTTTACCTCCATTGGCATGACCTCTACCTCCAACTATATCATCAGAACCTACAAAAGTATCCAAATCATTCTCAGCAAATTTGGTGCTAGTCAACAAAGAGACAGACTGGGGAACCCTTTTCTTTGGAGCAATTGGAAAGCCAAAATCCTGGAGTCCTCTCATTCGAGGAACAGCTTCAGAAGTATTTCCTACTGGCTTATAGTTTTTTGCATCATTCGAAATCATACAATTGCTCACATTTTCTTCAAGCGACAAACCTGGTTTTTTAAGAAGTGGAGCCTTGTGAAAGGTGCAATCGCTTTGGAATGACAATTCATCATGTCTGACAAATATATCAGAAGATGGCAAGTTATTAAACTCTATTTTCATTGTAACTAAAGGCTTACTGGTAATTCCATTTGAGATGATGGCTTGTTTTGGTTGCTTTAGCTCAAGCTGCTTTCTCTCAAGTTCAAGAGCATGAAGAATAGCATCTTCTCGGCGGGCATATTTTTCCCTTTTCTTTATAGGTACTCCAAGTGAAGCTTCAGCCTTCTCAATGCAGGCATCAAACTCCCCACAGCGAAATGCCTTAACACGCTTAGATTTTTCCAGATTGTACCAGTCACTGCAAGTAGCTTAATTGTAAATATCACGACTGAATACCAATACAAGAGATTACATATACAACCAAATAAACAAAATGCAATATAAACCTAGGTTTATATGATACCAGTAATTATTTTCTCCAGGATGTGAACTTATACCAAAAGGCAAAAAAGTATACCAGGCATCTAGTCATGAATAAGAAAACTGTTGAGAGGTTCATCTAAAGACTTGAGAAGCATTTGCAGATTTACAGTGTCACTGATGAAGATGAGGCCAGATGCTAGCTCTGGTCAATTGGGAATGCCTTTGGAAGTTGTTGTCAAGGTCTTGGTTCAAGTTCCACCTTCACTATAATATGGATATGCATTTATTAACTGTTGGCTCCTCCTCCAACTCCTCACAAACAAACAAAAGGAAAAAAAAAATAGAAGCTAATGGTATAAACAATTCTGAATAGTACTAAGTGTACAATAAGCTACAGTGTCTATGAGTTTCTTAACACAAGTCCTTTAGACCTCGAGATGAACTTTTCAAACATCAGGTCCTTTTTCAATAGGAAGAAAGCACATTGGTCAAACTAAACACTTTTACAGCATTTTCATTGTACACTAGATGATTGAATTGGATTTAGCATGATGGAATGAATTGTATTAGAACTTGGACATGTCCAACTCAACATAAGAAACCTTATAGCTTATAATGTAGTATAAAATGGAACCAAATTTTGGAATTAAAGCTAGAAATCTTTAGTAACTTCTCCAACACAGGACAATATACAGGAACACATAGAGGAGGAAGAGAGTAAGGAGGAAAAACAAAGAATAGAGGCAGTATAGAAACAACACACCAAGTCCTCATAATCAAGATATATTAATTAAATAAAAGATCATAAATATTGTTGCATAATTCTACGACATTAAAATGAACTCAACTCCAATGATTAAATAGAAGATCCAATCAAGATAGCAAAGATCTAGCAGGTTTTTAATATTAACCACAAATTTGGTTGTTCATTTTAATGGAGAAGATAGCACTGCAAATTGTTTTAAGTAAATCATCTGTATACCATTATTCCAATTAATAGTGAGATAGTGAGTAGTGTGAATAAAAGGTGCTTCAAGCACAAGACACCAAATTGTAAGTGCATTCAATATCAAATTTCTTCTTCTATATCCATTGTTTGGCCTTTTGTATGCATGTTTTAGATAGCAGGTGGTGCCTTAATGTTTACTCTGTCAATCTATGATCTAGCCACAGACAAAAGAGAGACAAAGAGGAAGCAGGAACTTCTGAGGACTTTGAACTTTTGCACAGCAACCTTTGGATAGTTTGAAATTCTAGAATCCAGCAATTAATTCCGATGAGAATGAAACTGATGAGTTTGGATAACATGATATTTAGTGAACAAGCAATAATTTAGAAACTTCAATATGCTGGTGATTTTTTTAATTGGTTTATGAACCACATGCTAATAGATGATTTTAAGCGAATATTTGTGGCTTTATATGATTATTAGTTAATTGGGAAAGGATATAAAATCCTATAATCTGGGCCTATATGTCCCTTCATCTTTTTTTAGGTAGGATCTCAATGTTGACATTCTTGAATATATTGAATATGCTTGCTTTGACGTAAACAATTTAAAGCTTGGTATTGCCATCATTTCATATCGTCATCTAAGAAAATTTTGATTATACGAGAACATTTTTAACTTCCAAACAGAAGAATCTTTTTAAGTTTCATCTTAGTCATCCATCGTATAAGAGTTTATATTTACAACAACAAGCCATGGATCCAAGAATTTGAGGTTGGCTAAATGGATACTATCCTACTATATATAAATAATACAATTTCTTAATAATACAACACCTTCCAGATGATAGTGCATTATTCATATAGTATATGAAAATTTTTAATTATGTTTTATAATATCAGAGTTACACAAAACTTTAAACTATTGTCATAATACTAGATATTCCTACAATCTGATCCTCCGAATCCCTTATTCAAATAAGTGTTTATATTAGCACTTGAAGTTATCACAGTATAAGAAGGGGGGAAGAAGATTCTACACATTACTGACCCAGTAAAAATAGAGGAGCATAGTATGAATGAAATTAGATTGTAGGACTGGTAACATATGCATTGGATTAAAACAATTGAAACCCCTTTATAAAGGCAGTGCCAAAATTTTGCATAAAGAATCTATGAGGACAGTGGTTCCACACAAATTTTAGTTGTTCTGAAAAGTCAAATCATTCTCCTACAAACAAAATTATCAAAGCTATCATCCAAGATCAAATCTTGTGGTGTCTTGTCTTGTAAAATAGAGTCTTCATGGAGAAAACCATGAACAAAATTTCATCTCAATCCAAATTGTGGTGCTATTCTAAAACACATCACACAACAATCAGAACTGGAAGCCACCTAGACTGAAGTTTTCCTTCATTGAGAAAAATGTAAATGTATATATGTGTATGCAACCGCCAACAGCACAGAGTAAAAGTTTTAGACGATACAGAATTATCTCTTCTTTGCACAGGTTTTGACAATTTAATGTATACTTCTCAGTTTCCAATCAAATAGTTCCAGTACCAAATCCTACGCCTCAATTAAACCCCAATCCTCTAGGTTGTCTTTTCAACAATAATCTAGCCATAGCATTTTATTGTTCTATAGAGGAAAATCTATGTTTGAGTAAAACTAGATATCTGGAAGGGTTGCAATTCCACATTTCAACGCCTGGGGCGATAAATGTTTATTTAACTACGAGCATTCAGCGCTTAAGGCAGTCACTACCTCGATTCTTATTAGTTCAAACGAAAAAAAAAAAATCCTCAAAAACAAAGTAACGTCAGAAAGCATCAGATGGAACTCGAGCAAAATAAAAATACTATTTCCGAGAAGAAAAAAATGTAAGCACCGTATGCGTCGACAATGGTATCAAAAATAAAGAGTTTGCTAAATAAGTTGAAAGATAACAGGTAAATCAGAGATCTTACACGCTGGCATCCTCCCTACCCAGGAGCTTGACTGGCGTCCCCGACCTCGGGGACATGAGATGCGATGCCGACAGCTCTTCTTGCCCAAGAATCCTCCCCGGCCACCAGGACCCGTTCCTACGTCGCACCCAAACAATCGTCCCAACGCCGCAATCGACGCCCGTCCCTCCTCCATCCCCACCCTCTGAAACCCCCATGGCCCACCTCCTTAGCACCCTAACCCCAGTCCAGCGGAACTGAACGGAGCCCTAGACAGCGGAGCCACCGCGGCCAATGTCACCGATGATGCCAACGGCGGTACACGGATTTTACAGATCCAATCAAGAATAGACGAGCTCCAACGTGTGTTTCCTCTCATATGGACGAGATCTGATCCTTGTTTCCTCCGCAGGGACCTTCGCTCCTTAGGGTTTCCCCGATATCTCGTCAGTCACCACCTGCACGGCGGCCGCCCTCGCGCCACGGATGAATCGGTGTGTCGTTCGCCCCTTTCTTCTCATCTCGTTTCCGCTCACACCGCAGAGGAATGAGATGAAGAAGAAGAAGAGAGGAGGAATAAAATTTACAGTTGTAATTCAAAATAGTAAATGGAGGAAGACGGTGGCGACGACTCCCGGAGACCGCTCCACGGATTGGTGATTCAGTAATTGAATATATTAATATTACATATGTTTTTTTTTAATCATTAATAAATAAAACCTTTTTTGGTTTTTTTAAAATAGTCAATAAACAAAACAGGAAAAAGGACGCCGACGCTGGTGAAGTATTACATAGGAGACAATGTTGAGGACACAAAATAAGCTTCGACATAATAAAGAGATATTTCTTTTAATATGTAGGTGATATAAAATAATTATTTATTCAATTAAATTCCTTTTAATAATAAAAATTTAACTTTAGGTTATAAATCATCTTAGACCAAATAATTATTTACTATTAGTACACCAAACAATAACTTAATACCCATACTCCAAGTTAGTTCCACTCGGAGGAGAAAGCTCTTAAAATCAACTTCATTTTTATTTTTTTATGTTGATCAGGAATAAAATAGAAATTAAATAATCCTGTAAACACTTGTGGATGAAAACACTCTTATATGATAAGATAAGATAGGAGGGAAGCTCCAGAGCTACGATGGAGTGGTACGATGTTTGTATTATTTTTTTAAATATTAAATTTTAATTATGATGAATTATCGGATGAATTTCTTTAATAAATGGTAGTCTTAAGAATATTGGATTGTGAAAATTTTTTAATTTATTTTGATGATCCATAAAATACTTTATGAAAATAGAATAGAATTAGAATTAAATAATACTAATTAATAAAAAATAAAATTTGAGTAAAAGTTGAGGGTTAGAAGGTAGGGAACGAAGAGAGAGAGGGGAAAAAAAGCTGTTTACTTGGATAGAGGAGAAAGGAAGAGAGAAACGGATGAAAATGAAAGATTGATGAAATAGTACTCTCCCCTTTCCACCTAGTTTTTACAACTTCAGTCCTTTCGTGCTCTCTTTTTGCTCCATTCTTGCCGTTACTTATAACTTATTGTCGCCCCTTGAGATAACCAATATTCTCTTGCTGTCTGAGCCTCTGTTATCACCTTGATCTCGATGTTCATTCCTTCAATTGCACCTCTCACTTTATTGGCCCCTTTGTTGAGCATAAACTTTCTAAGTCTTAGAGCCGATCATACGAGACCGCTAGAACGACAGATTTGAATATAGACTTTCTAAGTACTAGAGCAGTAGAGGAGCAAAGGTACAACTGAGGAGTTTTCAGACTTCTTCCAAGAGGGAAAAGAAGATCCAGCGATATTAGTACAGTTTGACAAACTCTGCGCATGTGAATCATAATTTTTGAAACTGAGAGGAAAATGAAAATGCTAGAGTAAACTCGCGCAAAATGAATTGGTCATTCACAAAAACACCTGACAGGTAATCAGATCATATAACATGTGTATCGTACAAACCACGGCTGAGAACGAGAACGAAGTCTAAAATCGAGACCACGAATATATTACCTTCGCCGGCAAATCAGAAAACGACTTTACGTCTCATCTGATAACAATCAACACAGAATAGGTCCAGTTTATTTTTCATAATAATACCTGCAAAGTCTCTACAATTGTTGGGCAAAGCATCGGCATACGAGTAGAGCAGCATTTTAGTGATAACCCAGCGGCGCAGGTGTACTTTTCAGCTCCAATCCCTGGTAATGAATGTCCTACAATCACCAACAATTGGCGAAGTGTCATTCTCGTTGATCATGCCGATGGAAGAAAGATCAACAAATCCTCGTAACAGAGTAATGCAATTTAGCATACCGAAGCGAAGTGATTGACGTCGCGGTGGTGAGCCTCGTCGGCCCGGACGACGATGACGACGTCCTTGAGCGTGGCGTCGGGCGGGAGGCACCAGTAGTCGATGGCAATGGCAGGAGCCGGGCCGTTCTGGATCTTGCCGTCATCCAGGTCCTTGAGGAACTCGGTGTAGGAGTGGATGGCCTCCTCCTCCAAATAGCCAACCACGCGGTGGGCGAACTTGGGCGATATCAAGTAGCCGAGGAAATAGGCGTTGAAGAAGATGCCCTGCACAGCCAGCACCAGAGCTCGTTCGTACCACCGCGGCTGCGCCACCTCCATGAAGGTCATCAGGTGCATCCGCTCGTTCTCCGCCTCCTCCATCAGCGCGCGGATCCACCCGCCGCTGTGCTCGAAGCGGCGGAGCGATCGCAAGTGGAGAAGCATGCCGCCGACCATCCCAGGCACCGCCGCCACCGTCTCCAACATCATCGCGCGGCAGCCGTACCTCCTCTATTTCCGATATGGATCAACTCAAGCGTTTAGCAAGCAGCTAGCACACATATGCTGTCTTTAAAAGTATAAAGCAACTAATACAAAATTAACTGCTACAGTCCTGGATTCCTCTACAGGTGTTGCTTGTGTTCTTGGGCAGGAAGAAAAATTATGCCGGACTCCAGACTCCAGAGGAAAAGTCAATAGACTGCTCGTTTACGTACCTGGAAGAAGATATCGGTGGGAAATCGTAGGGTTTTGACAAGCCAGTAGGCGATCTTGTCGAGGAAAGTGGTGGGGACGTGGTGCTTCTTCAGATCGATCGAGGTATCCGACTTGTACGCCTCCCATGGCTGAGAAATTCGCCATGCCCAATTAGAACATGAGATTTAGCAGAAACGACAGATTACTAGGAGTAGCTTACCATGAAGCAAGTCCACCTCCAAGGAGTGCCGTCCTCCTTGGCGATCTTGTAACGATCGATGCCCCAGTATCTGGAAACAAGCATGCGCTCGGTAGGAGGGGCATTTGCGACCTCCTTCTCCGCGTCGGCCGCAGACTTCGCCTCATCCTCCTTCTTCGGCTCGCCGCCGAGCGCTGGAGACGCCGAGGTGCTGCCCATCCTGACGGCTAAGAGGCGCAAAAGCAGCGGGGCAGGCGCACGCGAAGGGGACAGGAGCAACGTGTACGACGGTTCCACAGAGGCGGCGGCGCGGGAAGCAGAGGCGGCGGAGAAGAGGCGAGGTCCGAGGTGGCGGAACAGCGCCGATCCGGTCATCCGAGAGCTCGTCATCGGCAAGCAAAACGAACAGACGGAGAAAAAAGTGTTTTTTTCTTTTTTTTGCTGTTTGATCCGGAACGGAGAAGTGAAGGCGACGGTGATATTATAGACTTATATCAGCGGCGATGGCGGAGTGTTTTTCGGTATTTCACATTCCTATTATACTCGTTCCACTCGTTCCTTCCTTCAAACTTTTACTTTAATCATTTAAAAATTTATTATTCTTAATTTACATAGATTAAAAAGATTTTCAAATATACTTTAATTTTAATTTAAAATAATTCAATTTTTTTAATTCAAAAAAAAATTAAATTTAATTTATAAAGACTCCCTGATTCATAAAATTATTATAAGATGGATAATGATACTCAGGACTTCTGTAATTTCAAAATTATCATTTTTTTATTTTGAATTATGTAGATTCATTCGTTAATTTTATAAAAAAAATTTGAATCACTTCAAAATTTAAACTTAATTAATATATTCATATTTTTTTATTTGAATTCGGATAAATTGAGATTAGTAAATTTTCAACAAAAATTTAAATGTAAAAAAAATTTGAATATGGAAAAAAAGAAAATGATATAACAGAAATATAATAAATATTTTTAAAATTATGAAAATTGAATAAATAAAATGGATAGTATTAAAATTTTCTCGTACGGTTCAGTAAAATGTTATATATATATAAAAGATTTATATATATATAAAAGATTTTTTTATGCTGCGCTCCTTACCCTGCGCTCTTCGTCCACGACAACTCGACCCCTCGCCGCTGTCGCTGCTGCCGTTTCGCCGTCCGGCCACCGACGGTCACCGCATCACACCCGATGAATGCATAACTCGCCGGCGCACATCCCCGTACCGGATTCCAGCCGGATAGTGGTCAGAATCCGACGAATTCGGCCGCGATTTGGTCGGCCAATTCCGGCCAAATCGCGTCGGAATCCGGCGGCCAAAATTTGGCCAGATTCCGGCCGAATTTGCCAGATTCCGACCACTTTTCAGTCGGAATCCGGCGCCGGGCTGTGTGCCGGCGAGCTGCGCGTCCATCGGGCGTGATGCGGCGGTCGGCGGTGGCCGGACGGCGATGCGGCAGCGGCTGAAGCAGGACTAGGTCGAATGGGAGCGCACAGGAGCTTACGAGAATGGACCGCAATATATATATATATATTTTATCGAGTTGGTTCGGACCCACCCATCCAAGATCCAGCCGTTGCATCCACGAAAGATTCGTTTTTGTGCGAAGCGACGTGGTAGTTTCCTTTCTTATTGGAACGTATCGCTGTCAGCGAGTGACGAAGTGAGGCGGCGAGGGGCCGAGAAGGTTCGTCTTCGTCGGCGAATTACTTTTGAACTTAATTATTGCTTTAGGATGGTGACCGGTGTTTCTTTTCTTGGGCGGCAAAGCAGGGCGCTAGCTGATGCAGAATGAAGTCCGATGGGGAGGAGAGGAAGACTTAGAGAGTGATTTTTTAAAAAAAAAATAGATTATATAGTTTAAAGTTGTATAATAATTTAGAATAAAGCCATGATCTGATCTAAACAAAAATTAAAATAATACATCGATTCCACAGGATTCACATGACTATCTGTCTGAATTTAAAGCATTTTAGGGCTGTATAAAACTAATCCATCAAGTAAGGACACTCGACGACAACATAAAAGTGCTCCCTTTGACTATTTTACTACCTACGTGAATAATTAATCATCCACTTAAAATTTATCCATTTAAAATTTCTCCATGGATGATGTAGCACTTCAAAAAGAAAAAACATCCTTGGAATATAAAATTATTTTGAGATTCCTCACTAAATTAAGACCAATTATTGGGGAATTCTTCAGATCATTCCCAAAAGTATCTGATATTGTTTCGAATTCTGAAAATGTCTGGTGAGTTCAGGTAATAAGTGGATTGGATTTGGAAAAAGTACGTTTGTAAAATCCAGATAAACATTTTAAGTTCAGGAAACAAAAAGAAAATGCTGGTGAAGTCTGATCAGTCATGGCATTGATAGAACATCCCACATGTACAAATTAAGACATGCATTTTCCTGGGTTTTCTAAATCCTTGTTACTCGATTGGAGTGTATGGAGAGTTGCGATGTGTCGATGTCCACGTCCTGCAGATATTGGGTTTGGATTCTCTCTCTGTTGGCCTCCCACCACAGCTTAGCGTGCACCTCCCCAAACTTGTCTCGGCTGCAAGACACCATGAAATCGTTGTTCCCATTAGTTAGTAGCTAGCAGAAGGAAAGTAAAAGCAGAGTCTATGAACGACAAGGAACTCCGTGTATTGAATGATAACCTGAATCTAACACGACGGAGCTCCCGGCTGCCATCGGCGTGCTCGCGGATGGTGATGTAGACGCCGGGATTATCTTCCTCCACCCATTCCGTTATGTCCAGGACGTCGCTGGTGTTGTTGACGGAGACGCGGGACGTCTCGTCTCTGGACGAGGTGGTGATCCTCGATGCATCCAGTACCGAAGCGGTGGCTTCCGCCTTTGCACCGGAGGTTCCTGCCGTCGCAGTCCCGGTGGCAGCGGCAGCAGGTGAATGGAGGCGATGTGGAAGGATGTGGGAGGTGGTTGAAGCCGCAGGTGGATGTGGCTTGTGCATGTCTCTGGCGGTAAGCGGCTCTGTGGCGAACGCCGGCGCCTGACTGATGGGGCTCTCCCTTGTCGAGCTCACCCTCGACCACGTCGATTCTCCCTGAATATATAACAATCTATATGAAGCATCATCTCTTACGATTCATTACCGATGGTGTCATTCTACGATGATTGACCAACCTTGCCGTCGTCCGATCTAGCTGGAGTCTGGAGAGCCTGAGTGTTATAGCGTTGTACATTGTACAGCTCCATGATCCTGTCGTAGTTCTCCCCCCACCATCTCTGTGCTTGCCACTTATTAAACATCTCCTGGCTGAGAAGAAATTACATGCACACTCGCGATCGAGTTCATTAAGAGTGCAATAATTTAATTTGGACGATGGAACACAGAAAAATTCGTAAGAATTTAACCTGAATCGAATGCGTTTGAGTTCGTTTCCGGCTTCCCCAGGGAGGGAGACGAAGGTGATATGAACGCCGGGCTCCACTTGGGCAATCCACTCCTTGGGTTCAATATCGTCTTCCACCACTATATCCTCTTCGATACCCCCACACCCCCGCTGCTCCTCTTTCATGCTCTTATTCGAGTCCCACGCCGCTGGCCTCGCAGTTGCATGGCCTGCCCGCGACTGGTTGCTGCAATGCGCCACGTCTTCGTAAGTATATGCGCCATGCTCCTGCCGATCACTATGACGGTGGCGGAAGCTCCTGCTCCTGAATGACGAGGAAGAGGACGAGGTGCTTCTGCCTCCTTTGATCTGACGGCTTGATCCGGAAAACTTTAGGACCATGTCCTTTATCTGCACATATAGTTCAAGTTACGCTATATAAAATTAACCATGCACGCTAGCTGCATGATATGCCTATCAACAGTAATTCTGCGCCAAGCTATCTGTTCTTAGAAGTTGATTCGCAGGGTTGTGATTTGTACAAGATGTTTATAGCATAGAGATGGATCAATTTTGAAGCCATATTTCATTCTCCACCTAAATTAATCAATACTATCCATTACTACAATGTATCATCGCATATACAAGGAAAAGACCAAAACACAGAGAAGGAAACTACTCGAAGATGAAGAGACATGAAGGCCACCTTTTAGCCTGTCTCCTAGAATGGATTTCATACCACGGAAAGCCGAGAGAAGTTGTTCTCCCCCCAACAACCAACACTTTCTCACTTCAGAACGAATCAAACCGAAAGCATGGCACAGGAAACCAGTTGCATGGCAAAAGACATCCTACACTCTGTTTAACTCAGTGGAATCCATTTGGAGCGGAGAGGAGAATTTTATGGAGCGCTTCTATAGCTTAAAGCATAAAGGCTAGCCGACGCGAGGGGCCCATTCTCCTATGCCGCTCGCCATTAAGTTATTGGTCTTGTTCATTCTGAGTCTTTGGCTATGTCAGTGCATATTGGCTTAACTAATGTCTATGATGCACGTTAAACAATTGTTAATCCTGATCGACCTCTGCTTTTCTTAGTGCAAGTGTATGTAATGATCGTTGCTTCCTACTTAAGCATCGTATATACATGTTTTGTATATTTGAAGCCACCAGTTGTATCTCTGACGCCAGAAGAGGAAGAGAGCCGGAGAAAACCATCTCTGCTCTGCTCTGCTCTGTTCCTTCCCTGGCGCCAATCTTCCTCGTCGAACCCAAAGGCTTGCTTTCCCTCAAGCTCTTCTTTCAAGAATTAAAGAGAGCAAAAATAACTAGCTAATCAATCCATGCACCCTTCTTAAATACAGCAAGTTACCCCCAGTTTTTTAAATAACTAAATTATCCACTTTATTTTTAAAATTACCAATTCACCTGTTCGTTTTCTAAAAGACTCTTCCTCAGTCTTCCAGTCAAGCGGCTGCTCGACAACCTCAGTCATTATTTGAGCGGTTATTGGACAAACAAAGGACCGAGGAAGGAAGGTAAAGAACAGAGTAATTTAAAAAATAAATACTTTTTAAAGTAGGCTGCATGATATTTAAAAAAAAATTAGATGCATGATTTAATAAATTGGCGAAATGGTTAATGAGCTTTAATTAATTTGCAGTAAATGAGCTTGTCGAGCAAATTCTCATGGAATTTGTAAATGTGCATATATACGATCACTCAAGAGATGGAATAATGTGTTTTGAAGGAGAAAAAACATCACTCCAATGTACTGGCCTGTGAGGTGAGGCTTTTCGCGGTTTCTTTGTTGCTCGGAGTGGTCGCCGCGCCCGGGCCGTCTTCTCCACCCTCGTCAGCGTCCTGCTTCGCGCACGCAATGCAGGCCAACATCTCCTCCGCCGAGCGCGACGTCGCTTGCGTACCTCTTCTTCTGCCCTCTCCTACTGCGTACCTACCCCTGCAAGATCAGGCGTAACACTATTCATCAAGCAGCTATACAACGCCGACTGCTGAGGAGGATTGGAGAAGAAACGACGTCGTCGTCGTCGTCGTCGGTGTCTTATAATAAAGCCCAACCCAGAGGCCTGGCCTCCCCCTATTTAATGATGCTGTCGGTTCTCGAAACGCAACAAAGAAAACAATTTAACTATTTTTTGTTTAAAAAAAAAAACTAGTTCTATTATATTTACTCATCGGGCAAGTAAAGCTTTAGTAAGAGTTATTCCTTCATTTACTTGCCAGTGTGGCATGGAATAGAAGACAGCTCGGAATGGATAGTAAGTAGTAAATGAAGATACCAACTGCTTACGCTCCCGATCGTCCTGCGTTGCTCCCTGTTCGGTGGCTTCACTTCACATCACAATTACCTTTTTGATCGTCCTGCGTTGTTCCCTGTTCGGTTGCTTCACTTCACATCACAATTACCGTTTTGTATGCCTCGTGTAGTCGATTGAGATTGCCGTTGGCCGTGACAAAAAATGGAATGGATCTATTACGGGCACAGTCGATGACTTCACCTCGAGACGATCATAGTTAAAGATGCTGTATGCGGAGAGGCCAATCAATGGTTCATCTAGTAGCCAAGGAAGAGGAAGACAGTTCAATTAAGAGCAAAACTCTGAGTCTGCTTACCTTAAACCAGCGATTATGCTTCTCTGAATTGCTTAGCTTAGCAAAAAAATGACAACAAAAAAGAAGAACAAGAAGAAGATGATGATGATTTCGAAGCTCTCACCTAGATTAAATTGCTGTAGTATTCTGTTACTATGTTTTCTTTGTTTCCTTTTGACCATGGAGAGTCCGATGCAGAGCTAGATCTCATGCCGAAACTCGCCCGCCCCTACGTATTTGTGTTTTTGTCACTTTCCTCCAAACGCCGTGGGGATTCACCACGTAGTTGCAACAGCGAGAGACGCCAAGAAGTAGACTTAACGTGTCCCCTGCTGCAGAGGGTAGACCCTCTATCAATTTCTTGGCTAGAAGCCAAGAACTAATCATATAGGCGCGGCGCTGCACTGCACTCTCCAGTCTCCAAGTCAGCATCATTATTTATTTCTTTTCGATCTTGACCGCTGTGTCGCTTTGGATTTGCAACTGCTTTGTCTCTCTGTTCAGTTCTGTTCGTAATGCGAACTTGCCACAGCTTCGAGAAGCACCTGCAAAACGTCAGTGAAAATCGTGTTTATTGATAGAACATAAGAACAGTAGGTTCTTTTACTTTTTAGGATGATTTTTAAAATGCTTTGACTAGTTTTTTGCGAAATGTTAATAGAGGAAGGGTATTTTGAAAACAAAAAAGCATTTTGATATCATCAAACTTAAAAACATTTCTAAAAATTAATAAATGTTATGAGGCATTTTAAAGATATATAAACTAAAAACAAATTAGCAAGTAGGCATCATAAGCGTGTTTAACTACGTTCATGGGGACTTTGCCAGCCTTATCGTTGTTTCTAGCAAAGCGCGCCGCCGTGCATGCTCTGCAGCTGCTTCTTTTTGTTTTGTTTTTCTTTTTTTTATTCTTCTTCGTTTACGGACTTTATTTGACGATTAGGGCTCGGTTTTCCTATACACTCTATCTCTCTGTCTCTGCTAGCTGCTGTCAGCGACGGCCAAGTTTGATTGATGATTCAGTTTGGCTTGCTTTTGCTTTCTTATCTCATACATACATAGATAGATGTAGCCAGAGATTGTTTCCTGAAACTTCCTTTGTTAATTATTGATCCCACTCGACGCGGGGATCCGGATAAGAGAAAGAAGGTTGTCTTCTAAGAGCTAGCGAGCATGAAAAAGCACGGTTTGCATGTGTGACAGTGACGCTACTAAATTAAAGATGTTTAGTTTGTCGCATCTCCAGACTTCAGCGTCCTTTTTTTTTTCTTCCTTTATATGAAAGCTTGAAATTATGCCTCAAGTTCATCGAGAAACTGACGCGACTTGATGATTTGAACATAAAGCGCATGGTAAGAAATGTTCTTTCTTCTTTCTTTCTTTTATTTTTTGATTAAAGAAATTCTTCCTTTCTTTCTTATAGCACTTCGAAACGGATTCGCCATATAAAGAAAGGTAGAGGCGCTGTTCCTTTTGGTGTCTTGTGGGAGGAAAGAAGAGAAGATAGAGAGAGAAACGGCTTAGCTTTGTTTATCTGAGTTTGAAGAGGAAGAAGGGATAGATGAAAAACACTGCCAACGATGGCTAGCTCATGGCTTGCTCGTCTGCCTTATCATGTCCACTTGATCATTTCGGACGAACACAATTTTAGATGATCAAAATGAATTTTCCGGGAAAGTAAACGATGAAGAGTTTGAAGTTGTGTGTGTCTGCTTCAACGGAGGGGTTTTAGGTTTGGGTTTTGACACACACAGGTATGATATCTGTGCACTCTAGACTTTATCCTCATCCATGTTTCCTTTTTAACTCTTTATATCTTCTTTTAATAGAGATATCTTTCATTTATAAATACATGATCTTTTCTATATATTTTCAAGATAAGATTTTGATTGTATCCAATAATTACCTAATGCTTTGTATATCATGGACGAGTCTGAACAACGAGGTTTAAATCTCACTCATGACACATTAATTATATTATATTTGAGGAGTTTGAAAATTTTATAACATTGAATCGTCCATTAAAATCTAACATTTTTTGATTTATCTTAATAGTAAAAAATTTTCTGGGATTGAATTAATCATCTTCAAATTCAATTTAATCATAAAAATTAAATATCTAAATTATAAAAAAATATAAGATCTAACTTTTGACTTTAACTTAGGAGTTATATTAAATTGACATTGTGTACTTTGGATTTTTAGTTTTTAATGACCATCAAATATTTTTACTAAAAGAGTCTAGTAAACTTAATTAGTAATCTTAAATTTATATTAAATGAATAACATTATATTTTTGAACTCTCTTTTATTCAATCTATATATTTTTTAAGATTTTAAATTTTTAATAGTCATCAAACACTTTTTATTAAAAATATTTATCCATTTCAATTGGAGATGAAGTTTCAGTTAACTATCATCAAAATTATCATCTGTATTCCTTCTAAAATATACTAGATTTATCACAATATAAAAAATATCTGCATGCGTTATTACGTTTATTAAGAATAATAAATCTAAAAAAAATTAAATAATTTGGATATTCCTCTCTAGTCAATGTGGTTATTAATAACGAAGAAACAATGTTATGGGTATTATGATTTGGCCCGTAAAAGTCAGGCTCAGATCGGGATACATCAGACAAAGGAAGATGACTTATCCAAATACGTGACACAGACAAAAGGAGATTCGGTTATTGCAGTTGACTTAATCGGTTGACTGGACTTAATCGGACCTGTCCGACTCATTCATAATTCATACTCGACCACTCGAATCCTGATCCATCTGATTTGCCGGTCATCATCAAATCCTCTGATCCATATTATTCGGCGGTCACCATCAAATCCAATCCGTCACACCACCGCCACCAAACAGTTATGAGGCAAGACGGTCTAATGACACGTAGCTACGATGATGAGGAAGCATTCCGTCTATAACGATCACGAATGATCATAATCAGGATATTCTCCAGACCCTTACAATGATCACGGCGGGATATTCTCCCTGACAATATATCTCAGATAATATTCTCCTTAATAACAAAAGATAGCTCTTCTGACAAAATCTACTGCGCCAATATTTTCTTTAAATACAAGCAGATATAATTCTCTCTCCTCACCGTCTATATAAACTCCAGGATATTATATGCACAGGTATGCAATATCAACGACAATTACTCCTTTTTGCAACTGTTTTTCTTCTTCCTCCTCCCCAGTAACTGATTTGAGCGTTGGAGTGGTTGAGTCAAGGATACCCTTGACCTTCCTTCTCACAGTGTTAGTATTCGCAAGTCTCGGAGATTGTTAATAAAAGAAAATTTAAATAAGTGTATAGATTATATTACTAGTAAAAAATAAAATAAATGAATTCATAAAAAAAATTAATACATGAGTATATAATTATCATATATATTCTTCTTGAGTATTATATTAATTAAATTGATCTCTAATCTATGAGTGTATATATAAATTAGTATTAAATTATCTATATAAATATTCATTTGATTGAGTATAATGAAAGATATTTAAAATTAAATGATTGATTTTGTAATAATATTTCATCATGATGATTGTAATATCCAAAACCTTAATACACAACCAACCAGTAGCACTTAACGATTCACGATCACCACTATCATGATATCCAATATTACACGCAAGAGATGTCAAATAATAATTACATTCTATGCATTATCAAGATAGATCAAATTCATGATGTCTAATTCCTTTTTTGCAAGGAAAAGGAATTAGACATCATGAATGTCTAATTCATGATTTATTCTGGTAGTCGGTGGGAAACTTCCGTGAGACCGGGCCGACCACCCCCAGAGATGTGGCTACTGGGATTATCATGATGTCTAATTCCACTTGTATAGGATGGTGAATAATTAACTGATCTATTACATGAATGTGTCTAGGTTGATCACTACCATAGTATCCATATCCACCTACTTAATATTCAATTGGACCATGCCCAATATCTTGAGACTCCCGATTATAACTTCTTGATCCATAATCATCTCTTATTGAATTTCTTACATTGGCCCCCTCTCAAAACTAGATATTTCATACGTTCTTCAACACTTATATACTGTTGTGAAGATCCAACGAATATTTTTTATTATCGACATCAAAAGATTCTGATAAATTTGTCAAAAAACAATAACGTTGTTTCTCAATCTCAGGCCAATACCAATGATTAGAATTTTGTGTTGCATAATAATTTTCACGACCTTGTGCCCATGTCATACCCATGTCATTCTGATCATCTTGATGACTTTGATGACCATGATGTTCACCTTTACTTTTCTACATTATTTTTTCTTGAACGACTTGAATACTTGTAGTAGTTCATTATCTAGTGGTTCATTATCTCTTGTCAATTTATTTAAGATGTCATGATTATGAAAAATATAATTGAAGTCTATCGGGCTATAAAAATCATCTTCTTTTCTATACATAATGTTTCGTACCCTAAGCCGCATATTGTAGTGAACATAACTAATTTGTGTAACTTTTTGATAGCGAAGCGATTATGAAGCTTTGTGCATACAAGAGAGTATATGTACTCCAATTTATTTCACATCCGAAGACAATTGCATGTTTGACTAATTAGAACTTTTATTACAATTTTTTAAAGGTGTGGAGTATCTTCACCATAATTGTTCCACCATTCAACTGATACAAACAAATTAAATAAATATTGTATATATTTTTATAATTATAAATATTTATAAAATTTAAATTCAAAACTTAATGGAGATCCAATTTCACCTATCTGGTATAATTTAATTTGAAAAAAAAAAGAAAAAAATAACTATTGTTTATGTTTGAAAAAATATAGGAATATAAAAATAATTTATCTCACTGACTGCTGCTAAGCTTGTGCATTTAAGTCTGGCTTTAATTTCTTGATTACAACTTTTAATCCACATTTAATTCATCATTATAAATACCAGTTTCAGAATATTATAATATGAAAGAATGTCGTCCCATAATAACCCACATTATTAATTGGAAATCTGACGCGACATGAGACGTTCGGGTGCCAAAAGTTAAAGCCTGTTCTGACCGTTCCACATCCGTTTCGATGAAGAGTCGAGAAGCTTGTTTTACAAGGCAGCAATTTAATCTTCATGCGTTAGAGCATATGTAATGCTCCGTTAATGAAACGTTAATAATTTATCATAAGTAATATGGAGGAGTGATCCACATGAATTTGTAGGGACGGAGTCATGTGAAGACTACCCTGGGCTATAGCCCAGTCCTCACGTGGTCCAAAATAAGTTTATTATTATTTATATTATATTAGGTATTAAATTTTTAACAAAATTAATTAATTGAATCATCAAACACAACACGAAGGTGTTGGATTAAAATTGAATTGGGGTCGAACAAAATCCATCAAGTATGTGCGAAAATAAGAAATATGTTAATCCAAACTGGGGTTAATTTGGATTTGATTTGGTCAAGTTATGGTTGACACAAGTTTAATTAGATTAAATTGGTTTAATCGATTTAAAATCAATTAGAGATTTTTTGAGAAAAATAATATCTCGTTCCCACCGTCTCACGGGCAAGCCTCCATGCACCGGCTTCTTCTCCTTCTAATCTTCTTCTTTTCTTCTAATTTTCTCATTCTTCTTTTTTTTTTCTTCCCAACTGTAACTTAATTGTTTTTCTCTTCTCTTTCTCCTATAGCAGTTCTTTGTTTCTTTTTTTTCTTCCTCTTCTCAAAAGTTGTAGCACTCGTTCGCCCCTTTCTTTTATTGTTTTCCAGCTAGGGACAGATCTTCTTATGGATTGTACTGGGTGTAGCCCAACCCTGTTTACCGTAATTTTTTAGGGGTTTAGATTTTTTTTTGTTGGTTTGTGACCCACGCGAGTGCGGAGTGCACGACAACTTCTCCACGACGTGACGGCGACGAGGAACTCCACGACGACGGTGTGACGGCGAGTCGGCGACGAATCTCAAATCTCAAGTATTTTTTCCGTTCTTCTACTCTTTCAGTTCAACTTATTGAGATTTCCTTTCTTAGTTCTTACTGCGTGTCCGCGTCGGCGCGTCCGCCAGTGCGAGCACCGAGTGCGATCAAATCGCGCAGCCGCTGTCAGCCTGCCGCCGCTCGCACAGTCGCTTCGGCCTGCCGCCGCTCGCACGGTCGTTGCCGGCCTGCCGCCGCTCATGCAATCGCTGCTGGCCTGCCGTCGCTCGCGCTGCTGCTGCCAACCTGCCGCTGCGGTTTGTGGAACCTGTCGGCCTGCCGCCATGGCCGCTGCCATGCTACTGCTGCCTGCCCCACGGCCGCTGTCGGCTTGGCGCCGCGACCGCTGTCAGCCTGACATCGCGACCGCTGTCGACCTGCCGTCGTGGCCACTGCCGGCCTGCTGCTGCCGCTAGACCAAGAGACTGCTTTTCAATTTTCATAACTAGTGAAAATTATATATATATATATATATAGATAATAATATATAATTTATTATATTAAATCAAGCCCTCCTTAATTTTAATTTCTGGATCCGTCTTGTGAACAGGTTCAATGTCTTGAACTTGTTCATGTGATAGGGGTGGATCTTACATGCATTTTTTTTAAATTTTTTAGATATTATAACGAGCTAACGTTGCAGATGCTGTTAAGATGAAAAAAAATAATCCTTTCATTTTCAGTGTTTGACGAATTAACCTCTTCAATTTGAAAGATGTGGCGTGGCGTGTCCTCTGTCCTACGGTGCAATGGTAAAAAATGAGACAGATTCGGGAATTCCTAAAACACATTTACACGTATACAAGAAGTTTAAAAAACTAATAAATTAAATAATTTATCCCTCCTCAGCCGGCGGGTGGTTATTAATACCGAAGCGTTAGGAAGCTTGTTTACAAGGACGGGCAACAATTTATTCTTCATTCGTTAATATGAAAATAATCCTTTCATTTTCGGTGTTTGACGTACGAACCTCTCAAAGTTGCAAGATGCAGCTCGACCGCTCGTTCTTTTAAAATTTCACCATGACACGGAAGTAGAAGGGAGACAGAGACTTTGGCCTGTTTCCCTGTGAAGTGTGTTGTGACCTCTGTACCATGGGAACCTTGCTACACCTCCAAGCGCCTCCGCTCCCGCTCCCGCTCCGGCGCCGCCTTCTCGGGGAGTCGAATCGCACAACCTCCCTCCCGCTGTGGGGATTCCCACGGCATAGCCGATCCCGGAGGCCGGTCCGAGTATTCATGGCGTCAGCGACGGAGGCCACCCAGGAGGAGGAGCTGAAAAAGGGCATCGCCGAGTTCTACGACGAGTCTTCGGCGCTGTGGGAGGGTGTCTGGGGTGATCACATGCACCATGGCTTCTACGACACCGACGCCACGGCGACCATCGACGGCCACCGGGCCGCTCAGATCCGCATGATCGAGGAGGCTCTCCGATTCGCCGGCGTCTCAGGTGCCCCTTGTTCTTCCCCTCACTTTTCTATCTCTTCTGTCACAATTTTGCTAGTTAACGGTCCATATGAGTGGCCGACGACTAGTGCTCCGTCTCTCTCTCCTTTCTTGTAGTCTTATTCCTTTTTTCTTTTATTTGACTATTCACACTGTATTCGTCTACTGGTTTTTGGAAATTATATATATTTTTCTATCTACGAATTTAAGCATCCGTGAAATTATTGTGGTTAAAATCGGACCAAAATTGAATTTCCTTTTAATTTTCCTACACACAGATAATCCTCTGGAAAAACCAAAGGAGGTACTGGATGTGGGTTGTGGCATCGGAGGCAGCTCTAGATATATTGCAAAGAAGTATGGCGCTTATTGCCAGGGCATCACCTTGAGCCCTGTCCAAGCACAGAGAGCACAAGCTTTAGCAGCTGCTGAAGGCCTAGCAGACAAGGTATTTAATATTTGCCCTTTGATATCTTCCCAAGAACGTACTGGGTGACCATATATTAAAGCTTTACTTATTTTCTTCAAGCGGAAAGTTATTCTTGCTCTCATATAAGTAATTATATATGATGAGCAGGTAAATTTTCAAGTCGCCGATGCTTTGGATCAACCTTTTTCTGATGGGCAATTTGACTTGGTTTGGTCCATGGAAAGCGGAGAGCATATGCCAGATAAAATGAAGGTTGTTTTCTAATTAAACGTCTAAGAATTCGTGCTCTAGCATTAATTATTTGGCCATTCTTGAAACTGTGATGTTATTAAGCATCCAGTACACTAATCTAATTATTGCAATATATAATAACTTGGTATTTTTTGGAAAAGAATAATTAAAGAGCATCCTAATTTAATCAAGAGATAAGTGCTTGTTGATATGTATATCCCGAGCTTAATTAGTGCATGACGCAGAATGCAATGTTATGGCATTAGTTGAACAAATATAAAGCAGATTTTACCTAGCAATAGCGGCTGATCAGTAGTTGAATTAGCAACTCTCTCAGCAACTTACCTAACAAGAGCATGCAGCTCATCATTCTCTAAAAATTAAGAAATAACAAGAGCAAGTAATTGTATATAGTTGGTCCTATATATATACGACTAGCTACCTCAGGCTGCTATTAGAATTTTATTTTAATTTTGCTGTTTAATATATGAATCAGTTTGTGAGCGAATTGGCACGGGTTGCTGCACCTGGAGCAACAATCATTATCGTAACATGGTGCCACAGAGATCTCTCGGAATCGGAGGAAAGTCTGCTTCCTGAAGAAACAAATCTCTTGAACAAGATATGCAACGCCTATTACTTGCCCTCCTGGTGTTCAGCTGCAGATTACGTTAAAATTGCAAAAGGTTTATCACTTGAGGTTGGTTGCTAGCTAGTCTCTCAAGAAATAAAACAACTCCAGTGCCATGACAAGAATGCATCTTGATCATGACGTACTTACTCTTCTCCCCTAAAGTATATGATCGATGCATATGTACCTATTTTTCAGGAGATTAAGACGGCCGACTGGTCTGATAATGTAGCTCCATTTTGGCCTGCCGTCATCCAATCAGCCTTTACATGGCAAGGTTTAACATCTTTGCTGCGAAGTGGTATGATCTCGATCGCCACTACCCATGAATTATTAATTATTACAGTGATATTTTTTAATTTGTTTAATTTCCTCCCCTCTAACTTCTCAGCTTATATAATTCTATAGGGTGGAAGTCAATCAAGGGTGCACTTGTGATGCCTCTGATGATCGAAGGTTACAAGAAGAAGCTAATCAAGTTTGCCATCATCACCTGTCGTAAGCCAGCAGCATAATTGCCGTGAGATTGGGGCGCATGCAGGCTGTGTTTTTTTTATTCACCCAATAGAAGCCACTGGGCGATTATTTGGGCGTGAGATGGACGCATTATTTTTATTTTTTTGATAATACTTTTTGTTTAAAATGATAACAAATTTTTTGTTATAATTTTATAGAAGAAAAAAGACTAGAAATAATTACGAAAATTATTTTTATTAAAAAAGAAAATCATAATACTTTTTAAAAATAGTTTTCCATATTATGTTTCTAATATTTTCAAATGTAGTTTTCTATTGAGAAAAATTTATTTAAAATTTTGTACAAATTATTTGTACTTTAATTCGAGTAAAATTAAATTTTTTATGTTTTAAATTATTTGAGTTCGATTCGAATAATTTGAACCTTAATTCATTTTAATTCAAAATGCCTTAATTCGAACGGCTCGTTAATTATAGATTATTTGGCTTGAAAAATTATCGAACATATTCGAGTTCTGCTCAAATTTAATAATAATCAAAAATATTTTATGGCCTTTTATTTTTGCTATTGAAACCGGTCAACTGATCGGATCGGTTATCCCCGCCAAAATCGGTTCTGCGAAACCTGCATGGAATTTTATGCGCCCTACTCGCACTATTTTGACCCGATTCCTGAGCTCCATCACTTCGGTCCCTGGAATAAATGGAAGCGTGCAACGTTGCAAGTCGCCTCGAATTCCTTTTTTTTTCTTCTTCTCTTCTCTTCTTTTCTATCTTTCGACGATTTTGATCGATCGTTATATACCAACAATAAGCAATGCGGTTCGCAGCCGGCTTCTTCGATGTAACATTACAAGCGATTCGACGCCCCCCTAAATTCTCCCAACTGCTCGTCATATGTGCTATCAGGTTCGTTCCTTTCAGTTTCGACATTATTTGAGGTGTAACGTATATGTTTCACTTTTCCTTGTTCATTCTGTTTTAGATTATAAGAAAACATGCATGATCTATTTCCTTGTTCCATACCTGCGATGACTGAGAAATGATCTGTTCGGCTTTTTCGACTTCTGTTTAATGTTGCCTTCTCCGGTTTGCCAGTATTTCATCACGGTTCTTATGTATGGATGGATGATTTATTTAGGCGTGAATCTTTAGTTTTTGTACGAAGTATCAAGTGTTTAGTTGATTGAAGGCGACATTGAACAGAGAAGAATCACTTACATGATTAGCGCCAAAGCAATGCTTAGTAGAAGAGCAGAGAGTGATCTTTAATTTAAGTTTGTTGCATGACTGCCATCACTGTGATTTGAGTTAAGGAAGGAAAGGCTAATGTTTAGTTCTCATTCATCTCGTAAAGGCTATCGATTACAAGAAAGTAAGTAGATGTAAATTAGTTCAAGGCATTCGGTTAGCATTTTGTAAGCCAATCTAAATTTTGTCATTTTTGTTAATATTTAGGTAATTAAACTCTTTCTTTTGATCAATAAAGATCATATTTAGCATGTTTTTCTTTTCTTTCTGCTTGCAGTGGCGGCGGCATAATAGCCTATGCTGATGCAAAGTCAGATCATAATTTTGACACGCCTGGAGCAACCAACAAGAAGAAGTTGGTTGTTCTTGGAACTGGTTGGGCTGGCACTAGTTTCTTGAGAAATGTAGACACCTCCCAGTATGACGTGAAAGTGGTGTCGCCACGTAACTACTTTCTGTTCACTCCTCTACTGCCAAGCGTCACTTGTGGAACTGTTGAACCACGCAGTATCGCAGAGCCTATTCGCAATATCATGCGAAAGGTATACGTATGCAATAACAAAGTGTGATTTTCCATATTATGAAACCTTAGAAAATCTGGAGTTGCTATTACTTTCGTTCATTGGAAGTTATTTCTGTCTAATCTGCTGCTATATATATATAATAGAAAGGTGAACAAATTCAATTTTGGGAAGCTGAGTGTCATAAGATTGATCCGGTTAACAAGAAAGTTTTCTGCCGCACCAATATTTGCACAAACTCGGACGGGAAAGGGGAATTTGCAGTAGATTATGATTACTTGGTCGTTGCACTCGGAGCAAAGCCGAATACCTTCAACACTCCTGGTGTAGCGGAGAACTGCCATTTCCTAAAGGTATATACATATCTGAGGTACAGAACTACATAAATATCAATCAAGTGTTCCTTTTTAACTTTTCTGAAAAAACAACCCTCTACGACGACAGTAAGCTCCCAAGTCCCTAGCAAAATATACTTGATTGGTAGTTGTATAGCTATATATTGAACAAAGAAGCCACTGAGCTAGCCTTCTCTTGTACTGTACACGAGTTGGGAACTATCTAAATTGTTTGTCATGCCTTGCATTGTAGAATTTCCTATTACTTTATTTTTTTCTAATTTTTTTGCTAAATAAAAAAAAAATGCTGCTGGAAGGAAATTTACTTTTTGTTCTTTGTTTGATTGTGTATTTTCTTAAAGAAGTTACACACGTCTTTAGCGATTGGGAAATCATTTTTCTAGGAAATAGAGGATACACAAAGAATCAGGAGGAGTGTGATGAATTGCTTCGAGAGAGCATGCCTTCCAGGCCTTAGCGACGAAGAAAAAAGAAATACCCTCCATTTCGTTATTGTTGGTGGCGGTCCAACTGGCGTTGAATTTGCAGCAGAACTGCATGATTTTGTGAGTGAAGATTTGGCCAACTTGTATCCCACTGTTAAAGATTTGGTGAAAATTTCAGTAATTGAGGCTGGGGAGCATATCTTGACAATGTAAGGAATTATATTTATTGGCATTTGCATTTTGATCAACATTCTACTAATCCACAACCTTGGCTACTTGATTTTGTTACTGGTTTCGATGTCAAACTACAATTATCACTCATTTGTTACATTTACTCTCCCATTGAAAGTATTTGAAAGATGTTCATCTTTGGTATTTGTCTGCATTTTTGAAATCATATTTTGTTGACCTATACTCTTGAGTACTTGTTCTTGCTGTTGTTTTTATATTTGTTCGTCCTTGCTCATGATATAATTGACCTTCAAACATCAGTGATATACTAATTTTTGATCCTTTGATTTTGTTTACACAAGCTTGACGACCACTAGATATTTTTCTTTTAACAATATATAGTATGTTTAGCATATGACTAAACTAAAATTCTTAATTTGCCAGAGGTTAATTTGAAAGGCTTTTTAACGTTCAGTAGTTGGCAATCATTTTGGCACATGGCACTCTACAACTTGATATTCATTTGGTATCTCAATTGAGAAGCCATGTAATCCACGTAGCTTTCAATTATAAACAAAATTGGCTATATGAATTTTCCTAAGAAATTTAACTTTATGATCGTAGTGTCCTTGTTTCTTAGATTTCATGAGGTAAATTAAATGAAGATTCTTTCAACTGCTCATAACTCTTTAACTACACAAACCATCTTTTCTGTCAAAATGGCTGTTCCATTGAGTTTTGCTGTTGTAGGTTTGACAAAAGGATAACTGAATTTGCTGAACAGAAGTTCCAAAGAGATGGCATTGATGTGAAAACCAATTTCCGGGTTATCAAGGTAGATGATAAGACCATCACTATGAGTAGTGGATCGACTGGAGAGGTTTCAGTCCCCTATGGAATGGTGGTTTGGTCTACTGGTATAGGCACCCGCCCAGTAATACTGGATTTTATGAAACAAGTTGGGCAGGTAAGCCATTAGACTATTATATATGCTACATAACTTAACTCTTATGTATATATATTTTTTGAAGACTATAAAGTGATCAATGATATGATACAATCAACTTGATTTATCTAATTGATATTGTTCCTTTTATAAAGGCTGATAGACGGGTATTAGCAACTGATGAGTGGCTGAGAGTCCCAAATTGTGATGGTGTCTATGCTCTTGGTGATTGTGCAACAATAAGTCAGAGAAAAGTCATGGTATATATGTGTACTAATTTCCGACGTGGTCTCTCTTCATTTTTCTTTCAGTGGATTCATTGGCTAAGTTATACATGTCACAATGCTGAACAGAATATATATAAAAAATGCTAAATTTGTGATGGTGTCTAGTTTGCTTTATGATAGTTTCTTCATTGATATCCATCTCTGGAAATTAAATACTTTTTCAGGAAGACATCGCAGCCATTTTTAGAGTTGCAGACAAGGATAATTCTGGAACTCTAACTGTAAAAGGCATCAAAGATGTACTGGAGGATATCTGCGAGAGGTACCCTCAGGTGGAGCTTTACATGAAGAGCCAGCAATTGAAGAATTTTGCTGATCTATTTAAGGATGCAAGTGACGATGCTCTCAAAGAATCCAAAAAATTGGACATAGAAGTGTTTAAGAAAGCTCTTGCCAATGTGGACTCACAGGTTAAGATGCTGCCTGCTACAGCTCAGGTATATTGTGGTTCTTTTCATTTCATCTGAAAGCAAATATCTCAGGAAAGTAATTAAGATCTTCTTCTCTTCTTCCACTCGATCGTATGATGTTCCAGGTTGCTGCACAACAAGGCAACTATCTTGCTAAATGTTTTAACATGATGAAAATCTGCGAGGAGAACCCTCAAGGTCCTCTTCGTATAAGAGGGTCAGGTCGTCATCGGTTCCATCCATTTGGGTCTGTATTCCATCTTCTTATCTATTTTGAGCCATATATACCAACGCGGTTACATAGTATGTTACTGTATTTCCTTTCAGGTATCGGCATTTGGGGCAATTTGCACCTTTGGGTGGAGAGCAAACGGCTGCACAGCTGCCTGGAGATTGGGTTTCTATTGGTCACAGCTCGCAGTGGCTTTGGTACTCTGTGTATGCAAGGTAGTGCCAAGAAGACAGACGCCTTTTCCATGCATGCAATTTATATCTTTAGTTTCACTTTTGGTTTATTGATTTGTTTTTCATCGCAAAATTCAGTAAGCAAGTGAGTTGGCGTACGAGGTTCCTCGTGGTATCTGATTGGATCAGGAGGTTCATATATGGAAGAGATTCAAGCTGCATCTAAGTCACCTCAAGTCTTAGAGAAGTGGCATACTCCCCAGGACTACTACAATTGCAGTCTCATTGTCTTAAATTTTCCCACATTATACTAAAAAATTTGCTTCATTATTTGAGTTATAGATGATAAAGTAAATGTGATAATTATTTGTCATTTTGGAACTGCAAGCACAACAGGTTTTGGTTGCTATTACCTTTGATAATCATTTACTGGTATTTTGTAGAATTAATTAAAGAGAGGCGCTTCAAAAATTATGTACATTCTGCTTTAGGATTTATGGCTGTGTAAAGAATGCCTGCAGAGACCTATAAACATCTTGATTAGTGCTAAAACACATTTAGCTTTGTTCAGTAAAATATTGAGAGCACCATCAAGAATAAGGCAAAATGCCATGGCGACCACCAAGAAAACATTTCATTTTATTTTTAAAATTTTTTTGATCAGTTGCTTTGATTCGACATCATACTGCATGCAAAGAAGAAGACCCATTTTGGCTAAGATGACTATGGAACAGGTCGATGGTTAATTGCGTAGAGCACAAGCCGCACTAAGCTTTTTCTAGTGGAACGAATCATGTCGACGAAAAAACATGAGAACGTGGACCAATTCAGCAGCGTCAAAAAGGAGAGTTGGTTTGGCTGTCACAACGATGAAAGCAATGCAAGCCATTCCTCTCTTTCTTCCCCATTACGCCTCACAGCTCACTCAATTAGCATGGCCCGACTGGGGCCTCTTATCATATTTCATGTCCTGTCCTGTGCCTACTTGCCTGTTATAATGCAGTGTGCATCAATCTGAATGATAGAAACGATAAGGATTGGGGTACAAGCAACAGACATGATTAAAATGGAAATAACATAATTGTCAAAATGCAATACAAAGTTTAGTCAGTGAGAAGTTTGTGAGATTTACTTCATTTGATGATGTCTTTTGTCCTCGCTCTCCATTTGCTTGTTAAAATTCCACAACGAATTCTTTGGTTTTCCTCGTGTGTGAGAACAAAATGCTTCATGCTGAAACCAAACCCGACACAGTGGGATTGGGCCTCATTAAAGAATTCAGTGCAGTTAGACGAGGGGAAAAGGACCGGTTTGGACAATGATGTATATATATAGATGTATAAACGAGTGATATCAGGGTGTTCCTCCGCTGCCCCCAAATCACTCCTCCATCTGACTTCGATCCCCCCAGATTCAGATTGGGTTCACGCTCCGCCATTGATGGCCACGAAAGTCTATATCGTGTAAGCCCTAGAACTCCTTCTTCTACCTCCCTTTAGGCTTGTACCTGCTCTCCTACAACCTCTTGTTTTATCCGGTCATATCTTTTTTGATTCACCTTTATTTGCACAATTTTTGGCCCGTCCGCTTTTCCTCAAGGGTGCTTTTGTTTGCCTTCTGAGAAAGTTCGAAACTTTTGAGCTTTGCACGAGGATTTCGAAGTATGTCCTTAGTCGTTCTTTCTGATAGTTCAAAATGTTTCTTTGGGTTGATCTCTTGCCCTAAAGTAACATTTTAATTGTTGATTACATTTTTTTGTTAATTTTATGTTATTTATCGTCGATCTGATTTCACCTTCCCGTGTAATTTTGTGCTGTGGGATCTATTTTTTTATTCCCTGTTTTTATTTGTCGATCTATTTCTGATTTTCATTTCTGGAGATGATTTGAGTTCATTTGTGCCGAGGGAGGGAGCAACTAGGCACCTGCTCACTGACCATTAGCATAACAGTTAAATGGGAAAAGAAAAAAACAAAGGTAATATATGATCAGTTGAATCTTTAGCTATAACTCGATGGAGTTTAATTGTTTTTCTAAGAATCCTATGCTTGGGTGAACTCAGTGCTTCGAGTCCTTATACTTTGGTAGGTTTGAGTTAACATCTTTAGGAGCTACAGACTTGATGCTTCTTCTCAGTTCATCCTGGGCCTTGTCTTTGGCCCTCCCGTAATTGCTTCTTGCTGGAGCACTAAGTTAAGGACACTGATGTAGTTGCCTGGCTCTGTTCCCCACAGGATCTTCCTGTGCTTTCTCCTATAATTTTATTGTTACTGCTCCTCGGAGAACCTGATAGTGGCTATGCGTAGCTGCTGCTTGATTATAATATTATCAAGTTATTATTGGCAATTGGATCATATGCCCCTCGACATTATTTATTGATATTTTCATTTTTCATGCTTTTTTCCTTTGTTTTTCTTCCAATGCCCATACAACCCTAGGCATTCTTATTCTTTTGCTGTATTAACAGGTGGGTTGCATCAAGTAATGCTTTAGAGCGGTTTACTTTTTGTCGATCAATATAATTGTTATTGTTGTTTAAATTAGTGTTCACTATGTCTAGCGTTATGCACATTACTAGATTAGCTAAATTGGGATGATTCAATTTACTTTAAAAATTGTTTAATGATATTTGGTTGTTTACGTCCCAATTCACTATAAGACTAGCTAATAGTTTTCTGGAAGCTAGATAGTAGTTCTCTTGGTGCCTTTCAAGTTTTCTATGACATGGTTTCCTATGCCATGCGTCTTTCAGTCCAAACACAAACTATCATGCTTCTAAAGCTGCAAAAAGTTTATAGAGCAGTAATCTCATTATGACATTATTCAAAGATATTATATTTCTTAGTAAAATTTGGTTGCATAGTGGGTAAGGCTTGTTGAATGTGCATAGGTTCAGCTTCAAATGAGTACTCGTTCTTTCATTGTCAGAAGTCTCACAAATGAATTTCCTTTAAATCCACTGATTACATTTTCTTGCAAACCATATCATGACTTTTTTCATTCTTATGGTGCCTGGATAGATACTATTCCATGTATGGCCATGTGGAGAAGCTTGCTGAGAAGATAAAGGAAGGTGCCTTATCTATTGAAGGTGTGGAAGCCAAACTGTGGCAGGTTTGTGTTATTGAAGGGATAGTCTCTCTGGGCTTTACAATTTTTATTATTTTTTTAATTACTCTAGTTTCTATCTTTTGTCGTGCTCTATAAAACATAGGTTTACATATGAGGTGACCATTATATATATATATAATCTTATTAACTCCAATACTCTTAAGATTTCTCCTCAAGCTGTTAAATTGGTACTGTTTATTTATGCTTATTAACTAAACTAGAAAATGTAGAGTAAGATTTTGCCAAGATGAAATGAAAAACATAATAAACCTGGTGCATTGATACTATTTATATATGCTTGTTACCTAAACTAGAAAATGTAGACTAAGATATCACCATGATGAAATGAAAAACATAATATTCGCACACGGGGAGAAAAAAACTTGAGAAGTTCACCAAGTAGCAAATTGAGGATGGAACATTTCTCTGTTCAGTTCTGCTCCAGAGATGGATAGCGCAGCTTGATTGCTGGAAATAGCAAACAGAGTGCAGGACAATTTCCTCCAAAGAGAAAGTGCACGAAGACAAGATATTGTTCAGCTCTTCACTTGCTAGGCAGGGCATATGCAACATAGAAATAAATTAGAAGATGCAGATGGATGCAGAAATGGAGGGCATGATGTGAGAAGTAGATCAACGACAAGAAGAGGTTGGTGTGAAAAGAAAGCATAGTTGGATTGTTGAGAAGATGAGGAACACTGATATCAAGTTGGAAGTGGCAAGATACCACATGTTACTCACATCCAGGCTTAAGGGCCAGTGGTAAGGAATCAATCAACCAAAAAGTAGGTTGCTGATACAATTGAGAAAGGAACTAGGACAAGAAAGAACACAAGGAACAACTTAAGAAACATGAGAAGCAGGGAGAGAGCCATCAAACGACAAAGCAAGCACAACACCATTATGATCACTATTAATTAATTCCCCCCCCCCCCCCCCCCCACACAACAACAAAATGAAGGCTAGATTTAAATTGTCGGACAAATCTACAGATCTAGAAGCCTGCAGGTAGTGAATCTGCATATAGTGAATCAAGGGAGCAAGGAGTCTGATGATATGGTTTCAGTTAAAGAGGGAATGATCAGTGTGGTGTGCATCTGAAGTGGATGCCAGAGATACAGCAGGAAAATCCAACTGTTTGTCATGGTCAGCCCTAGCTTTGAAGCCCCAAGCATGTGAAGAGGGCAGTTCAATGTTCATTGTCACAGTGTATAAGAAACACAGACATCTCACAGGTGTTCTGCTCGTTGGGTGAGCAGAAGTGAGTAGTGGTTGGCTTGTGTGAGAGGAGGATCCTGATGTCAAATTTCACATGGTCAACAAGACAGAGGAAGGAACCAGATCTGAGACAAATTTTCTGAAGAAGCTCATCCTCTCGCTTGTGATTCTGGTATAGACAATTTGTGGATGCCGAGCCAAAAGGAAACATCAATTAGAGACAAAAGAACGCCATTCATGGGTCACACGTGTTGGCTGTGCAGGCAGGGTCTTCACATGAGAGGCAGCAGGCTGCAACAACAACTTTTATGTGAGCTGGCTGGAAGAATGCAGGAGATTGAAGCCTGAGTATGCGAGCACTTAATGAAGAGGTGGAACAAAGAATGGCCTCATAAGAAAGAAGACAATGGCTAGGTCCAGAATGAACAAAGGTAGCCTGGATGTTGCTGTAGCATACTAACATCCGTGGAGACAAAGAAGAGCAAGAAGAATAAAATGAGAGAGAATGAGGGGAGGGTGTTGTCACATTGAAACCGACCTTTAACGGATTAACTTAGCAAATCTAATCTTACAAGGGGTGTTTTGGTACCATGTTAAGTTTTGGGGAAAGGAAATATTATATTGCATTCTTGATATGTGATAATACAGAACGGGGTAAATCCATAAACCTAGACTATTACTGTGAGACTCTACACTTACTACCTAATAAACCTTAGTAATCCTATACTTAACATATTATTCTAATAAATTTTGATATGATAATTTTTAGGTTTTTCTCGTTTTAAGATTTTATTTATCACAATAAAGATAGAATGATTCTATTGACTAAGTTGATATTTTAATATTATTTCTTTATCTTGCAAGCAAAAGGCTCTATAGGAATTATAGTAAAATATTCAATCTACTTGACATGCTCTATTCACTAGGCCTAAGTGCCTCATCTGCATGATCCTGTTGACTTACTTGGCTTGTTTGGCTCACTTGACCCATCCGCTTCAGCTTATATGCTTGGCTCACTTGGCCCATCCAACTTGCTCAATCCGCTTGACTCACCTAACAACATGGCATGCTCAGCCTCACAGATTGTCTGGCGTACTTAGTTCTCTACTTGCTTGGGCCGCTGCCCCACCCAAATCAACTTGCTTGGTCAACAAGCCTGCTTGACTCATGTCCTTAACCAAACTGTTTGACTTGCTCAGTTCATGCTCGATCTGCCTCATCCATTCATTTTGCTCATAATATTTATTTCTAGGAGAATGGAATAGAGTAAAGAAGGATAATGGATAATAATAATTTTATAAGGATTAATATTGCAGGTTCACTTTATGATAAAATATAGCAATAGTTATTCCGTGAGAGTTTATAAGTGATAGAACAAAATACATAATTGCTCCAACAACTTCTCAAGATGTCAAATGCATTTCTTTCCTATTTCCTTGAAGGGATAAGTTGAAGGATGGACTGGAACAAGAGAGAAGTTGAAGGATAGATTATTTCTTGTTTCATTTGACAACACTTGTCTATCATAAATGAGTAATTCATTCACTTCATTTGCATTGAAGGAGATAACTTGAAATTTAATTTTCTGCCAACCAGCCGCTACATCTGTTTGAAGTTTCAGACAAGTGCTTTAATTTACAGAATTCTAAATGAATTTCTTGGTTCTACTTTGAGCGGTTCTTTGAACAGGTTCCAGAAACTCTCCCAGATGAAGTGCTTGTCAAAATGAGTGCACCTCCAAAGAGTGAAGTGCCAATTATTTCACCAAATCAGCTAGCTGAGGCAGATGGTCTTTTATTTGGATTTCCTACCAGATTTGGCATGATGGCTGCACAGTTCAAAGCATTTCTTGATGCAACTGGTAGTTTGTGGAGATCTCAAGAACTTGCAGGCAAGCCTGCTGGAATCTTCTTTAGCACTGGATCTCAAGGTGGTGGACAAGAGACTACACCGTAAGACACTTTTGCATAGATGGCCTCCCCTTATGTTGCTTACTGAAATTTCTTGATCTAATAAAAAAAAACTCTGATTTTACACAATTTCACCATAGTTACTCTTCAGAAGTCTTTATCTCAAGTATTAAAATGAATTGTGTGGTCCTTACTATAGAAAGTTTATTTCTGTTACCATGATATTCAGAATTTTAGGTGTCTTTATATTTCATATCAATGGTGACTATGTTTCACAAAACTTGACTATCGAACAGATGTTCATTTTGTCCATGCGCCAGCTTTGTCAATAGGGTTATGAACAACTGCTTGATCTGTTGAATGACTGAAAACAATAAAAATGAACCAATCACAAGGGCATGGTTGCCCAATTTAGTGATCTTTTCTGAGGTTAGATAACTAATGTGTTGGCTCAACAGGAGGGCAAAGTAATGATCTAAATTGCAATCCCAATAACTAGAAACCCTGACTTAAGTTTTCAATTTATTCTTAGTTCCCAACTTGTCTTAAATTTTGTTCATGAAATTTTTATCCATCAGAGCTCAAATTAACTTTTCTAAACTTAGCTGCACCATGAAATTTAAGAGCCAAATAATTGTGGCTGTCATGTCATTTGTACATGCAAATTCCTTAACTTCTTTCATTCGTAACCATGTCGTTGGTTGCTAATACTCCTACCTTTGATTCATACAGATTGACTGCTGTAACGCAGCTGGCTCACCATGGAATGATCTTTGTACCGATTGGATACACTTTTGGAGCTGGTATGTTTGAAATGGAGAAGGTTAAGGGAGGCAGCCCTTATGGTGCAGGTACTTTTGCTGGGGATGGTTCTAGATTCCCATCTGAAATTGAACTGGAGCAAGCCTTCCACCAAGGAAAGTACTTCGCTATTATTGCAAAGAAGCTCAAGGCATCAGCTTGATCTGCTGCGCACTATGCCATTGGAAGGTTTGATAAAGTCCTCTATATAGACATACATTAAGACCCCTTCTGCAATTTATCATTGGTTGTTTATAAAGCTTGGTCGAGTCTGTTGAGCGCGAATGTAAATTGTTCTGTCATATTTTCTAAAATATAAGCTGTTTTGTTAATATTGATTGATATAATTGTCCTGTTTTTACTCGTTAGTCGTCAACTCGTTTGTTTCAGTGTAACTTTTCTTCAGAGATGAATGAACAGTAACGTTGTTTTAATTTCTAGCACGCATCTTTAGAAATTTGATCTATTCTTCTGGCCGAGCGGCTTGTTGATCGATAGTATCATAAATTAGGATGTGGTTGTAATCAGTCAAACGCCAATCCATGGGCCGAGTTATTGCTCAGTCTAACTTATGATTAGTCCAATTGATGAACATTATGGTTGGGCCGTATTAGAGAATTTAACACTAACGAGTGGCCAAGGACAATTAAGTTAAACTGTCAGGGGAGATTTTAATCAATGCAAACAGAGAAGAAAATTATTGGCCTCTCGTGCTTGTTCTCCCACGCATCATCCATCCATTCATAATGCACTGCATTCATTTATTGCGTAGGCTACCTGTTCGACATGAAAGAGTGCTTGCAGGAGCTGTGAGATTAAAGCCAGCTTGCACAGTTCGTCTAGTTCTTTATCTTAAATTCTTAATTGTTCATCTTCAAACATGTCGATCTCTTTTTTTGTACTCCCCGCAAGTCAAGCATCATCCAAAAATATTCCCCAGACAGAACCTACTGTTCCCATATTTATTCCTGCCCATGCTCAATCAAGTACACCCCTCTGCTCTTTCCATTACAGTGTGCTCTCACTTCATCTATCTATCTATCTATTGTCTTTCCATTAACTGATTATAAATATCTTATTATAATTAATATATGGTTGCTTTCACCAGGCCAGGCCCGGAGCTGCATGTGTGCTGGCTACATTGTCTTTGTCGGATGACGACGGCGTCAGCGAAATTGCAGGACACGCGGACTGAAAGCTCCCCTTGGAAAGCCAAAGGTTTGTTTCGAGACAGGGGTTTCGATGCAATTATTAATGTGAATAAAGGAAGCACACTTGACAGAGTACTTGCCGCTGTTGGTCTCCATCACCTTCGTTTGGAGACAACCAAACCCACCTTTGGTTTAAATGCCTAAACAAGTGTATATAATACAATACGCACCTCTGTTTCCCACATATAATTTGATTCAAAAAGCAACATATATCTTAACTGAGGATGGGGAGGGGGACTCCTAGTTGTAGCTCTTTGACTTTCTTCTTCATGCAGGTCTTATCGTCACAACTAGAATTAATCGACACAGGGTCGACCTTATCCTCCTCCCTCCCTTGCCATGCACGCACAACGAACCCAATTAATGTTCCGGTGAGCATTACCAAGTGTTCTACTGACCAGGAATAGCTTCCGATGACTGCCACGGGATGTGTGGAGTCTGTCTCCTTGTGGGGCACCCCCTACGCTTGAAAACTGTGACCAGGCTGATTAATTTCGACAATCGACGTGAGGGCAGGAGGGTTACAAAGTCAAAAGTCTTCTATGATCTTCCAAAGATCGTAGTAGCTAGGGAGCTATCTAGCTAGAAGAAGAGTGGCATATGCAACGATCGTTGTCGGCAGGTACATAGTTTGATCATTCCGTGGCACTGTTCAGTAGATTTTATCCACCATTGTTTTGGCCTCCATGGATTTTTCAATATGCTTATACTTTTTATACAGAAATACTTTGAAAAAAAATAAAATCAGCCGGTCCAAAGTATTCCTCCGTAAAAACAGCTGTCAAAAGTTCCATGGGTAGAAGAAGCCTTCAGTAAAGATTAAATAAGCTTTATTCAACGGCTTAATTATGAATCGTCGCGTTATCTTCTATCTCTTGATTTTCGTTGCTTCTTTAAAAAGAGAAAAACCAATTGGTTGTCGTTACTTGTCGTGTTCACCATTAACATGGCGTTTGACCGCACTTTGAAAAGAGAAAAACAAAGTATCTGATGGAATGGTTCCTGCAATTTGGAAGACGAATTAATCAAGATGGGGTGTAATGATTTGTCTCGAACAGAGATAGGATGGACTTGAAGTGGAGAGGAAGGTGACATGAGGCACACGTTGAGAGGCCGTATATAATCACAGATGCTTAATTGGCTTAATGAAAGAAAGCGACCTCCTGAACCATGCAATTAAGAAATTAAATGGCTTAAGCTTTATTCCAGCAATTACATCCGTATTGCTGGGTTAAATGAAGCCTTTTTTCCCCTTCTAGATCTTTAAAATGGCACGGTTCATTTTAAAATTTTATCAACTGTTAGCTCACCTAGTCGAGCTTGGCATCTGCAATGGTGACGACGCCAAGCCACGTGAGCACAGGGAACAAGTCATTCACCTAGAATCCACCTAGGAGCACTAGCTAGCGATATCTTCACTATATATCATTTTTTGGTATATGTTGTCGTCCTCCTCCACTGCTTGCTCTGTCTCTTCCCAACCGCCATGAGACACACCATGTTGTTGGCGTACTCGTGCAAGATTTAGCTCAAACGGATATCACTATCATTGCCAACTACAACTATGGCATGGATACTGTCGATCATTTGTCGCAACTCCTCATCATGGACAACACGGAAGTAGAGGAGGCGCTAGCTAGCTTGAGGATGAGTTAATCGCTGTGAGGAGCGAAGGAGATGCTAAAGGGTGACCAAGAGGAGCCGCCGACAAGCTTGGCCAGCAATAGACATCAGATCAGAGCGCAAGGGTGCTTGTGCACGGCGGCGGCGGCGGCTTGAGAGCACACTTCCAACCATTCCCATGGGCATTTTAAGAAAAATGCCCCTTTGATTAAATTTTTAAATATAAATATCTTTAGTTAAATGAAAATTGTTTATTAATTATGCTTTTTGCCATTTAACTCACCATGGATCAGAGTACGTAGATCTGACAAGGACCAGAAAGACCGGATCTGTGTATCTACTTTAACGTTCAGGCCATGGCTCGAGGCGTGTGGGTTTATCAGGCGAATAGAAGGCATTCATTAATGAAACCATGCACGCACGTACTGATAGCTACGCTTGCAGGATCAGGCCAAGTACATGCTAATCCTTCGCGTCTCAGCGAGCACATGGACGACGACGTTGCCAAACTCGCAACTGTTGAAACGTCACCCGAATATAATAGACATCTATATATATACTTATTATTCCCTGTAAGAAGATTAATCGTCCATGCTCACGTACTTTCAACATCAATTTGCTCATGTTGGAGAATTACTAGAGACACAATTATGAGCCCCTTTGAATTTAACCTGCTCACAAACAACAAAAGAAAAAGACTCTGCTCGCTGAATCACTAGCTGCTGATAATGCAGGGAGGACTGGAAGGCGCAGAAGCCGTCGCGGTGACAAAATCACCGCGAGTTCCGGAGTGTGTAAAGAGAATAGTATTAATCAATCGCCAGAAGTTGGCCATCATGCACGAGGACAAGTTTCTTGCACAGGCCAAATTAAACACTATGATTCATTCATTCAATTATTTAACCATTTATATATACTCTTGTACATATTAGACGTGCAAGAAGAATGCAAATGTGCATCGATTTCTCGTTCTCCATGTCCAATCTAGAAATAATTAATCAGGTGGAGCATCATCAGCTCTTAATTGAAGGATTTATGGATAGAGGAAACGCTTGCGTTAGTTGGATGGAGACGAAGCGAGCCGTGGCCCCCACGTCGCCATAGACCTCGGGACGCGTACATGGAATTGACTGACTTTGATCTGACGGTGTCAACGAGAAAGGGAAAGTAGATCATAAAGGCCAAAGAGGATTAAGCTTCACTAACTAACAGTAGTAATTATTTTAAAATTAAAGTAAAAAATATATATTTACTTATAATTTGGATTTTTTAAATTATATGCATGCACTGTTTAGATAATTGCTGAAAGAAAAAGATCGCGCAGGGATTTGCACCAAACTTTTTGCTCCACTCCACTACAAGTAAGAAATGAGGAGCACTCCGTTCAGCTTTTAAGTTTATCCTTGCAACTTGACCTCTTCCTTGTGGTTGATATCATAGTCGCAAGCTAGGGCAGCCTTAAAGTACCTTGCTTTAAGTCACTTCTCCCATTCTTGTCAATACTGCCATGATTCCTGTGCATAAATGACGTTGGCCTCAAATAATTTGAGCCTGGAGGCATGCGCCCAGGCCCCTCCTACTCACTCACCATCGTATTCTAATTATCAAGCTTGCACAAAATTTAAAGTTAAACGAACACATCAATTCTTCTTACAGAAACAATTGGTACATTAATTACTTGATTAATATCTCATTAGAATCTAAGATTGACTATGCTGATACAGTTTCACTGCTGGGGTGATGCCTCTGCAACATGAATAATTAAGTTAACAAATGTCATTAATTTGCATGAGAGTTTAATTTGTACAGCAGTTTAAATTTTCTTGCTCGACTAACTCAGTGAATATTAATTATGTACGGAGTTCTTTTTGGATAGTGCCCCAGCAGAAAGCAACTTACTTTTCTTCCTGGACAAACTTTTGGACAAAATAGTAAGAAAAATATTATGAGATCCTATCCCAATCTTTATCTAAAAAATAAAGAAATCATTACTTTTTTACATGGAGAAATGAGATTAATTATATTATATATATATATATATATATGACTTTTGTTTTAGCCAATGAATTTCCCTAACTTTTATGTAGAGGTGTGTTAGTGAGCTCGATGGGGATCGAGCTCGATTAAACTCTTACATATCGCTTCAATCAGATACCGTTGCTCCAATGATTTCTTACTCAGAGACTCCATGACCCCCAAAGTGTGGAGCAACCATCTTAAATCTAATATTATCAGTGTTTATGGTAAAGCTTAAATTTCGTGGCCGACAAATTTAACTTGATTAAGATTGTGCATGTAGAGTTTTTCTCTTGATAAAAACTTACAACTTGATCGTTCGTGTATAAAATGACAAAAAAAATTTGTTTTTTGATAAAATTTTAGACGAAACTGAATAAGCTAGCTAGCTTTCTGTGATGCTATCCTAAACTTTTTTTTTTAAATTGATTGCAATGTCGCCAAAACACACACTCGAATATTGGTGAATTAGCATATATAAGAGCCCAGACAAGATTTATAACAGATTGACCATAAACTCGCTCAAAATTGCAGTGAAAATTATTCGACGACCCTAGCTAGTAAAATATGGCTGTCCTCTCTACCCCTAATCAACGTCAAATTCATTAGAAAATTCATATAATACAACGTCAAATTAAATAAAAGTGCAAAATGATTTATTTTATAGGCCAATCTAGATCAGGACAAGATGGTCTACCTTCAAGATTAATCAGGCAAATCTAGAACATCTAAATTATAAAAACAAAAACAAAAACAAAATGCATATGATTTTATTGATTCTAGAAAAAAAAAGAAATAAATTCAAGGGTGATTTGGTATTTGTAATTGTATTGTTTTTTTTGGTAATCGATAGTTTGCTTGTTAATATGCTGGATGTTTATTGCTTGTATTTAATTTGATGCTTTGTTATCACCGTACGTCGTTATTATCCGACTCCCGGGGTGATCGATTTAATTTCCAAATTTGGTTGCTACAAGGAGATAAAGGGTGCGCGCGTCTGTTATATATATATGAACCCGATAAACTTCCAAAGGAGACAATTAAGCACATATATATATTACTTTCTTAACACGACAGCAGCACATGAAAGTGCCTCCCAACGCTCCTCTCTAGCTCGATATGTGTATTTATATTGCTTTGACGTTTATAATTAATTATGTTGTTGTTTTTCCTTATACACATTTTTTTTCAGGTCTCTAGTGATCCTCTTCTCATTTTTTGTTTGTCTGGAGAGTTCATTATTTGACCGCAACAACATGAAGTAGTCATGGAGTACACTATATATCTATCTATATACGTCAAAATACATGTGATCGGCCGTGAATCAAGCCTCCGATAAGTGCCAAGTACTACGTACTTGGGCCTCCTCCTTTCTATAAATACTTGTCATCGTCGTCCCACGCTCTCCGCACCCAACGCACAATTAATTAACCTTCTCAGCTAGCTAGTTTCTGCTCATTGAAATTCTCCCCTGCTTAATTGCTTGGCTTAATTAATTAGTTTCACCATGCCGGAAGCACCAAAGCTGCTGCCGGTCACTCTCCCCCCGGGCGAAGACGATGACGTGCCCGAGCATCACCGGAAGGCCCTCGAGTTCATCGACGACGTGACTGCGAACGCCGACGTTGTCCAACGGCGTGTGCTCCTCGAAATCCTCTCCCAGAACGCCCCCGCCATGTACTTGCATCGCCACGGGCTGTCCGGCCGTGACGCCGCCGACCTGGACGCGTTTAAGCGCCTCATCCCGCTCGTCACCTACGAAGACATCCGGCCCGACATTCTCCGCATCGCTCACGGAGACACCTCGCCCATACTCTGTGGCCTCCCGATTTCTGAATTCCTTACAAGGTATCAATGCATAATTAATATGCTTAAATATGATTAAGTATAAATAAAAAATGAATCGAGCACAGATATTTGAACAGCTGAAACTAATTTACTACTGGTGTCACATATATGAAATTAAAGTTCAGGGACATCCGGCGGCGAGAGGAAGTTGATGCCGACGATAGAGGAAGAGCTCAACCGGCGCTCCCTTCTGTATGGTCTACTAATGCCGGTGATGAGCCAATTCGTGCGCAGACTCGATAAAGGCAGGGGAATGTACCTACTGTTCGTGAAGTCGGAGGTTTGCACCCCCGGTGGTCTTGTCGCTCGCCCCGTCCTAACAAGCTACTACAAAAGCCACCACTTCCTCAACCGCCCGGACGATCCGTATAATCTCTACACCAGCCCCAACGAGGCCATCCTCTGCCCAGACTCCTACCAGAGCATGTACGCCCAACTCCTCTGCGGTCTCCTCTACCGCTCCGACGTCCTCCGTGTCGGCGCCGTGTTCGCTTCCGGCTTCATCCGCGCCATCCGCTTCCTTGAGAAACACTGGCCGCGCCTCTGCCACGACATCCGCACCGGCGAGCTCGACGACGAGATCACTGATCGAGCAGTGCGTGAGGCCGTGGGCCGTGTGCTGCGCCCTGACGGGGAGTTGGCCTGCCTGATCGAGGCGGAGTGCAGCAGGAAGTCGTGGCAGGGCATCATTCCCCGGCTGTGGCCCAACACCAAGTACGTGGACGTCATCGTCACCGGCGCCATGGCGCAGTACATCCCCACACTCGACTTCTTCAGCGACGGCCTGCCGCTGACGTGCACCATGTACGCCTCCTCGGAGTGCTACTTCGGCCTCAACCTGCAGCCCATGAGCAAACCCGATGACGTCGCTTACACCTTGATCCCCACCATGGCCTACTTCGAATTCCTCCCCGCACCACGCGCCAGCAGTTGCTGCAACACCGACGACTTAGATCACCGTGACTTGGTCGACCTGGTCGATGTCAAGCTCGGCCAGGAGTACGAGCTCGTCGTCACCACTTATGCTGGCAAGTCACCAATCATTTTTATTAGACCACTGAATGCACTACAAACAAACAAAAGAAAAGTAAAAAAGATAATATTTAATGGTGCAGGCTTGTACCGTTACCGCGTGGGCGACGTTCTGAGGGTGGTGGGATTCAAAAACAAGGCGCCGCAGTTCAAGTTCATACGGAGGAAGAACGTGGCGCTGAGCATCGACTCGGACAAGACGGACGAGGTGGAGCTGCACGCTGCGGTGAGCGCCGCGGTGAGCCACCTGGAGCCGTTCGGGGCGTCGCTGGTGGAGTACACGAGCTACGCCGACGCGCGCAGCATTCCGGGGCACTACGTGCTTTACTGGGAGCTGCGCGGACAGGGGTCAGGGACGACGCCGTCGGTTCCGGCGTCAGTTCTCGAGGATTGCTGCCTGGCGGTGGAGGAGAAGCTGAACAGCGTGTACCGGCAGGGGCGGGTGTGCGACAAGTCGATCGGGCCGCTGGAGATCCGGTTGGTGGAGGAGGGTACCTTCGACGAGATGATGGACTTCTCTCTGAGCCAGGGAGCTTCCATCAACCAGTACAAGGCGCCGCGGTGCGTGCGGGAGGGGCCGGTGGTGGAGCTGCTCGATGCCCGGGTGCGCTCCAGCTTCTTCAGCCCCAAGTGCCCAAAGTGGGCGCCGGGCAACAAGCAGTGGAACATCCTCCTCGACGCTGTTAATTAATTAGTTAATTAGCGATATGTTTATTATTAATTAAAACATTTAGATAGTAGTTATATATGTTCTCTTTCTTCTACTTCTTCCTCCTCGCGTCTTTTGCATGGTTTAATTTCGTTGGTGCTGTATGTGTAATATTGTTAATGTAGCAGTAGAGAGTTAATTAATTAATTAGCTTCAGCTCGATCGATCGTTGTATAATTCAATAATTATATGTCTCTATCATTTAACCGTGACGGCTACAGTTTGTTTGTTAATGAATGTTAACTATCTTCCTTAATTACTCCGTCGTAATTTGAAAGGCCAAAAATTAAACGCCTATACTTTCCTTAAGTACTGTTGTATTCAATAAAAATATTTATCATTTGCACTCTTGAAAAAAAATTGAACGACCTATTCCTTAAATAATCCAGCTGCCTAAATAGTATTGCAGTCCTATAATTTGGCCAAGATAATGTTTTTTTTCTAAATTGTAGGCTAAATTTCAAATGGTCTTTTATCTTCCTACAAACATCATTTTATTTCTTCCTATAATAATTGCTTTATTTTTTGACTGTTACAGATTTCTCTTATTTCTTTCTCAATGTAACTTATCATTAATCTTCTTCTTCTTCGTAGTATATTTGTTGTACCTAAATTTGTACAAATACAAAGAAGACTCATCTATTATATTGTACCTAAAGTTATTCTAATTCAATATTTTTATTTTTAAAAATTTGAATAGTTTAAGTACTATAATAATTTTAGTAAAAAATGTTACATGGGATTCATATAATAGATTTTTTTTTTTTTAGTTTACAACTACTAAAAGGTTACCTGAATTATTTATGCTTAAATCATGAATTTGAGTTGATAGATATATACTAAGAAGTTTGCATAGTCATTCTTATTATAATAATATCCATCTTATTATTCTTGGCAGACGTATAAGATATAAAAAATGTAACGATTAATTTAAGGATATTCACCGTAGAAAATTTGTGTAATAAAAACATGAGTTTGATGTTCTTAAAAATTCCGTATGTTCATCGTCGGGATTAAATACCACGGTCCAATGGGCTTGAATAATGGGCCTTCGCTATTGTTGTGGACTGGCGGAATTGGATGCGACTACGCGCCGCGTGGACAATCGGGAGGGGGTCACCAGTCGCGGTCGGACTCAACAGAGACACGCAACACGCTATATCTGGATTTATCTTCTGGTGGTTCCCATCGTCGGTTCATCCCTGCTTCTCGCGAAAGTAAGTCTGTACCCTGTCCGCATTTCACACAGGAAATCCGTCCTCATCAGATCCGGAGAGAGAGAGAGAGAGAGAGAGAGATCTGCCTTCCCCCTTCTCAAGCCCTTCTCCGATCAGCCGCCGCTTCTCCTGCCGGTGACCGGTGTCGATCCTAGGTACATCCTTTTCCCTTCAATCTGATCATCTTCTGGATATCTCCGTGGTTTCTTCTTTCCTGTACCTTTATCTCTTTTCTCCGTGCTAGGGTTCCTGCTCTTGTTTCTCATCTATGCGAATGTTAGGATCGTTTCCGATTGTGGATCTTCTGGAAGTCTTTATTGCTGTTGTTAATGACCGTGCATAAGTGTGAATGTATCTGTATGCACAGATCTGAAAGTTCTTCGAGTATTGGGGTTTACTTTAGAGAAGTGGGCATATGAACTCGCCAATGCTTGAATATGAGATTTCACTTTTCCCCCTTTGAATTTGACGAGCTCAACAAGCAACTTGGTCGAACAACAAAAGAAATTGCATTTAATTTGGCCCTCGCCTTTACCTTATTTCTATGGGAAAGAGGTTTTTTGCTCGTTGTATCTTAAAAATCTTATTGACAGAATTGGTGGTACACTTTTGTCAGGATCGAACCATAGTTGAGTCAAACGGGAACTCCAGTTAAATTTTCCTAACTTTTTTACTTTATTTAATTACTAATAATCAAAAGTTATATTCTTTGGTATTGAATCTTCATAGTAGCTTTGTGGTGATGTGTGCTTCAGATCACACAATCAACTGGTCAGTATTTTAGTAATCATTGAATGGTTTGATACCTAGAGAGAGAACTCGGGAATTGGAAGAGTGGGAGCTGGATTCCTTTGAAGATTTATGTTGTGGAACTTTGAACCACTTGGTGAAAGTGGATCTATGATCAATTTGTCACCTAAATTCTGTATCCCATAACTTGAATTTCATAAAGATTGACAAAATATCCAAACCTTTGTACAGATGAAGGGCAGTTGTGACAGTGAGTCCTGTGTCTTTAACATATCCCCAGATGGCTTAGAGGTTATATTAATCAGGCATGAAGAACAGAAAATTGACACATAAGAATATGCCAAGCAGAGAGAAATTACTCGAGTGCATGGAGAAACTTACGATATTCCATTTTAGCTCTGCCATCAAATGCCCTCAACAAATTCTTTCCTATCAAATACGATTCAAAGTTTTAAACATTTTCTGAAATTTCTGCTATAGGTTATAAGAGTGTTCTCTTCAAAAGCATCTTGAACGTTTTGACCTATATGACTTCACATTATGGAAGGTTTCTGTTATAGTTGATCAAGCATATTCTTGTTCATTGTTTTAGTGTCTCTGATTATTGAAATCATTATCTTTTCTCCTGTTGTCTTTTCCAACCTTATATTATCATTCATCAAATAGTTTTTCATTTCTTATCGCATTTTTAGTCAACAATGATACTGAAATAAATGACATGCTAAATATTGATCTTCTTTGTTGCTTGCATCAAGTTGGAAGTATTGCCTGCAAGAAAGGCTGAGAGAGAAGATGTATGTGTTTGGTGGTTGCAACAGGAAGAGGAAAAAGAGTACTTTTGTTACTCCTACTGTATTGTTTGCTCCTTTGCAGCCTGTCACACCTGCACAAATTGATGGCAGTACATCCACAACGCAATCACTGGTTCAAATGTGGCCAAGCCCTCTTGTCTTATTGTCTTCGACTACAGCGTGGGCTACACAACCACCTGTCATGTCAACATCGGAACATTCCTTTGTTCAAAGGGATGGTGACAAGGTAGTTATCCCTTTTATTATTTTGCCTATCTTGTGTTTACTTTGATGAGATTATGGAGATTTTTTTTTCGCGCACAAACTGCTCCATAGGCATCTGGAAGTTATTGTGACTATGTGATGTTCCAATATGACCAACTATAAAATTTTTCCCTACATAAGTTTTGCTTATAAACTTCATCATAGGCAGTGCTAATATTTTTCATCTGAAAGACAAATTGTTAAATCAAAATGAAATAGTGAACATTGTCTAACTAATAACTCAACCATCCATAGCATCACTTTGACTTAAGAGCGCTTGGATGAATACTACTATTTGCTATACATAGGCAGTGCTAATAAAGATTGCTGACAATGCATTTAGTTGTCAGTTTTATAGAAAAAAATGAATCCTACTATTTCCTACACATTGTCACTTTCAGGAAGCCATCATTCTTTAATCCAAAATTTGATGCACTCTAAATGCAGTTTGTTGTCTGGATAGCAGGACATGGCAAGTACTGATGCTACTAAAATGGGCAATATCATTTCAAAATGGTTACCGCGGGTTGATATGTTGTTTGACAGTGAAAATGACGCATATGAATTCTATAATACTTATGCTGAGAACGAAGGTTTCATAGTGCGTCGATCTAAGTCAACAGTGTCAACAAAAAATATCATCACTAAGAGGACATTTGTCTGCTCAAGAGAGGGGTTTCGAGAGAAGAAAAAAGGAGAGAAAGAGGCTAAGTGTCCACGACCTGTAACAAGAATTGGCTGCCCAGCATGCATGACCATCCGGCTTGCATCAAATGGCAAATATCGCGTCACAGAATTTGTGCCAAACCATAACCATCAACTTGCAACAGTGGCTACATTTGATAAATTGAGAGCTAAGAAGCTGAGACGAAATGCTCGAGTTGCAAGAGCAGATTTAGTAGATGACACTGTGAGACTACCAGAGTTTGAAACTGAAGATGAAGCCTATGAGTTCTACAGTGCATATGCTGGAAGGATGGGCTTCCGTGTTCGTAAAACGAGTGCAACAATTAGTGCAGAAAATCTAATTACTAGAAGGATGTTTGTTTGCTCAAGAGAAGGATTTCGCGAGCAGAAAAAGGGAGAAAAAAGGGTAAAGAAACCAAGAAAAGAATTCAGAACTGGCTGTCCTGCTTGCATGGTCATTAGAATATCACCAACTGGAAAATATCAAGTAACTGAGTTTGTTACATTTCATAACCATCAGCTAGAAGCTTCTTCCTCTGCTGATAGCCTGACATCTCAAACTGCAGAAATTAGTACAGATTTTGTTTCAGTCATTGCCTCTGAATCTGCAGATGATGATGCATCCAAGCAGATCGGGAGTCCTCAAAACTGTAACATGCTTCCACCAGATAATAAAAATTCGTTGCGATCAAAACGAACAAAACCTATTCAAATAGGTGATGCAGGTGCTATCTTGGAGTATCTGCAAAAGAAGCAAGAAGACAGCCCCTCATTCTACTATGCAATACAAGTTGACAAGGAAGAAAATTTGACCAACTTCTTTTGGGCAGATGCGAAGTCTATGATGGAATTCTGTTACTTTGGTGATGTTGTATGCCTTGACACATCCTACAAAGTGCTTGGTTATGGAAGGCCACTTGCATTGTTTTCTGGGGTTAATCATCATAAGCAGACTGTTCTTTTTGGTGCTGCTTTACTTTATGACGAAAGTGTAGAATCTTGGAAGTGGTTGCTTGAGAGTTTCATAACAGCAATGGGTGGAAAGCAGCCAAAGACAATTTTAACTGACCGCTGTCCTGTGATAAGTGAGGCAATAGATGTCGTATTGCCAGCCACAAAACATCGGTTTTGTGTTTGGCATATATACCAAAATGCAGTTGTACAGCTAAGTCAAGTGTTCCATGGTTCACGATCTTTAGGTAGTGAATTCAGCAGATGTCTCTTTGATTGTGAGGATGAAGAAGAGTTTCTAAAAGAATGGGGAACAATGTGTGAAAAGTATGATCTTAAAGACAACAAATGGATGTGCAAGTTATTTGAAGAAAGAGAGAAATGGGCCTTGGTATATGGAAGAGAAGCATTTTATGGTGATATGAAGTCTGTCCAACTGAAGGAAAATATGAGCAATGAGCTAAAGAAAAATTCAGGTAATAAAACAGAACTCCTGGCCTTCTTTGAGCATTATGATAGAATATTATCTGAGAAGAGGTTTGCAGAATTACAAGCTGATGTTAATGCTAGTCAGAGCACTCAAAAGCCACCTTCTATGCGTTTGCTGAGACAAGCTGCAAATGCTTACACTCCTGCTGCTTATAAGATGTTTGAAAGAGAATTTGAATTATACATGGATTGTGTCCTTTTCAGTTGCAATGAAAGTGGGACAATATCTGAATATAAGGTTATGGTCGAGGAGAAATCTAAAGAACATAAAGTTAGATTTGATTCTTTAGATGGATCTGTGAATTGCAGTTGTAAAAAGTTTGAGTTTCTTGGTATACAATGTTGTCATGTTCTAAAAGTGCTAGATACTCGGAACATCAAAGAACTTCCACCACAATACGTATTGAAGAGGTGGAGGAAGGATGCAAAGGCCAGATGTTTAAGTGAAGAGTTTCCATTTTCATTTGATGGAGATCCTCAATCACTACTGGGGAAACATTACAGCTCCCTATGCCGCATTTTCAGTATTCTAGCAGCAGTAGCAGCTAAAAGTTCTGATTCTTTTCTGTTTCTTGATAACCATATAGATGTGCTCAGTAATCAGGTAAACCAAATCCTACAAGCTAGATCCTTGGAGATGCCTGGCATGGTTTCAGTTTCATGCGCTCAACTGCAAAATCCAGTTGAAAGTGTAGTCGCTGAGAGTCTGAGGTAGCAAGGCACCAATTAAGCATTTTTTTAGGATGACCAATCGTTCACAATCCAGGTAGAGCACATCATCTTTCCTCAGTCTTGGTTTACCAAAGTTTTGTTAACGTTGAAGTTTAGGGCCTGAATTATGTGATCTTTGGTCTTTGTTCAACGTTATGAACTTAACTGTCTGTTGATTGTGCAATTATGTTCTTATATACGTGAAATGTATTTATCCATGTCATGCCATTAAGATATTCTGTTTCAGAACAATGGGTTTCTCGCCTGGCTTTGTGATCTTTCTAGGCCACCCATTAAAAAAAAAAAAGTGTTGATGGCATTTGCCGTCCAAATGATGACTGGGAGAGTGGAAATTCAATAGTGGTAAAGGCTGACACATTTGGATATCCACAAGATCACCTGAATTGTATATGGTGTAGTTTGTACAAGGCAATTTGTAAAAGAAAGTTCAAGACAATTACATAACACTATGTAAACAGAGAATATCTATTTTGTTTGTTTTTTAAATGGTTGTGAATCAATTAATGCATTTCATTCTGTGATTAGGTGAATTAATGGCCAGCACGTAAATTGGGCATGAAGTTGGAAGCTTAGACCGACTTGAAAGTGGCTCGCAGGTGCGTTTCATTCGTGGAACGGTTTGTTGGACTCGCATGGAATTATCATTTTTTGCGTTTGGTTTAATTTCCAGGCAATTTTATGGGAACGCGAGTTATTACGGGGAAACCATTATCCCATTTCATGATTTCAATCCTACTATCTTTAATGCAATTAGAATAATTAACAATGTCTTCATAAATACAACAATAATGGTTCAGAACCGATATGAAATAAAATAATTATTTGAAAGGAATACATTTTTTGAGGATAAAATGTAGGAATGTGTATATTAGTGTGGTTCACGGAATATAATAATCGAACCATTTTATTTGTAAAATTGTCACAAATAATCTATGTGGAATAAGCTTTCACAATTGTAAAATAATTTTCCAAGTAAAAATTAATGAGTTTTCCTGATTCCGTCTGTTCAACTTTTCTGGTTATTTGTTCCATGTGGTTCGTTTGATCTTTTAATAGAGCAAGCCAATCGATTGCTAGCTTTGCTGGCTTGGAATTTCTTAGTATATCGAATAAAATAAGGAAAAATGCTGTAAGAATGAAATAAAATAAAGAAGGAACAGAAATCTGTTTTTATTGACAAACAGAAATCACATAGAATAGAATACTTATTTCGATTTACCTCTAAATCAACCAAACGTCAAAGGAATATAGTCGAATAGATTTATCATAGAAATGAAGCAATTACAGAGCCCAAGCCAACAGAAACGCCACCACTACGCCCACCACCGTAAACATCCTCAGGCCAGGCCCATGCGCCGCAGATTGGTGGTGTGGCGGAGCTGACGGAGCCACAAGGTCTAAACCCAAGTCTCCGACTGGTGGTTCTGGAAACGACGTCGTGCTTGGTTCTCCGCCGAGCAACGGAGGAGCAAAAGGCGCTTGAGATGTGGCCGGAGACGGTGGCGCTGCAGCAGCAGGCGGAGTCAATGCCGCAGCAGCGGAGACAACGTCGATTTCAAGCTTCATCCCGCCGCTGCAGTGGCCGGTGATCCCACAGATGAAGAATCGCTTTCCGAGAGCTGAAAGCTTGACGACGCTGTTACCGTCTGTATATGACTCGATCGCATTACTCGCGCTGCACGAATCGTATCCAGCTTTCGTCACCTCTGCGACGTCGTGGAATGGCGCATACTTGAAAACTGCCAAAAAATTGAGTTACACTTCAAATTAGACAATATCAGATGCACAATCTGTATTTTTCAAAAGTAATTAGTACCTAAAGAATCGCCAGGCACAAATGTCTGCGTCGACGCCCATGTCTGCAAATCCGTGCTCAAGTCCCAGCCGCCATTAGGACCTCCGACATTATACGTTGCACAGCTGGCTGCTTGAACGAGCACAGCCATTGTCATCATACTGAAAGCAACTTTGCAAGGCGCCATCCTTGATCTCTCCTGCGAAGGTTAAGAGGGGGTGGGTCGCTCTCTCAAAGAGATCAAATGAGCAGATGAGAGATGGTTCGGCTTCAAGCTGCAGAAAGCCTGGAAGTAACGTGGGGGTGTATAAATAAACGTCTTCAATTTATTCAATCAAGTGGCTTAGGTGAAAGATATTTGGATTTGGTAGATCGATCTTTCAAATTAAGTCAAGTCTCGAGGAATACAAATTAAGCAGTTTATATATGTTGACTATAACTTGCACCTTCAAAAACTAGATTTTATGATTTTGCCAGGATACAGTCCATGTGGCACCCAGTAGTAGAGTAGTTTGGATTGGATAAATAAATCTAAAAGGGGAGTGATTGCATGTGAAGTTGGTATTAACGATGCTCTAACAACAACAACCACACTGCACTTACGATATAAACGAAGTGATCATGGGTGGCAAGATGCTTGGTAGCGACAACTGACGACTGTTCTTAAAATTCTTAAAATCTAATGCTAAACCTCATAAATATTCTTCAAGTCAACAAATTGTTGATTTTCCAATTTGTGTCATGTGCCACTTTTTTTTTCTTAGAGATCAGATGAGTGGTAACAATTAGAACAGAGAAAGGCGTTATATAGAATGAATAAAATTCTGAGCCAGTATAAAGACCATGATATAGTGACAAACCCCATTCCTCCACTTGATTCCTTCAATGAAGGATCTAACTAATACATATTGTATGAACAGACAAATGCATGAAACAAATCCACAAAAATGAGCATTCTTCGACTTGCTTCCTTCAAATATCTAACTAAAACATCATGCTTGAATAGACAAAGGCATGGAACAAATCCACAAAAATGAGATAAATTGCAAATGCAACTTGTCTCCAAAGCTAGAATTTTTGGACCATGATACCTATCAATCATAATATAATAATTAATAAACACTAGCTAGCTATCCTCACTTCACATTATGGATATATAGTTTACACCATTTGTAGCTTTTATTTAGTATTTTCCAAGTGCAAATAGATAAAACATTAGGAAGTTAATTTAATCTTCTTGTTACGTTGCTACCTTGTTCAACGAGGGTTGGAAGTAATTATGGGGACAAAGAGCTTAGATAAGGTGCTGTTCCTGCAAAACTTTTAAAATGAAGATGGTAAGAATATGTTCATAAATATCAAAGCGAGAACAAAAAAATAGATTAGGCATATATTTTAAACAATGAGATGTCTTTTAGTGAATAAGCTGACTTCTTCATAGGAAATTAGATGCTTGACCATTCAAGCACATTGAAGTCAAATTTCAGTGTAAAATCTACTAGACCGATAGCTTAAAATGTCAATTAAAACATAACATGCCATGCTTATTGTTGACATATACAAGTGATAAAGTTAGTTAGCTTTTAACTAGATTAATTTTGATTAGTGCATACACAAATATTCAAGACCATCGACTGACTAATGACAAATTGAGCCTTAAATTCACACTTTGTAGGTCGTCAATATACTACTTGCTACAAAATTACTCACTGAGTACAACTGCATCGTTTGAGTACGTAGTTTCAGAAACTACTAATTACATTTACGACTGATGACATCTAGCTACGAGGAAAAAACTTTGTGATTGTTTAGAAGAAAGTGGCACGATTCATTAATATCTTGGCCCTTTCTCTTTAATTTCACCATGCTGGGAGGATAAACGCTCGACTGCATGCGATATTTTCTCATGGTCAGGTCAAATAAGAGCGACTCTGGATTGGACTTTTTGCCCTCCCAGAGCTAGCTAATGAATGAATCAAACGTGTCACTTGGGGCATAATAATTATGTCCTTAATTATTTAAACTGTCCATTGTTCTACTTCTTGTATTTGACATAGGCTCGTTGACTTTTCCATTCAAGAATTACAGGCTTGACCATCCCAAACCAATGAACCATCAAACTACTCAGTCGCGATGCAGACGAACTCATATAAGAACCTGTTCGCTCTGCTCTCGCCTAACTCATTCCCCTTTCACAGTATGCATTCCCCTGCTTCTTCTACTCTTTACCTCCTCTGCTCTGCTCTCCTCTTCCACGCGTTTCTGACCACTGCCATCGATCCTCTCCACGCTAAGTGCTCCATCTCCAAAAACTACACGTCTAACGACGCCTTCGGTAACAACTTGCCTCGTATGATGTCCCTGCTCGCGATAAAATCCGCACCGATCGGCTTCGCGCTCGGCTCCCTCGGGCACGGCGACGGCCGAGTGAACGGCCTCGCGCTGTGCCGCGGCGACGTCCGGAGCTCAGCATGCACCTCGTGCATCCTGACAGCCGGCGCCCGCATCCGCAACCTCTGCCCGCGCAACAAGGAGGCCGTCGTCTGGTACGACGAGTGCATGCTGCGGTACTCCGACGCCGAATTCTTCGGCGACGCCGACTACGACCAAAGCTTCTTCCCCTTGTTCGACCCTCGTAACACTTTCAACGCGCGGAACGTTTCAGACTCGAAGGTGTTCGACGGAAAGGCGGCGCTCTTGTTGGAACGGCTGAAGAACAAGGCTTACATCTCCCCGTTGATGTTCGCGAAGCAAGAGTTGGAGATAGGAGAGTCGATGAATTTGTACGGATTAGCTCAGTGCACGAAAGATATATCTGGCGGTGACTGCAAGAAGTGTCTGGAGGCTGCCATTAACAAGCTTCGCAGATGCTGCAGGGGTCAACGAGGGGCGAGGGTAGTAGGTGGCAGCTGCAACATGCGATACGAGTTGTACCCTTTCTTAGATGATGCCTAGGAACGACGTTGGCTTCTTGGGTGTTCTGTGGAATCATTACTTGACTATAATCTTTCACAATAGTTCCAGGTCTTGTCTTCCTGTAATCATGTTTTGTGCTTGGAAATGGATTTTATTGCTAATTTTTTAAGCATTAGTGTAGCTTCTTCGCGGTTTGTTCTTGCTGAATATTTTTGTTATAGCCGCCTAATCAATTAATATTATACTTTAGTTGAACTATATGATGGACCAAGTTGCCAAGTTGGCACCTTACCAGGCTTATCAAATGACCAGTCATATTATTTATTAGCCATTGACTCGCATAATTAATGGCCTAAAAGCACCTCCAAATCTTAGTCAACAAATAACTATATATGTGAAATGATTACTGAATTAAAATTATATATTAAAAATATTTGTGAAATATTTTATATTTATAAACTAAAAGTATTTTTATAAATATTAATTCCAGTTTTAGTCAAAGCAGGTTTGCTTCACGAACACGATCACGAGATGACTTTCCACTGCTCGTTAATTAATAAAGTATTACAAAGTCAAGTCAAGGCCAGCCTTGCAAAGGAAGAATGAATGAGCAGAGTTCGTGATTATAGTTTGCTCTTCGTTTAATTTTAAGCCCCATATTTTGATCGATTGAGTTGGGGCCTTATGTTCTATGATATCGTCATATTTTGTCTTGTATGTTATGCATTGGTTTTATTCTTTTTCCTTTTAAAAACGAACTTCTTTTTCCTTTTATTCATATATTGTTTTCGTTTGGTAATTATACATGCTAATGAAACTGCTATATTTGTTTCCATCCAGTTAATTGTGTTCACACAATAAGCATACTCGAAATCAACAGAAAATTAGTTTCTTTTTGCATTGCCCTTTTCCAACATGCATTCTGTTACTCTCTAATGTTGCAGCCTCTGATAAATCTGTCCGAGAAATCAAGGTACTTGGTCCACAGTGTCCTCATCTGTGGAAATGCAATGTCCAGCCAAGGCTTGGCTCTGCCATTGAAATGGACCACAGCTGCTTTCTGTGCTTCTGCTACGGTGGTGTTTCCTTGGTAGCCCAGACCCAACATGTGCCAGTAAGGATCAATGCCATGAACATGACCATGGAAGGCTATTAGCCCTGGAGGCAGAGTCCCTAATTGCCACAGGCTCAAATCTGATTCCAGATTCTGAAAATCGAAGAATGAACAAAATAATATATCAAATATAATTGGAGGAGAAAGTACTGCTGCTTTAATTGAATGAAACCTTTTGCAGCCAATGGTAGTAAGTAAGACTGATGTTAGTCTTCCTCCACGCGTCCAGATCAAACATATTCATGCCATAAGCCCAAGCACACTCGTCGGCTTCAAAGTTTGCAGATATCAGGGGATGAGAAAAGTTCAAGTAGTTCTTCAATCTCTTCGACATGACGAATTTATCCGCGCCTCTGCATGTCTCCACTGCTCCATTTACTTTGCCTTGTAGGTCAATGTCCCATAAGGGTGAAAGATCAGCTTGGACAACAATGTCATCGTCAAGAAAGACCACCTTATTGAGGCTCGGAAACAGCTGCATGGTATAATTAAGGCTGAAATGTATGCAAAATCGAAATGCTATTGAAGATATTGAGGACTCACCTCAGGTAAATGGATCCTGATATGGTTCATGACAGAGTGATACTTGGGGCTCAGAGCCTGCAGCTTGGCCGCCACAGCCACTGGCTTCTCGCTGACGTTGGCGACGATGGCCGAGGAGCCTCCCCGGAACTGCGACCGCGCGGCCCGGTCCTTCTCCATGGCCTCCATCACCGGCACCCGTCCCCGCGCGAACCAGTCAAAATGGCGCAGCGCCTTCACCTCCACCACGGCGGGCGCCAACGGGTGGAGCGCGAACCACGCCTGCATCGGCGCGTACGTCTTGCAGTCGGTGATGACGTGCAGCACCACCGAGGCCGGGCTAAGGGCGTTGGCCACGAGAGAGGCGGACACTACTGCGGCAGCGAGGACATTGTCGGAGGCGAGGACGAAGTGGTAGAGCGATGGGTCCACCAGCGCGGGTACCAGCTCCGGCGCCGGAAGCTGCAGACGGGCGGCGGCGTTGGTGGAGTGCTCTTGCGCCAGGCGCAGGGCGAGGCAGTAGAGTGGCTTGGGGATGCTGCTTGATGCCACGTGGCGGTACAGGTACTCCTGTATCTTCGCCACCCTGGTCCGCTGCTCCATCACCAACACCTGAAAAGTCAATGATCCTCGGTCAACCGTCAATTCTTTAAAAAAAAAAAGTCAAATCTCATATCCCTGCTAGCAAATTGCAATATTACGCACCATCTCTTTGAGTCTCAAGGCGAATGCTTTGGCATCTGATCTATTCCTCTTCATCTCCGTAACGAAATCCTGCAAAGTCTGAGGGACATCCGAGCCAGGCTTTGGTGGCCTGATCTCTGCTTCTTCCAACACTTCATACATCTCCTCTGGAACTCTCTGTTTTTTTTCTCCAAAAAAAAAACAAAAACATTACATAAATTTAACTATTATACCAAATCATCTATGCAGTCAAAATCAAAGTATTGAAGAGCTTACCACCGACTCCAGTCTCCACATTCTTGGAGCCAACCTCTTGCCCATGCATCCTATCATAGTCAAGAAGCAGAGATCACAAATTAAAGCAGTTTATGGACTTGACACTGTTTGTATTTGACTAATTATCATTATAATAGATTAGTGCAATGTTGTCGTGCATGCATTTTGGGGCACATCTGTTTGGGATCGCAATAATTTCCAGTTAGGATCCTGAAGCAAAGTTTGATTAAGCATGATGGTATATCTTTTTGGATTGAGTGACGAATTTTAAGGATGAGGAGTTCTCTTCTTTTAGATTTGATCCTATGGGTTTTGGCACAAGACAGGCCAACTAACTTCTACAGTAACTAAATCATCTCAATTTGAGTAGGGTGGTGTAATATCTTTATGTCACTATTTCTGAGAGTTGCCTTTGCGTAGGACTTAATTAAACTTTAAGAGTACCATAGATGAGCAGTGAGATTTATTAGTTTATCCATGGCTCTAAAGACAAACATTATAATTCTAGTTGTACAAAAAAACTAATGCGTTCGTCTCTTTCAGGGTCTGGTTAATCTATTACGGTTCAACAACCTCTTGCATCTCTATCTTTGCACATTGGCAGAGTGAGAGGTAAACATAAATGTAATAGTGACTAACTAATACAAGTAATACCTCATCTTGGGAAAATCATACAACCAAATGTCTGACCACATCTCTTTGCAACTATTTAGATCTCTTCTGAGTTAACGATAGGAAATGATAGAAAAAGGTTAGGATCTGCAAGAACAGAGTTGCATGCATGCATTACCTAAAGAAGAACACTTGGTGTCTCCTTCAATCGAGTCCATTGCGGTCAAAACAAAAATGAACCTGAACATGAAGGTCATGAAGAGCAGGGAATAGAAGACCATCTTATACGAAAGCCTCCTCGACGCAACCTTCCATTTGATGAGCTCCCTCCCTCCCTTCCCCGGTAACACTGTCACCTGTCTCATGCTCGACGATATGTGGAACTGCATGGTAATGAGCACCAAGGAATCCAATCCCCTCACAAACCAAAAACAAACTTCCTCCTAGCTACGATCAGTTCTTTGCATCACGGAGAATGTAAAAGGAGGGCAGTTCTGTTGCCAAGGTTGCTTTCCACCACCTACCATTTCTTAGCATTTGGATTGATGTTTTCAGACAAAGCATGAGCATTTGGAGGGAAGTTGTTCGAGAAAGGGGCTGAGGTTCAACAGCCATAAATAGCAGTTTCTGAGACTATTCATACTTAAAACTAAACAATTATTATTATTTTTTCAACTAGTTAATCAGACCTTCCGGCTTGCAGTCTCTTATCTTGAGTTTGAAGCATTGAAAGCTTGAGATCGTAATAAATCAAGAACGGATGAGAAGCTGCTGTCTGAGCTTTGATAATCTTTTGTGTCATTCAGGGTTCCTTTACCTACAAATAAAGGAGGGTGAGTTAACTAGCCAAACCAGGTCCCTTCAATGGACGGGGATGGGGACTGTCCAACCATGCAGCTCTAGTTTATTTTTTCCTTCTCTCAACAACTCCACTCTTTTTTTTTTCTTTGGTCATCATGCCGTATCTCTTACAAATGAGATGCAACTCCACTTCTCTTTGATTTGTGGAAATTCTACACATTTGTTAGAAGGATGATGAACCCTATTGTTATTATCTTTGGCTTCATGAATTATAGATCACTAGCATTAATTTCTCACAAAGAGAAAATGAGTGTTCAAATTTACTCACAATAAGGCAAACATACAATCATGAAGCTATTGTGACACATCAAGTCAAATATGTAATTGCTTATGAAGGTCAACATTAGTTATTCTTCTAATAATTGATAATCAAGTGATATGATGACTTGAATTAGGGTTGCTAATGCAATAGTAAAACTTTACCTATTTTACATATTCTGTATTTGATTAATTGATAGATCTAGTTCATCTAATTGAAAACCAGATTATTGGGGAGAATCAATGAAAGAATCCTATTCGATGACAATTTCGTACATTATCATAATTTTTTATTTACTATTATTAACGCCAATAATAGCAATTACAGGTATAATAATTGCTAGATTTATTAGGTTTTAGCAACAAAAAATTAGAGAGAGAGGGAGAGAGGGTTCAGGTCTGAGGGAGGGAAGCGAGAGAGAGTATAATGACAGTTCTTATCTGATTGCCGGCAATTGTACAGATTTCTTCTCCGTTTTATTCTTCTCTACCAGAGCAAAAATAGATAAGTTCAGAAAAAGGTCCGGGTAGATCCTAAAAACCCCCATGTTGTTTAGCAATCGAACCCACAGGTGCATATTTCTTCATAGAGGAATCGTATTTCTGACGGAAAGAAATGATTTTGATCTGCTTGCATCGAGCTCTTAGAGTTGTGTCTTCCGTCTCCGAGCATGGGGAGATTGGGCAGCTAAGAGTTTCTTCTAGCCAAAGAAAAGTCCTGAGAAACAGCCGTCGATTCAGGATAAACAAGAAATTGCTTCTTTGACGAACCAAAGTCCTTGATCTCGTCTATTTTAAGTTTTCTCGTTGGATTTTGGGGTTGGGGCATGAGGAACGATGTGGACGGGCATCGTGACGACGCTGCCCCAAGGAACCGTAGCGGCAGCGGGTTCTTCTCGATCTGCTCGCTGTCCAACCACTCGAGGATTGTGTCTTCCGGCGCATCCAACGTCGCATCTAGTGTGCGTTCTGCAGCGGCATCCTTAGTTTCCTCCGTGTCCGATCGCCATGATGATTCAGGCCGAGATCAGGTACACTTTTTAGGCTTCTACTTCTAATTCTAAAAATAATGAGCTTTTATTTTCTGTTGATACCGATTAAAAATTTTGGCTTTTTTGGTTTTGCACAACGACATTGATTTAATCAATTACGTGCTAAAGACAAGTGATTTCCATCGCATGTTTTTTCTTGAAACAGAAATACCATTCTCATGTAGCTTTAACTTTTAGTCATATACAAGGCAACCGACCTTCACACATGGATGCACACCTATTTCTTATTTTATTATATATACATAATGAAGAGAATAATCCAATGCACAATTACAGATTCTTTCGATTAAGCATGAGTGCTTTGCCTATTGTTAAACCTAGATCATAAGATGTTTAGTGCATTAGACATTCATCACTTTGGCAGGATTACTTGAGATAACAATGAAACTTGCCATTGGATCATAAGACTTGAAACTACTAGAGTATCAAACTCAAGTGCACGAATAAAGCACTATTGATGACTTTGGGAAAATATTATGATTCATATTGAGAATTTAAATCTGCATTCAAATCATTATCATGAATATCTAATGCATTTTTTCTTCCTAGGGCATCTAATACATGGACTGCCAATCTACTAGTGAGACAACAATATCCGTCGAACTATGCTCTTATAAAAAGAATATCTGACAAATGCACCAAATACAAAAAGTCAAGTCTCTACCACGTAATGAAAGGAAGTCATCAGATGTTTGATGCTATTTCTTCTTTGTCAATGTTCATTAGTTATTCTTGATTTGAACAATTTGAGAATAAAAAAAATGTAAGTGTGACATCTATTATATATATGGTAGGATATCTGTATTTGAAAACTAAGATATCTCTTCACCATTATTTTAACTTAAGTTGTGCTTTTTAATCACTATATTGAATACTGCTGTGTGAATTGGTTAACATTAAAGTATTATTCAAGAATTTGCGTTTGCCACTTTTATGTTTGACATTTCATGCAATGCTAGTTCTTTACTATTATAATTGATTTTCTAGAATATAGTTCATTCTCATTATACTTTATGTTTGTTTAAAGGTGCAATGGGCTGGATTTGACAAGTAGGAATTTGAAGATTTTTCTCCGCAAGTTCTTTTGTTAGGTTACAGATCTGGCTTCCAGGTTTGGGAAGTTCACCAATCAGATGATGCGAGGCAGATAGCATCAAGACATGATCAACCTGTTTCCTTCCTTCATAAAAAAAAAAAAAAAAAAATTGAATCCATCAATGAAGAAAGAAGATAAGTTTGCAGAAGTTCGTCCGTTTCTGATCGTCTCTGGGGAGGCCTTGGTTAGTTTGAATGGCGACAATCTTGATGGGGATGGTTCTTATTTTAATGAATTGACAACCAATCAGGACATGGGAACCAACACTCTATCACTGGCTTACCTCCGATTTTATTCTTTGAGGACCCATGATTATGTCCATGTTCAGAAGTTCAGGACAGCTATTATCTCTGTCAGATGCAATTCTCAAGTAATTGTGGCTTGTCAAGCTACTCAGGTTGGTATTACTTTCTATTAATATCTTTCACATGGATCAGCACTAGACATAATTAAGAGTAGAAACTTATTATACAGATAAATTGTTTCAATGCTGCAACTTGGGTGAGGAGTTATACAATTCTTGCTTACCCAATTGGTGCAGCCTGTCCTAGTCCTAGTGGTTTAGGTTATGGACCATTGGCAATTGGTACAAGGTGGCTGGCCTGTAGTGGTAAACTTGTTGCAGCTTCGAATACTGGCTGTGTTAGTCCTCAGAATATGAGTCCAGCTAAAAGTATGTCATTGCCACATGCAAACGGTGGTCTGGTATTAAACTTTGCAAAGGAATCAAGCAAGCAGCTTACTGCTGGTTTAGTGGCACTTGGAGACATGGGATATAAGAAGCTCTCTAAATATTACTATGAACTTCTGTCTGATAACGGTGGTCTTGGAAGACATGGAAATTCAAGCTTAAAAGACAATGGTACCACGAATGAACAATATCAAAGCTTCAGAACATTTTTGGTATGCTTGCAGAACCTTCAGAAGGATTCAATGCTAAAGGCTCTTATATTCATCTTTATAGGTTGCAGCGTGGCATTACCAATGCAGTAATTACTCTTGTAGATACTTTCCATGTCTATTTATCTTACCTTGTGCGTCTAATTAAAATATTTGGTTTGTGTTCCCTGTATCAGGTTATATATCAATTTTAGTGATGACAGTAAATGGATTGTGATAAGCGCTTCAAGAGGAACCAGTCACTTGTTTGCACTTCTTTTGAAGAAGCTACAGAACTTCAATCAAGGGAATTACATTTGCAAACAACTTGCATGGATCAGATTCCCTGACTAATGCACTTTGGAAATTCACTTCATTCCTCATCTTCTCCAAAGCATATGCACTTGAGCCTTTTTTCATCTGTTACCCCGGTACATTAACTGCTGCAAGTAGAATAAGTGGTGCTGTAGCAGCTGCTACTGGCAAAGTCAGTCCATCTTATGGTGTCTGCTTCAGCTTTCCACAATTGCAATGGTTCTCAGATTCATGCCGAAAGCAGCTCATTGATGTCAACATATTATTTGCTATTATCCTCTCCTGCTGGATCTGTTATTCAGTATGTGTTGCGGCAATGAAATGATGAAGATTATGGCACTAATGTGTGCCTTAGGTATTTCTTATCAGTCAATACATGAAGCCAATTCAAGGTTAGATGTTGAGGCACTTCAGAAATGGGATGTCTTTCATAAACGAAACAGAAGAGACGGGTGATAATGTGGGCATATATGGTGACCATGCAAACAACTGTAGTACAAATCATTTTCAGATGGAAATAAAAGAAGGGAACTAACATTCCTTCTGCTGATACCAGTGTAGACAAGTAGGTAAAGCTTAGCAGAGAAAATCTGCACAGGTACTTGTCAGACGTTGAGTTGCATGAAGCTAACACTCCACTATGGACAAAGACTGAGGTACTTGTGTCCTCTGGTTTTAAACTTAATGAACTGGCTTCATATCATAATTGTTATCTCAAGTTTTTACTGCATTTAAACTGCAGATATGCTTTCGAGTGATGATGGTTGAGAACATTGAAGTATATGATAGCAGTAGTTACTGTGGCGAAGTTGAAACAGAAAAGATCGCATGCCGTACGTTTGAGGCTAAGTCTAAATTTTTAGGACCTGTTTTGGACAATTTCCGAACACCCATGTCACAACAACTAAGGTTCGATCCAATTCTTATTGCTTTTCTAAAAATCCTTTGCGTCCGTATGAACAACCGGCTCAAATTATCATACTTAGTGTCTTCACAAGGGAAATTGTCGTGGAATATTCGAAAGATAGTAGATTTGATTAATTGTCGATGATTTTTAAGTCTTCTTTATATCCTTCCTTCAACCTCCGTTCCACTCCGATCTAAATAAGGTCAACTCCTCATAGAAGTCGTCGCCATAATCAATATATTATCGCTAGCTTCACATGCGTTCTCCACTTTATTTGCATGCCTGGCTTCAGAATTTCTATCCGTCAAGTAAGGTTCTCTCGCCAAGCGCAGAAGAGTAGAGGCTACAGAATCAGGCGATGGATTCCATTCCGCCGCCACGAAACGACGGCGACAAGCCGGACGAAGGTTTCGTGGCTGTCAACGTCGCGGAACTCGTCGCCGCAGCGGACCGTCCTCCCGCAACTCCACGAGTAAGTTTTGGCTTCTCTGTTTCCTTCCCCTTCTTTTTATGCTTTATGCTCCAAAATATTTGGATGCAATTAGCTAATCAACTTGGGACGCTTCTTTGTCTCTGCTTAATTGAAGTCTATGATAAAGAGCCTGTCAAGGAAAGGAGGACCACCAAGAAGCGGTGGCGTCGGAGGAGAAGCAATCGCCGTCGCCACTGCAGGTGAGAGTCGTCGTTACTCGTTCGACCTTAGAAAATAAGCCGCTTCGCTTGCTTGCGATATGTTTGATATTTGTGGGGTTATTTAAGAATTTTTACGATCTATAGTTTGGAATTCATCGATAAAATTGACGTCTTTGTCGAGCCTCAGAAGGGTCCAGTGCGAAGGATAAGCCGCTCTACGTGGCCGTCGAAAGGGATGCCGAGGCCGCGGCCACGGCCGCCGTAAACAGACACAGACGAGCTGCCACCGGGCGGCGGCCGGCTGCATGGCGTGATCCCAGAAGAGTGCTTTTGGTCTTCGCTTCCTTGTATGCTATTTTCTTCTTCGCTTTATTATGCATCTTATTTTCTACTTTTTCAATTAATCAACTCGCGTGATGACTTTAGTTTAGAAGCTTCACAAGGACTCGACTGAGAAATCATAATGCTTCATCATTATGAAGTCTCGTTTTAAATTTGACTAGATGGATTATGCTTCATCATTATATGCTACACTAGTTGAACAATTAGTAAAAAATTTTCTCGGTAGTTGGACGGAGCCCATTTGACGACAATGTGAACAGTAATCACTCGGAAACTGGTGCAGGTCTTGCATGGGGACGCTGATACTCCTCTACTTCACTCTCACGATGAGCAGGATGAACACCGGTACCAGCGCCGAAGAGGGCGATCCCAGGTGACACGCCCTCAGGATTCCACACCACCATTCGTGACACACTTCACGACTCCCCCCAAAAGTTTCCCTCTTTCTTTCTTTTTGGAGGATAAAGAAGCACAGAAAACATGTTTGATATCGAACACCCTTGAACCCCTTTAGGCGTCTACTGCGTGATAAGGAAAGAGCATGTAGGGTTTGCAGAAAGGAGATTGACTGAACGTGCAAGGAAGATACATAGAAAGATGTGAGTTCTTAAAGAGGCATGAGACATGTGTTGAAGTGGGAAGGCAAATAAATTGTATGTCGATTTGATTACCTACTTAGTCAATTTGTTATGTTTTGGTGAGTGTATTAAATTGGTGGTTGGTGCTTCCTGATTCCGTACTAATCTACCAGTTCATATTGGGGAGATAAAGAGAACTGAGGACAATGTGGAAGTGTGCTTCTTCTTCTTCTTCTTCTTTTTATTTTTTATTTTTGTCTTTTAGCATATTGATGTTTCCTTTTCACGAAAAACAGGTGTGGACTATATTAAAGCACAATTCATCTCTGTTAGAAACCAGTACGTATTTGATACAGACTATCCAACTACCATGAAGAAAGATCTGAGCTCTATAAATACTATCTATTACAATTAGATTCGGTACAGAGCATACATGCAAGCACATGGCGTACATAAAAGAATGACAGAACAAATGCTTAATACTTGGATCAAAAATTAAAAGGAACCGCCAACAACTATCTACTCACTCAGGTTCAAATTGAAATCGTCCATTTCATCTCATGTTTCCGCTGAACATAACGACCCTGCATATTCACTATTTATTAACAAAAAGTTGAGACAAAAATCAATCAGAAACTACCAACGACCGATGGATCGATCGAGATTTTTAGGCAGTACATTCAGGTATAAGCAACTCTGTTCTATGATATATACAGAGAACTATTCTGTTGGAATATATACAGTTATTTACTGACTTATTCTAGTACCGTTTGGAAATGCGTGGCATAGAACATTTTTGTTTCCTGTCGTGGTACGTCCTCACTATAACCGCCGCAGTTTCTTCAATAGCTCTTCCGGTGACCTCTGTAATCAATAACCGAGCAAATATAGGGATTGAGATAACTAATATTGTAAACAGGCAACCGAACAAGAATCACTATTACTTACCGATCAGTGGCCATTTTGGGTTTTGGGCGAAGATATTGTGGGCATACTCCAGTTCCTCCCTCACATGATCCATTTCAGAGTAATTGTTCCTCATCTCGCCGTTAAAACCAAGACTTTTAGCCCTCTCTTTCCTAATGGTCTGAAGATTAACTGGGTTGATTGTTAATCCAAAGATCTTCTCTTGATTTATCCCAAAAAGTGGCTTTGGCAACTCCACGCCCATTACTATCGGAACATTCGCCACCTTGTATCCCTTTTGAGCCAGATAAATGGACAAGGGTGTCTTCCCGGTGCGGGAAACTCCAACGAGGACAATATGGGCATGATTCAGGTTTTGGGGCTTAGCTCCATCATCTTGTTTGATGGTGAAATCAATAGCTTCGATACGCTTGAAATATTCTGCAGATAGAGGAGCCTCTCGGCCAGGAGCGCCACGGGGGATTCCAGAAGGAGCGACGCCGAGATGAGTAGCAATGGCCTCAGTAGTGGGGCTGAGTATATCAGCAGACGGGACATCCCAATGCTCACAAGCATGCTTTGCAGATTCTGCCATGGCAGGATCAGCAAGAGTGTACAGCACTAAAGCGCCTTCTCTAGCAGCTTGCTTTATAATCTCCATCAGTCTATCCATATCTTCCACCTACAGATCAGTAGATCACATGCATCAGTTAGATGTGCATAGACCAAACTTGAAGACGAATAAACATAAGTCGTTTTTTTCTGTTCCTGATCTGCAATCCTTCAAATAGTTCATGTGTGTAGAATGTAAAAGGATAGAAAAAAGGATGAGCGCACCCCGGAGAAGAGGTGGGTGTTGACGGGGCAGCCACGGTCGACGAGGCAATGCTCGAACTGTCCGAGCGCCGCGTTCACAGAGTGCTCGGCCGTCCACCCCGTTCCGTCCGAAACCATGTAGATGGCCTTCCCCTCCATCACTTCGCACCCATCCTCCTCGTCCCCGACCTCGTCGACTGCTTCCGCCGGCACGACTGGCAGGTCGCTAGAATCGGAGGGCGGGGGTACCGGAGACGGCAGTCCAGCGGTCTTCTGGCGGAGGGAGGGCCAATCGATCCGGTGGCCGGAGCGGATGGAGCGCGCGCGGGACCACCGATTCAGCTGCGTGCTCACGCGCCGTGGCTGCGGCGGCGGTTGGGGGCCAGGGTCAACCGCTCGGCCCGGTTCCTCCTGGTCCTGGACGAGGCAGGAAGACGCGAAAGGGCGGGGAGATCTCCGGTTGGAAGGCGGGGAGTGAGACAGGAGCAAGGGAACAGGACGGGAATTGGATTGCAACATGGGAAGGAAGGAAGGGAATGGGATTGGTCGTGTGAATTCGCTTCCCTTTTCTCTTGGTTTAATTTGGTGATAATTTGACTCTGCGCTATCCGACAGAGGATCCGGTGGAGGAAAGATCCAATGTTCATTTCGTACGCGGTCGGCGAGTCCGACCCGAACCTTACCTGACTGTGATTGATCATGCATGATTACATATGCAGTGGTCAGTTGGCTGGTAGGGAATAAGGGGCCGTGAAATAAGAAACAGCTGGCCGCCGGAATTCCATTCCAATGTTGTGTGCTCAGCTAATTCAAATACAGTGGTAGGACGAAATCGATGGATCTCGCGAATCCAGCTTTAATTTGGCTCCACTAGATTTTTTTATTTCAATTAACTAAGCATGGTCTTGTTTATAAATGATTGCAAGCCAATTGATCTTTGTATATTGTAAGAAAAGTTTGACCTCTTGATAAACAAACTCAACTTTGGAAATGCTAACGTAAAACTTCCTAGAAAAATCTTTCATCGGTTTTTTTAGTTGAAGTTTTTGAATATGATGTTGTCTCTTAACATGCTTCTCCCACATTATCATTTCGGATGAAAATTGACCAAAGCACCGCAATAATTTGATTTAGTTAACTGGCTAAATTTTTTATTAGAGAACAGTTTTTGCCTCTTATGTTCTAGAGTTTTCAGGCTGAACAACAACGAATGAACATAATATATATGATTAAAAAGTAATGGATATGAGTTTTAATGCGCATAAAATACAACATATGTATAGCAGCTCAACTGTATGCCTCTCCATCATTCAGATTTGGTTTGAGCCAGGGCAAAAATGACGCATCGTATCATATACTTGCATGCATGACCACCACAAAAGTTGGTAGCAATCCTCCAACTCAATCGAATGTAGATGACACCAAGCACGAGAGGATTCTCCCTGCCCAAGCCATAGTTAATTTCTTCGTGTTGCTTTGTTCTAAATTGGACTCATCGACGTACGGCTAGCTAGCTACTGTATCAACAGCATCAATCCAAGCTCAATAGAAGCGCGACGACGGCGGCAAGTAGCACCACTACCAAAGGGCTAACGGCACTATGTTGATGAACTGCAAATGATCTCGGAATCCTCTCCGGCAGCGCGCATTCCTCTCCGTTGAAGTAAACTCTGGTGGGAAACCCGCCGCCTTTCACAACGTCGATCCCCGGCGTCTCCTTCTTGCTGAAGGAAATGACGGATTGCTGTTTCCCAGGCACTCTCGGGTCGGTCTCCGGGTTCTTGCCGTCCGTTTCGCCGATGAGGTAATTGAGTCCCTCCAATCCTTGGAGGAAGAAAGTCTTGTTGATGGCGCCGGGTCCTATTAGCTTGGTCGAGTTGAAGGAGTAGGCCTTCTCGAAGCCGAGGTACGCCTTGTCCATCTCCACCGCCACGAACCAGTCCTTGAAGTTGTAGTCTTCCCAGTTGAACAGTGTGATCCTGGCCGTCCACCCCTTGTGGAAGTTGGACATGACGTGCCAGTTGATGCTGACGCCGCAGTTGTCGGGGCAGGGCAAGCGCTGGGGGAGGTGGTAGTGCTTGATCTTGGCCCAGGCCTTGGCCTTGGCCGTGCGGTTCTCTGCAGGGACGAGCAGAGCTTCCGGGGGCAGAAGCAGAGCTCGTGTGTCGGGGTTGCAGGACTTGGAGCCGTCGCAGCCGCAGGCGCAGGTGTCACAGGGGATGACGGAGTCGTTGTAGAAGGCGGAGTAGGAGACACAGCAGCTGGAGGCGTGCTTCTTAGGTCGGGTGGCGTTGCACACCACCTGCCAACTCGCGATGGCTTCCGACTCCGACATGAGGCCGCTGGGGTCGGGGAATTTCATGGGGCTCACCCGGAACGGCGGGCCGCAGACGTAGCCGGCGTTCAGAACGCCGTGGATCTTCCAATTCGTTGGCGGGTAGAACGCGGTGCGGTTGAGGTCAGGCGGGAGCTTGTAGACGTGCACCTGGAAGATGGCCTTGGACTGCGACGGGTCCATGATGGGCGGGAGCAGAGTGCCGTTCTTGCAGCAGTAAGGCAGGTTGCCAATGTCATTGTCCTTGGCGCGTTCCGGCGGCAGGTCCACGATGATAGGCTTCGTCTCGCAGTTCATGACGGTGGAGAAGTCTAAGCCCTGGTAGTACTTGCCGGCCTTGCCGTAGAGGCAGTCGGAGGCGTCCTTGCGGAGAGTGTAGGCGCCGCGCATGTTGTAGATGAATTCGCCGCGTTTCCACTCCCAGGTGAGATTCCAGTTATCGAGGCGGCCGAGGGGGCTGTTGACGTCGATGGTCACTTGGGCCATGTAGTTGCTCTCGTACGACTTCAGCACGTCGTAGGCGAAGGTGAGGTCGCCGTACCGCCGGGGGAGGAAGTGGTGGGTGTCCGTCTTGTTGGGCTTAAATTTGGGGTCTTTCACGCAGCACACAAACATCTGCGTCTCTGTAACAAAAACAACAACAACGTGACCTCAAAGAATAATCAATGTCGATTGTAATCGATTAAACAAGATCTTAAGAGAAAATGGGATGTCAATTACTTTTCTTCGTGGGTGCAGGGCACTTGTACCCGGGATTCACCAGCTTGATCGTGTGAGGCATGGGCGTGTCTGGTGCCTTTACCCCGAACTGCGTCCCCGTTATGTCCACTACCACCTGGATCTGCGACATGTCCCCCGCCGTCTCGATCGAGGTCAACAGGTTGGTCTGCGGGTATCCCGACAGTGTCGTGCCGTTCCCGACGTGCGCCGGGAAGTCGGTTCCGTCGGTGATCACAGCTCCGCCGACAGAAACGAGGATCTCCTCGTGCTGGAAGCCGATGAACATGCTCCAGTCCTCGAGTTCATTCGTCATCGTATTGAGGATGGTGGCCTGTGCCTTGAACGCCCATGACTGCGCCGAGGCGTTCTTGACATGGGGGAACTCCTTGGTGCGCGAGATGAAGTTGTAGGTGAGGAAGACGCCGTTGCAGCTGTCTTGCTCCTTGGGAGGCGGATGGATCGCCTCATCGTTGTCGTAGTCCTGCGCTCTCACGCCGGCCGCTAGGCTGAGGAAGAAGAGAACAGCCGCCGGGAGAACAGGGATTCGGGGCGGCATTGCGGATTTTAATCCAGTTCGATTGCAATTCAAAGAGAATTTGCTTTAATTTGATGCATTGAATGGAATAACGGAAAGAGAAGAGTTTGATTGAGGATCCAGACGAAAAGGAAAGGGCGGAGGCAGCGAGAGAAAGATGGAGTCGAGCTCGAGCGGGCGCATTTGGCGGGAGCATTTTAACGGTTTGTCACCAGATAAATAAAAGGGCAGTCTACAAAATATGACCAATTATTTAAACTAAATGGGTTGAAATATATTTTTTAAAACATATTTAATATTGATTTCACCAATTATTAATCTATTTAATATTAATTTGCAGCCTAACTCAACATTTCTGTTTCTGCGCTACTCTACATTTTGGTATCAATCAAACACTAGAGGATCTCATTGTCCACTGCAATGAGATAATTTATAAAAAAAAAGTGCTGTATAAAAAAACTCAAAAATAAGTATGATAATTTTATGATATCACATAACCACAACGAGAAGAAACAATCTTATCAGTTGTAACACTACTTCACCAACATATTGACAGATCAATGACAATCAAAATGTTCTGAATGCAGTTTGATAAATCTTCACCATCAAGAGGTTCTTGGTTCCCAGTTTGACCCATTGCTCTTACAATCTTGAACATGGCCCTGAAAGTGTTTGAAAATTCAGGTATTCACACCAAAGATGAAACCATTGCTGAATGACGGTAGGTTGTTCGAAGGTGCTTGGTCACGCAGGGGTGATCGAAAAGGGTTTGGTGTTACAGGGTGAGTGATATGGAGGCCAGCCCTTCGTAGCACTTGCTTAGCATTTGCACACGATATCTCAGATCTTTCAGTGAAAAAAGTTGGCACATTCATCGACTTAACAAGGTCAAGAGCACCCTCCCAGCTCCCGTAGTTTTCCAATCCACAGTTCAGAGCAATCACAACATGTGGAGAAGATTGGTAAGAGGCTTGTTCCTGATACATTCCTCTTGCAAAATTAATTCTCAATCTACCACTAATTCCTGCAACAGTCCCCGACAGGTTGCTGGGTACTTCAGGACCGATCATTGCAATCTGTAGGCTGCCCAACCCATTGAGTAGATGCCCTAACTCAGAAAATGCAGGCATCCAGTCTAACTCAGCAGCAGGGCCAAGGTAATGCACAGTCACTTCTTTTCCTTTGACTAAGCAATTCTTAGAACTTATAGCTAGTGCTGTCACTATGTAGTGAATGGTCAAAGGGTGTGAGAGTATTGCAGAAACTGGGCTCGACATTGGCAAAGATCGAAGATTATAGTACTCAGACCAACCGGAGAGAAGGGTAAGGTTTGAACCTCCACTCAGATAACTTGGCAATGCAGAATCTTTTGGATACTCCCCATCATTTAGACTTCCCCAAGCCTCTAACATTCCATTAGTCTTTCCAGGGAGTAGACCGAATGGGCAATGAGAATAGCATTTGCACTTCCTTCTCCACATTCCTTTGTGGTGGAGACCTAATGACTCGAGCCATTTGCAAGGGTTCTCAACGAAGCAGGGAAAGACAAATACCTTCATGGACAACTCTTCCTCCCTTTCCATCATTGCTTTGTAGAGACCACATGCACCCTTGTGTGCATCCTTCCAGTGCTGCTTCTGACACACTGGGCCACAGTAAACCACGGCACCACATCGTCCACAACACAAAGATTGATCGTCCTGAACTTCTTTGTCACACATAGAGCAATGTCTCGAAGTAACCGAATTTAGATCCGCCACAGGAAGTTCTTCCTTGGTCTGTTCCATATACTTAGCTGAGGATGGGACTAGCTTCTTCTCTTCGTACACTTGACTGGTTGGATGGGAGATAGTGACAGCAACAAGGTCACCGCCTTTGGTGACTTCGGGAGGCCATTGCACATCAACCGTCTCAATAAACGGTTCAAAGTTCATAAACCTTCCTCTTCTATGCATGCTATCGTTGGAGAACTGAAGCAGTGGGTGCACAAGGGCAACTGCCTTCATGAAAGCATACACATACCGGAGCTCCTCGAGAGTAGGATTTCTAAACTGCAGCCCACCTGCAGATGTGCATCGTGCAACATCAATCACAGGAAACCTATCCGGGCCAGAGGATTCCAATGAGAGAGATTTCTTCATTCTCTTGTTAGAGGGAAACAACAAAGATTCCTGCTCGAAGATCACCCTGAGCACTTCCACATTTGGTACCCGAATTGTCTCCCTTGCACCCGTCATTTTCAGCGCATCCTGATCGGACTTGAACAAGTGGATGCCGAGGTCACCTCCATCTCCTCCAATAAATTGGGCACAAGGAAACAATTGCTTCTTGTTGGGCCAATCTGTGTCCTTCCCTACACGAATGCCAAATAGATGTTTCGGCCGCAGTCTCTTCCACGGTTCAGTACGGAACAGGGCCGCAGCAGCCCGGAAGAGGGATTTGATGAATGCTGGGGAAGTTCCTTCAACCTTGAGAAGGCAAGTTCCACAGCTAGGCCCGAGGCCCGGACCTAAGCCGAATTGTTCTTGGAATCTGGTAAATAGATCTTTGAGGTGCACTTCCATGGAGTAACCAACGTGTAACAATGGAAGCAAAAAATCCGCCTTGTCTCAATCACCAAACCCTTATTTTTCGCATAAGCCCTGTGGAGCAAAGCTATTTCTCAAAACAAAAACAGGAAATTTTTCAAAGAAAGCCATAGATCACAAGATCTAGGCTTTAACAAGTGGGGAGCGGCCGAGGCCCGGAGAAGTGGAAAAATTGCAGATTTTGGCACAATAGCAGATCATACCATACGGTTTCAGATTGCGAAACACAGAGGCAAGGAAAGGGGAAGCGAGTTCACCCAAAAAAAAACGCAGATGGTGAAGCTGAAAGGAGAGGAAGATAGATGCAGGACTTACCAGTAGATCCTGGAGACGGATCGGGATCTAGACAATGGAGCGCTTCATCTACTTCAGTGATCCATAGTCGATTAAGCAAGCGGACGGGGGCGTCTGAAGCAAGCAACTGGTCAAAATTGGGCCGACTTTTGATTTGAAAACAACGTAGCTGCTTCATTCTGGTCCAGCAGTGAACCCAAGGAGGAAAGCCCAACACTAATGAATCAAGTAGCGGCCTAGAAAGCTGAAACTTGTTCTCACAAAACTAGAAGATCAAACTATATTCTGACTTCCCTTCTACTCCAAATTCTGAGTTCATCCAGTCCTATAAGTCTTCAAACTAAAGATTGCTTCTTTAAAGGTCTTTCCTTTTGCCCTTTTCTATGGACACTGTATAACTATTCCGTTCAGAATTCTCTTCTTCCTCGAGTCAAATTCAATGCTTTATTTCCTTAGTTGATGCCTCTCTGCCTAAAACAACAGCCAATAAAGCTTTGCTTATTTCTCTTTGGGGAAACAAGATGAACTTTGCCATTTCATGACTTGTCTTCAGCTGCATGATAAGCAGGATAAGCTTCTGCGAAGCTGAAACTTATTGGAGAATTAGATACAAAGATGTGATTGTGATTTGAATTTTAATATTGTAAATCTTGTAATTATGATAATTTATATTCTGCTATAATTTAGTTGTAAATTTCAAGAATAGTTTTTGTTTCCAGATTTAAATATTTGTACTCTCTATATATAATTTTCTAATTCAATGGAAGGCATGCCAATTTATTTTGTCCTTTAAAACTATCTCAAGTCATCATAAGCAGCAGGACAAGTCTCTGTGAAGTTGAAACTTCATCACTAATGACTGGTGGCATTCACGAACAACAGACACAATTATTCTCAACTTAAACTTATGTCGAAACTATGTTTACCACTCAAAAAACAAGTTAAAATGCAGAATCAGAATCATACTTTCTGGCAAAGGACGCCTTAAATGCCCCGAAATTGAACTGAAACAATAGATGCCTACAGACAACAACTTGTCAACACAAATACGTACAACAGGAATATAATTTGGTGGAAAATGCCATAGATATGTTGTGTTCAGACTTCAGACTTATCGGATGGTCATAGCTTCCCTGCTCCTTTACTTTTCCTACTGACCTAATAGTTGCCTTGTTCCTTTCCTGGCGTACTTCTTTAGCATAACTGAACAAACACTTAGGTAGCGTAGCACATCAGAAAATGATCTCAATTCGTTGCTTGTTTTACCAGTTTGAATCTTTTCATAATTAAAGAGTTGAAATAAAAAGGTCAATATATCAATTTAGTTACTTAATATTAATTTTCCAACAGGAAAAGATATAATTAATAGAACCCTATATGTGCCAATGGTTCATTCAAATGCTTACTGTTCATTGGAACTAAAAATCAATCTGCATTTTGTATTTGGATACTCCTTAATCCCCGTTGATCAATAATTTTCATTTTGTGAATCAAGTCTTAATGATGTATCAGAAAATTGGCCAACCATAAGGGAACCAGAACTATCAATATATGTATAAGACACATTGTCTTTCTCAAATTTATGATATTTTGTAGGGTTCCCTCCACTAATTGTTCTCAAAGAAGGCATGTTCTCTTTTGCTTAACTTTGAATGAGAAGGCACCTAGAAAGTAAATTCACCAGCTTGAGCTCAATAAATCTGCAAACAGTAGTTTAGCTACAACAATGTGGCATGAAACGCTAAACAGTAAACAGCTCCAAGAAAGTATAAATTCTTTTATTTCATGAGATGGTGTGAGATGAGACTTGAACTATCTATCTCTAACCGCCAAAGAGAAGAGGTTGACTTGGGGTTAAATGCTTAATGACCGTGATGCATCATCAGATTGTTGGGGAGTCAAACCTAGGGCTGGGTCGGTACGGTATACCGAATTTTACATACGATATACCGTATACCGTACCGAAAATTTCGGCATAAAAAAACCTATACCGTTACCATATCGAAAATTCGGTATATCGGAATTTCGGTATACCGAAAATTCGATATAATGAATTTTCAGTATAGTATAAAATGCATACCGATCAAAATGTTCGGTATACCGATCATACCGAAATACCGACCAACCGACCGATTATACCGATCATACCGATCGTATAAAAATGTTCGGTATACTGATCATACCGAAATACCGTACCCAATATCAATTTTAAAAATAATAAATAATTTATAAGAGTATATATAATAGGTATTTCGGTATAACCGAAAAATAATAATTTCATACCGATACCGAAAAATTCGGTACGGTATTATACTGTACCGAAATTTTTGGTATGAACGGTAAATATCGATATGGTATGTGCGGTATACCGAAAATTCGGTATTTTTTCCCACTCCTAATTTTGAAGTCTAAGCCAGTCAAATCTTCAGGACACGTGGCAACGTGCGTTACGCCGGTCGATGTCCTGAACATTTTATTAAAAAATTATAAATTAATAGATAGATAAATAGCCCCTGCGCAATTTTTTATTAATAGTATTAATCTTCTTTGCATTATACAATGTAGAATTACCTGCAAAATCTAATTCATTATAACAGTATTAATTTTTAAGGTGCATTTGATTTAAATTATCAGATATAATTCTAATTATGTGATTATTAAATAATTATATAATTAAAATTATAAAGTATAAAATATAATTTAATATTATTTGATTTAACAGATTTATTTAGAAGAAATAAAATATAATTATTTTAATATTTATTATATTACATTTGATTCAATTTATTTTTAAAATAAATTAAATTTAATTAATAATATTAATAATGATAATAAATTAATAATATATAAATAACTTTATATATAATTTTTAAAAAATGTAAAATAATATATTAATAAAATAATTTATTAAAATAATTATTTTAATAAAATAATCTATTAATTTATTGTTAAATTAATAAATATAATTAATAATATATAAAATAGATAAATATAATTTATTTATAATTTTTATTTAATATATATATATATATATATATATTAATAAAATAAATTATTAAATTAATAAATATAACATCAATTTATTATTAAATTAATAAATATAATTTATTAAATTTATAATATTTAAATTAAATTTTATTGAATTCATTAACTAAATTTCAATTAGTTTTTATTATACATTTTAATTAACTCAAGAAGTTCTAGGGAACACAAAGATAGAAACTAACCCAAGAAGTTCTAGGGAACACAAAGATAGAAACCAAAAAATATCAAAGATTTATTATGTCTTACATGCAGGTACGAAAGTATGATCTTTTACATGCAGCTTGAAATATACTATCTTTGACCATGATCCAGCTACTAGTCGTCGGGGATGATGACGATTGGTTCGTCCGGTGCTGCTGGAGGAGGAGGAGAAGGAGGAGGAGGAGTAGGTGAACGCGGAGGTGGAGGCGGAGGTGCGGCGTCTGCCGCTGGCGGAGGTGCGGCCGCGTCTGCCGCCGCCTGGGCGAAGTCTGCCGCCGCCTGGGCGAAGTCCGCCATCGCCTGGCCCGCAGCGCCGGCGCGGCGTATGTCGCGTCGTCGACGCTTTCGAGGAGGCATAGGGGAGATTGTTCGTCTGGCGTCGGGCGGGGCAGACAAGGCCGGTGGCGTCGGGCGGGACGTTCGGGGCAGACCGCAGACGAGCCGGTGCCATCGGGCGCCGGGGCGCGGCGGGCGGGGGAGACTAGGGCTGGATCGGTACGGTATACCGAAGTTTGCATACGATACCGTATACCGTACCGAAAATTTCGGCATAAAAAAAATCTATACCGTTATCATACCGAAAATTCAGTATACCGGAATTTCGGTATACCGAAAATACCGAATTTTCAGTATATTACATCGAAAATACTGAAAATTTCGTATACTTATAATTTCGGTACGGTATTATACCGAAAATGTTGGTATACCGAAATACTGAAAACTAATAATTTCATACCGATACCGATATCGAAAAATTCGGTACGGTATTATCCCGTACCGAAATTTTCGGTATACCGAAATTTTCGATATGGATGGTAAATATCGGTATGGTATGTGCGGTATACCGAAAATTCGGTATTTTTTCCCACCCTTAGTCAAACCTTTCTAAGTTATGGAGAACCACTCGTTACCTTTTGTTTAATTAAACGCTGAGAATAAGGAATTCGTAGTTAATCACAAGGAATTAATTAAATCAAAGTAGTTTCCTACTAACTATATTTGGTGTTGAACTCTTGCGTGTTGGTGCCGATATATTCTATTAGTTTCGAGTTCAATTTTATGTTTAATTCTAATAATAATAACTATATCGCTAGAATTATCATTGTCTTTTAATAAGGGTATAAATGTACCCAAATTATCTTTGGAATTAATTTAGTAATAAGTAAATTGTTTGGTTAGTTCAATATGTGAATTTCAATTTATTTTATAATTTTATTAATATTACATGAGTTTTGAGCTTATTTGAATATATTTAAATGCATATACTTAATTTTCTTAAGCTTGTACAATTACATATAGTTGTATGCATGTGAATATATTATTATCTATCTTGTTAAATACTTTATAAAAAAAATGAAGAATTTTTTGATAAAAAGATATGCCTGGGAGAACCAAATAGGCAGATGATAAGACGCGTTGCGCGTGATTATCACGTGATACGACAGATTCCAGCAAGCTCGCGTTCACACGGGTCATTCAACGCCTCCCCCACTTACTCATTTAATTAATTACGCATTAATTTCATTCCTCGAGACCTTTCTCCCACTTCCTCCTTTTAATTTATTTTTGAGTACTGGCGATAAAAATTAAATTAAAATGTCCTACGTCACACCATCCGGTCCGGATACGAAGCACGGCCGGTCCGGGCCGGCGGCGCCTGGATATATGTATGCTGCGCACGACGAGTGTGCATGCGGCGGCCGCAGATGCGCCAGAGACGTGCATCAAGAGGGAGGTAGCAGCAGGGGGCGGCACAATGGCAATGGCTGCACCTGCAAGTTAGGGACGACACCTCGACCAGCCTCCTCTCCCTGATCCCGTCCAACACAATCTATTCCCACATTCGATGAATACAAACAATTATACGAATAAAGAAAGGAAGGCAACAGACATAAATAATTGCACAAACATAAATATTTTAATTTATTCATTCCACTGATTAAATTAATTAAGGTAGGTGGTTGGTGGTAGATATTGGTCAGCCATCCAGGCATGCAAATTTATTAGACACTTGCTGAGGCAGGATGACGTATGGCTGAATCGACCCTGGCTTCCACCAAGTACCCAACCAGGCACCAGCCCACATTTTTTAAGTATATATTTTTGGCATTTCCTTGTCGCTATCTACTCCTCCTGCATCTAATCTAAATACTAATTAATTTGACCGTGCGCACCCAAAAAATGAAAAGAAAAGAAAAAAAAAACGTTCATAGCAAGCCACTACTTCCATTTTGTTCGTCCTTATGATTGGAACTTCTCTCCTGTTATATTCCTCCCCGAACGCTTGTCAGATTTTAGGAACATAAGAGAAGCAGAGCCGGGGAAGGAAGTAAGAGATGGGGAACTGCATTGAGGTGCAGAAGCCAATCTTGTGGGTAGACGACGACTACGATGACGCCGACGACATGGAGGCGGCGGCCGAAAGCTCTGCATATAGCCGGGCAGCAAAACCCAAGGCCGCGGAAGCAATATTACCCACGTCGGCGGCCGGTTGCAAAGAAGGGGCGACGGCGGTGGCTTCCACTGAGATCAAGATCAAGATGAGCAAGAAACAGCTGCAAGAGCTGCTACGTCAAGTGGAGGAGCAGGGGTTGCCGCTGCAGAAACTCCTGGCGGATCTCCTGGTCGTACGTGAGATTTGCCTCGACAACAGAGACGTGACCAAGGATGCGCATTGGAGACCCAATCTGCAGAGTATACCAGAGTAATTGAACAGATCTATGTAGATTCTTTCGACAAGATCGATCATGGTGGGAGAATGCCTTGCTTTCATATTGACTACTCCTTTGATTGTTGGATATATCATAATATTCCCATTTCTCCCCTGAGAGAGGGCTACTCTGTATAGTTTAGGGGATTACTGATTAGATGGTGTTAGATGCTGTTAAGCAAGGAGAAATGGGCCTATTAGGACAAATCTCTCTTCCTCTGTCTTTCAATTCCTTCCCAGGTCTCGCTGTAAACTGTTCCTGTACGTGAACACTTGTATATTTTTTTCTTCTTCTTCTTTTCAGGAGATCGAATTTGGTATTCTGGTTTATATATCTTGGCAATTTTGTATGAAATAGATGACTGATAAATGCTGTGTAGCAAATTAAATTAAACATGCAGTAGGAGAGATCATAAGAATTCATATTGTTATGGGTGGCCTTATACAAGTCAAAGTTTAGCTCATTAGGAAAGAATACGTCAGACGGAAGAGATAGGAGTTACCTCTCGTTTGATTTGGAGGTCTCCCGACTAATTCGAAGACTGACTGACTTGAAGATCAATTAACCTATAGACCTTCCGATTGATCTGAAGATCGACTGACCAATCTCTTTTATGAAGATCAACTCATATGTCTTTCCGACGAAGATTGACTTTCAATCTTCCCTATGAAAGTTGATTCCCTCCATCAACTTAATCCCACTGAATTGACATTTTTGTCCAATTGGTTCGACTCCACTGATTCAATGTCTTTCACTTAGCGTATCAAACCCTTTAGTCGCACCATTTCAGTCTGTTCAATAACACTCTGAATAACATGTGGACTGACATAAAATGGAGGATAACATAGCACGCTAAATAATATGATAACCTAACGCGTGATTAATGCAACATGATTTTTTACAATGTGAGATATAGATGATGAGATCTTCTTCTACAACAATATGATGCTTTCTTTATTGCGGATATGATATTTCACTCCTATTACACTATATAAAAAGAGTCTATTTTCTAGAGCAAGGCATGGACACATCATTTTTTGCATCTACTTATGCTCATCGTCCGTTCTCCCTCCTAACTTCCAATTGATAATTTATAATTTAGGCATAGCGATTAAGTCAAGACATCTATGATCTCCATTATAATTCTCTTTCTCTCATAAGCTTCACAGACGATCAGTCAAGCTACCCTAGGTCTTCAGTGATTTCCTCAACATAGAGATTCACTGTCATCTTACGACGATCCTAAACAAGAACACATATCAATAAGCATAGGTTGGTAGATGGCAACTACCAAGGACAGGAAAGACGCGCAGATGGAATTTATAGAAGCAAAAGGTACCGTCTTGCATTAGATTATTTGTTTATTTAAAAGAGCACAAAACCTAGAGAAGTTACTATTTTCAACAATTTTCTGAATAACATGAATTCAAACACTGGTTGATTAATGGGGAAATACTGGTTGAGAATTTTAAAGTGTAACAGTTAATGAACCAAGCCTTATAAAATTTAGAATTTCTGTTAGCGTTTAATTTGCAATACCTACAATATAATACATTTGAAACATTAGATCACGAAGCCTAATATAATATTGCTATTTGAAAGAAGATTTGTGTCAATTAAGGGTCATTTCATATCCAAATACATAAGACCAATTTCTTTAGCTAGAAAATCAGATAAAATCTCATCGAGATTAAGATTACTTGATATATTTAATTTAGATTAAGATATTGTCCTTTTAAGAAATTTTTAAAATGCAATGGCATAGAAAATAATCTTTGCCGTCCAATTTAACAGATTGTGGATATGAAATCAAATCACTCGTCGATTTAATTAGACTCACAGTTGGCCACTTGTATATATATATATATAGACTATAATTAATCACACCAAATTAAATTACATCAAAGAATATGGAGTTTACAAGGAGATCTAGCTAGCACCAAGAGAAACTGATCCGATCCTTCAAGAAGCTCACACTTAACAAAATAACCAGAGTTCAGAGAGAGAGAGAGAGAGAATGCAGCAGGGAATCTAGGAGAGCAGCTGTGCCTAGTTGGCAATAGATCATGCATTTAGATCCAACTGAAGAATGCAGCTCAAGCTCTGAAACCACAAACATCATTTTATTTTTTTTGAAAAATAAAGATGGTAAACAAAATAGTTCACTAAGATGTTAAAAGATAAAAAAACAATTCTATACCTCCGTTTTACTATTTATCAATAAAATATAGATATAGATAAGAATAGAAATAATTAGAAGTTAAAAGAAAAATTAAAAGCAGAAACAAATCATTAGGGCAGCCGGGAGCATTTACTGCAGACTCTGATGTCCAGTTTAATATTATTGCATTAAAATCAATTGTAATCGTTAAGGGAATGTTTAACCGGGCTATTTTTTATTAATAAACTATTAATATAAATAATTAAAAACAATTAGGAAGTTGAAATATAAAACATTAAACTAGAAAAAAAAACTAATAAAAGAATAATTAATAAAAGGGGCAGTCTTAACTTAATTTATAGAAATATAGAAATATATTGATATAAAAAGCAACCAGATGAGGAGTTTCTCTTTATTCTAATTAGCGTATTAGCATGGCGACCTATGCCGCCGGCTCGCCGGAGGAGCTCTCCTCGCCTCTCTTGGCCACTTCCGAGAAGGAGGCGCTGCTGAAGTCGACGTCTCCGACTCCGGAGGGGGCGGCGCACGGAGTGGGCTGGAATCAGGAAAGCATCCTGAGCGACGACTCCCTCCCGTGGGCGCGCCGCATGTGGATGGCCTCCCTGGTGGAGGTACGGGCGCTCGTCTACGTGGCGGTGCCAGCCGTCGTTGTCTATATGCTCAACTTCATAATGGCGGTGTCCACCCAGATCTTCTCCGGCCACCTCGGCAACCTCGAATTCGCCGCCGCCTCCCTCGGTAGCAACGGAGTCCAGATGTTTACCTACGGTATCATGGTAATTTGCTGCACCGACGCGGTGATGGTTCTCTTTTTTCCTTTGACTGACACCAAAAATCTATATATCGGGCCGTCAATAGTCACCATGCATGCATATCCTCCAGGTTCATCACTATGCATCCAATTTAAAAAAAAAAATCTACATCCGGTTGAATATATACGTGCATTGATTGTTATATTATAACCATAAAATTTATATACAAATATACTTTAAATCAATAAATCACGAGACCTTCGCTGTTATCCCAGCATGCTTAATTAATCGATAACACTGCATGATGTTCTGTTGCAAAGTGCTACAATTTGGGAATTTTGAGAGCAATTGATCTTGTTTTTGCGCAATTAATGAGTCGCTGCGAGAATCTGCACGCAGCTGGGAATGGGAAGCGCGGTGGAGACGCTCTGCGGACAGGCGTACGGAGCGCACAAGTACGAGATGCTTGGCGTGTACCTGCAGCGCTCGACGGTACTGCTGATGGCCACCGGCGTCCCACTGGCGGTGATCTACGCCTTCTCTCGTCCCCTCCTGGTGTTGTTAGGGCAGTCGCCGGAGATCGCCAAGGCCGCATCCGTCTTCGTTTACGGCCTCATCCCTCAGATCTTCGCCTGCGCCGCGAACTTCCCCATCCAAAAGTTCCTGCAGGCGCAGAGTATCGTGGCTCCAAGCGCCTATATCTCGGCGGCGACGCTGGTGGTGCACCTGGCGGCGAGCTGGCTGGCGGTCTACAAGCTGGGGATGGACCTGCTGGGTGCCTCGCTTGTCCTCAGCCTTTCCTGGTGGATCATCGTGGCGGCGCAGTTCGTTTACATCGCCACCAGCCGCCGGTGCAAGGCCACCTGGACCGGGTTTACCTGGCAGGCCTTCGCCGGGCTGCCGGAGTTCCTTCGGCTCTCGTCCAGCTCCGCTGTGATGCTTTGCCTGGAGGCCTGGTACTTCCAGGTCCTGGTGTTCATCACCGGTCTCCTCGAAAACCCCGAGCTCGCTCTTGATTCCCTCTCCATTTGGTAATTGAAAATCTGGCAGAATGCGTATCCACTTCAACGCCGTTTTTAGATTAATCTTTTTAGATTTTTTTTCTTTTTTGCTGTTTCTGTCATCGTTGGCGCAGCGTGACAATTACCGGCTGGGCGTTCATGATCTCCATCGGATTCAACGCCGCGGCCAGGTCAGTGATGATCACCGACGATCATTTTCTACTATATCAAAATGATCTCTAAGATGATTATTAAAGGCATTTTTTTAAAAATCAACAAAGAGATTACTATAAATAATGAATGTCTTGCAGTGTGCGGGTGAGCAACGAGCTGGGCGCCGGGAATCCCAAGTCGGCAGCGTTCTCAGTGGTGGTGGTGACGGCCATGTCGTTCATCTTGTCGGTGATAATGGCAATCATCGTCCTCGCCCTCCGCGACTACCTCGGCTACGCCTTCACGGGGGGCGAGACGGTGGGGCGCGCTGTCTCCGACCTCTGCCCCTTGCTCGCTGCCGCCATCATCCTCAACGGAATCCAACCCGTTTTATCCGGTAAACTCATCGATTAGTATAGTCCTCTAATTGTCATTTTTAATTCTCAATTTTCTGATCAAATTAAACTAGCTAGGGCCACTAATTTATTTATTTAATTTACAACTGTACGTAATTGTAGGCGTCGCCGTTGGATGCGGATGGCAAGCTTTTGTGGCCTACGTCAACGTCGGCTGCTACTACATAGTTGGTGTTCCATTTGGTTCTTTCCTCGGCTTCAAACTTGGTTTAGGAGTCAAGGTCATTATTAAATCTTTGCTTAATTCCGACTCTAAATTTTTAATTGAATATATAATTAAAAACCAATTAACGTTATATAAACGTACGGCCCTTTAATTTGGGGCAGGGGATTTGGGGAGGCATGATGTGTGGTACCTTAATGCAAACACTCATCCTGCTCTGGGTCACCTACAGAACCGATTGGAACAGAGAGGTAACTAATCTTAACTAGACTAATTAATTATAAGTTGATTAATTGGAGTTTCATGCAGTCTTCTTAAATATTGCTGGTGCTGGCTGCAGGTGGCAGACGTTAAGAAGAGATTGAACAAGTGGGAGAGGACAAGGAGGATCTAGGAGCCCCTTAATTAACTCGAGTACTATTTTCTCATGATTTGCAATTTTAGCTAATTGGAGAGTGCAATAAACTATTGGACGGCCTGACTCAGAATATATGCCTTGAACCCATGCATATTCGTGTGTTTCGTTTAATCTAAGTCATCAAACAGTAATTCGATCAGAAACAAAACAAGAAAGATAGAAAGTCAAAATACTGTTAAACATACATGCATTTAATTTGTTCAGTACTGGAAGAAAGTTTATCAAATGTCATTACGCTTGCGCGCTCCATTCAATAATTGAAGGAAGATTGCATTTTAAACGTGACTGGCCGCTGATCTGAATAACCCACCAATCAGAATTTGATCTCCTTAATTTCCTAGCTTGTTCAATGTTCATGGATCGACGCCCCTCCAATTATCTGTGAACGCCGAGGATGAAGGCTCAGCGTGGTCAGGTCTGGTGCTGCTGCTGCAAAGCCAGCTCACAAACGCTCGAGCACCTTCATTATATTGGTCGATCATGCACCTATGTTTTTTGCCGATCTTGAGCGTATTATGGTGTTGCAGTGATTGCTTCTTTCTTTCTTTCTTTCTGTCTCTCTCTGACTTGGTATATATATAAATTAATCACCAAACAACACATGGCCTACCAAATCGCAACTCTGTGCAGCCGGAAGTTTCCTGATACCTTCACTCTCGATTGCATACTTATCGCACGCAAATTTAATTTGAAATACACTTCGACTGCAAATAAGCACCGATAAGAATCCAACTAGTCTCCATCACACCAACCAGTATATTTTATTCGATCCCAAACAGTAATCCCAAGTCCCTATCATGCCAAAGAAACCCAGTCAAATGCCTAATTTATCACATGACACCAGCTAATTAAATTATTGAGTAACAGCAAACTTAGATTCTAAATATTCCAAATTATACATTGAACTGAAATAACCAAGACAAACAGAAGAGAAGCCAAAGAATTCAGTTGTTTCTTTTCTTCTTCTTCTTATTATTATTAGTATTTTCTGCATAAAGAGGTTGCGATTTACTATAGCTGCTACTTTTTAAAGGTTAATTAATTAATAGTAATTTTGTTTCATCCTGATTAATTAAATTAATGCTAGAGGACTAATTAATTCCGGGATAATTTTTTGGAAATTTAAATATTCGCTGTAAAGATGGTTACCTACGTGGATGGATACGGCACTCGTAGCGAGGTCATCGAGTGCTGTTTGGTTTATATTCCTTGAAGAGTCGAAATCCAAGTGGGACTTGGCCACTCTTCTCCAAATCCCTCAGCCGTCTAATGTGCCATCTAATTTCCATTCGTTAAATTAATTAATTAATGGTTATCGCTAGGAGGATTAATTGACCAATAATGAATTCCACCCGCTCACGTACCCACGTGGAACTGGGTCCGCAGGGTGGCGGGCTATCGTAGTGGGGCCCTTCGTTGACGGAGCACAGTGGCACAGCTCCGATGGGTGGGTGATGGTGCTCCGTCTATAAATGGGCGGCGCTGCCTCTCGCGGTCGTGCAGGGTTTCTCCTCCTCCGCACCCTCAACTCTCCACCTGACGGCTAGCCTTACTCAGACTTAGGCCAGCGCTAGCTCAGAGAACAGGAGGAGGGCGAACATGGCTAAGGGAAGGCGACACGGAGCAGAACTGCTGTTCGTCATGCCCGCGCGCTCCGGCGATGCCACCGACGACCTTCCCGACCTCAAAGAGGATGACGTGTGGCTTGCGTTACAGGATGATGGTGATTACAAAGAGTCTTCCGACGCCGGTGCTGATGACGGAGGCAGCGCTCTGGGTCTGCAAATCGGCCGGCCAAGCCGCGGACGCTGGGGAAGGCGGTTCGTCGGTGGGCTCACCCTCGCCTTCGAGGAAGTTCGCATGGGGTCTTCACAGGAGGGATATCACCCATCTCAGCAACGCGAGGGGCATCGGGCGGCGGCGTCAGTTCCAGTGAACGTGCCGGTCTGGCCAAAGTGGCTCCGATCCGGATCGCCGGAGGAGAGGGAAGCCGAGGAACAGGAGGAGGAGGACTCTGGGGACGGTGAGTGGCTGCCGCCGCACGAGTACCTGGCGCGGGCGCGGCGGTGGAGCGCGGCGACGTCTGTTTTGGAGGGCGTCGGCCGGACGCTCAAGGGTCGCGACTTGAGCCGTGTGCGCGACGCAGTCTGGAGTCAGACCGGCTTTCCCGGATGACTAGAACCCGAGTCAGACCGGATATCTCAACGGATTCGAACCGGTTGTGTATTTTTCGTTATTTTTTTTCTCCCCCTCTGCAAAAACATACCAAAAACAGAACTCAATTATTATATGTTTCTTGTAAATTTCCAATTTGGTTCTATCGAATTCAGGACGAAAATGTAAAATATGTTGCTTTGCATCGATCAGATCGGTAGCAATTAGTGCATGCTCACAGTTTGTTTAACTAGACAGTAATTAGATAAGCATGCGTTCTCAAAGGCAGAACCGTGGGCAAGTGAGAAACTACGTCTGTCTATGCTCTTACAATCAATTGGTCGATTGATTCAATTAATTTTCCAGTTGATAATCCCGATTAAATTAAATTTTTAAATAAACTCAAATTCAAAAAGAGAGAGAGAGGATGAAGTTGGCTAGTGATTGACCAGTATCATAAACATTGTCTGTGCCTGGGATTGGCGAGGAATAAAGGCGCTCAATAATAAAAGGCTGTCGCAGCACTTGAGCTGTGACGTTTGACGCTCTTTTGTCAGTGAAAGGTACATTAGGTTTTGGCACCATGTGTGGTTGGCCAAAATGTGAGGTAGAGCTGCCAAAGGAGCTTTGAAGATTCTTAATAGAAGATTGATTGGAGGAAAGTTTTGACGTCGACCCGAACTGGGAGATTGATTGGTGGTATCCCAGCACTGCTCGGGTTGTAAGTTTCTGTATTACAATCTCACAGCTAACGACGGCATTTGATACAGACAGCTAGTTCATCCATCCAAGAATGAGTCAAGCAACAAGCTTACTTTATCATTAAAAAAAGAATGGTTAACTTACAATAACTTTGTTTTCTAGATGGGCAATCTATCTAGTGACGATTGATACAAGTCCTCATAAATCCTTGGAACATATCCAAGTTCCATATCTAAGATATTTCCATCCATGCTTACATTGTGCTGAGTAGATACATAGTTAAGTTATTGTTGGTTGGTTGATTGACAATTCTTTGTTTGCAGTTATAATTTTTGACTAAAAGAGCTTTAGTCAATAAGTTATGACGCCTGGTGACTCGGATGCTACGCGGAGAGATAAAAGGTCTATCATATTAAATTCAAAACGTACAAAATTAATTATTTAAATTACATAATTTTAATAGTGACAAAATAAACTGAAATCATACACGTATCCTGGATTGCCCATAAAATAGGACAAACTTAGAAGGACAATAAACATATGTTTCCAACTTCAAGCGTGTCAGCTTTCAAACTATCGCATCGAGTAACAAAATTACAAAGCAACAGCTATCAGATTGTTTGGCAGGCACTGATTGTGATTCTAGACCATAGGATCAAAATCTCAAATAACACAATTTTTAACTCTAAATCATAGTGAACCTGGTAGAAGAAGGGAGTTGTATCCCAACGTCCAAGTAATTTCACTCAGCAAACACACGAACTGAGTCCACTGCATACCTTTTTGTTATCCAGGTACTGACTTCTCCCTCAATGATTTCTCTGCGCATCATGAAAAGAAAAAAAAAAATGTATGCAGATAGAGTATTTATCTTTAAGAATAATGAAGTGGGTAAAAAAAACAAGGACAATGATAATCGATCAAGTTGATCCTTGTCTTATTGTACATACCTTCCGCTTCTTAAATCTATTCCTTCCTTTTTTGTTATTCAGTTGAACAGAAGACTCTGCATTTTCATTCTCTTCCAGAGGAAGCATTCTGATCTCATCCAAGAAGCTATCGGTCAAACCAAGCAATCTGATAAACAACATGAACAAAATATTAGAAATAAACCAAGATAATAATTCCAATAGTTAGAAGGTTGTAGAGAAGACATTCGTTAAAGCAGATAACCAATCAAACTATTACAGGCTATGGCAACTAGGACATTGCAAATCTACCTCAAACAACTAGTCAATCTTCCATTAGTTTTTTTTCCTCCATCAAGGGGTCTACTGTATTAAGACTAGCTCCTAACAATTAGCAAAGAAAATTTTTCCTACTAGATGCGTCCTATTGCATAACTTGGATAAAAGAGGTTTTGGGTTAGTTTCTATATTCAACACAGACATTTTATCAAATCAATGAAACAATTTGTTTCAGGGAATGATTACAGTTTCAAAAAGCACTAGATAATAGAGCATTCCAGCATACCCATTTCTTGACTTCATGTATTTCTCCAACTTCTTATCACGCTTTGTGATTGGAGCACGAGTAAAGAGCTCTTCTTCTTGCTTAGCAAGCTCCTCTTGCTTTGCCAAGTACCTAGTAAGCTCTCTGCTTTCGGGCCCTACATTCTCTCGTATCTGCAGAAACATTGCGGCATTAGGCAAAGTTATACATCAAAGCAAATTATCCTTATGATATAAATTAGCAACTTACCTCTTCAGGTCTATCTTCAAGGTCATCAATGAGTTCCTTCACAAAAGAACTTTGTTTTGACTGTCGTAACAATAATTTCTCCCTTCGAAGGGCCTGTTTTTCTTCCTTTGATATCTTATCCTCTTCCATACTTGTAGGAGCAAACCTTGGAGGACGGTAGATACCTGTGGTGTCCTACATTCAGTGAAACTTTAGTTCTTTCATCATAATTAGGCCTACGCACATTAAATTCTTGAGTAGTTAAATGAAAGTTTCTACTTAATAATGGTATGCTGCATTAAATGTGATATTTATTCAAAAAGAATTATCACTTGAGCAACTAATTGCTATTTGGTGGAAGGGCAATGAAACACTATCATCCAGACAATTTAGTTAGCAGCCTGGTGCACGAAGCTTCAACCAATTCGGGGTCTAGGGAAGAGTTTATTGTACGCAACCTTATCTTGTTTTACAAAAGGCTATTTCCGCGACTTGAACCTGTGACCTCCAGGTCACACGATAGCAACTTTACTATTGCACCAAGACTCCCCTACCCAGACAATTTAGTGAGAAAAAATAGTGTGCAAATGACACAATTGCATGGAAAAGAAATCGACCTCACACTAAAAATGTAAGGGGAAAATATCACCCTTGTGCATGTCAAAAGAAAAGCCAAGAGGCAGAAAAACATATTTGTTAAAAATTGGAGAATTAACAAACATGAAAAATAAGCTGTCACCAACAAAGCACCACAAAGACCATCATAGTGCAATACAAAAGCATAAATGCAACATGATAGTAAGAGTCAATAATGAAAGATAAAGACATCATGTACTAGACAATACCATACAAGGAGGTGGGGTTACCTGATCTCCCATAGCTGATTTGCTAACAAGCATGTCAGGGTTTGGCCTAAACTTCAATGGGTCTTCCTCTTTTTGAGAAGATTCTTTTTCCTTGTCAACCGAGATGACAGAATTTCCAGTTGCAAAGCTACTAGCTGCCCTGATGAGTTTTTGAATTTGGTACTCAAGCTTTTTATCTATTGGACGAATCTAGTTTCAAGAAGATGTCAAAACTAGGAGCGCAAGATATCAATAAGGAAGAAGATAGAATAAAAGTATAGAGCAGACCTTCTCCAAGAATAACCTGATCTCCACAAGACTCTTTACCACTGGATGGTCCTGAACGGATAACCCTTTTGCCTTGCAAAGAGAATAGTACACAATTGACTGGCAGTAGTTGAGAAGCAACATATACTTTGCATCAAGATAGCTCATACCCTCAGCAGTTGGAAATTGGTTTTCTCTCACCTATAAATAGGAACACTAACGTATTAATATCACTCATCAGATAGTGTGAAGGTTAAGCCATGTTTACTTAGAGGCATAGAGAATTAGGGAGGATAACTTAAATTCAAAATCAAAGTCACACCACCTAGCACCAACAAGAATCAGAAGCAATGAACAAAAACAGGAATTCTAAAGAAGTGAATGAATTTGGATATCAAAGAGAAACACTTAACTTTGTCAATCTGGTTGGAATAAAAAGCAGTGATTATACAACTGCAACTAAAGAAAATAGATTTTATGCAGGATAAATCTAATAATTTGATTATGTTACTAAGATAATCAAACAACTTACTGCTGCTAACCCTAAAATTAACACACATTTTAGATTCTCAGAATACTAATTCTGAAATCAAACAGAGAAAACAGACTAATAAAAAAAAGAATTGATGAATACAGTCATAAATTACTTCTCTAGCACAAATTGTCAGAAAAAACATGATTTTAGGGAGCAAATAAAAGAACACAAAATGGAAAAGCGAACTGAAATTACTTAACTGACCTTCTGGGTAAGGACTTCCACTTTTCTCCTGACAACATCCAGACCATCCTTCATCTCCTTTAAGATAGCCACCAGTTGGGGAGTTTCCCTGAATTGATTGCCAAAAAAACAAATTTAAAGAAGCTAACAAAAATATGAAATTATAAGGCCTAAGAAGGCTGTATTTCTGAAAAGACTGACCTTGCTACAGGTATGTTCATGATATCCCCACTGTGAGGGATTGACTCTTTGTTGTCACCCATTATCTCAACCAAGGTGAAGTTTTCAGCTGAGATTTCTTTCTTTAAGTGCTCGATGAAGTGGAGGTGCAATGGAAAAGGAAATGAGTGTCACACCCTACCTAGAGTCAATATGTTGATTAGATATCACCTAGGCATGCATAAACCTAATGGACAGAGCTACTAACTACTGACAACTAGTGTCAGAGCATAACATAAGAATATAAACAACTTCTCAAAGAGACAGACAGAGCAACACTGAAAGTCTAGCTGTCACGCTCCGAGAAGGCCATCCGAAAAATTTCGGCAATATCTCCCCAGTAACTATGACAATTCCCTAAATACATGCATAAATACACGGCCACAGGCGGCCGAAAATAGGACTACACGTCCAATGGACATATGCAACTACAAACAAATATAGAATAAGGCTCACACGGCCACACAACAGCTAACACATGCATACTACTCAACATAATCAAATTCTACGAAACAGAAACATCGTAAATCCAACAGAAACAAATAATTACAACGTAAATCCGACACGACTACTGTAATAATGATAAATCCAACCAAGACTACAATTCAACCAAAAATACATGTCCTCGGAGTACGAAACATAACTGAAAGAGAACAACTATACAACTACCAACAACCTCCGGATGTGAGACAACAGCAGCCGACCGAACCTCCAAGCTCCAGTAAACCTATCTGCTACCTGGGGAGGAAACAAAGTAATCACAGGGTCTGGGTAGTAAGCATTAGATGCTCAGTGGATACAAAATAATAGATGTGCATGAACAGATAAACAGAAAGATAGACAATATCAACAGGTATAGGTATCAACAGATAACAGCGATCATGGAAATCAAGCATGGTATCTCAACAAGAATAATAAGGAAAGAATGGTGCTACGCAACAGAGATAGGTATCAGTACATGTGAGCATGTATGTAATGTCATACAAGTGCAACAAACATAGCAAATAAGTGCAACAGTCGAAATCAGATGCAAAAATTAAACTATGCAATAATCCTACTAACAATGCATGTAAAACACACGGCAACCATCGCAAACAAATGCAAGTCTCTGTCCGCACTCTGCATTCCCCAATCACCCTCCTAGAGCACAGTGAACTGAGGGGCCAGACAAGACATACTGCACAGACTCCAACAACAAACCATCGTAATATGATGGGGAGCGGCAGTGTAACAGGAGGGCTATATAGCCAGTCCTGGTTGCACCCAACAATAGTGCAAGTAGGCTCTTTCCACTGATCACACCACTACACGGTGCAGGGCCAGAGCCAACAAGAACAGCCAACAATGCTGTCCGCAACATCTACAACTATCATGAATGCATGATGATCATTCCAACATGTAGTAGCTACAGATAATTAGCATGCTCATCAGGTATCAAGGGAAGTCAATGGTACAATAGTTAAAATTGTTCTACCAGCAGAAAGTTCAACAGGAGGTCATTCAATAGGTATCAAGCAACGAAAGATGTAAGGTATCATTTAATTACTAGCATGGATAGCAGGAGTAGCAACAAAATAGCAACAGATCACAATAAAGGTCAACAGTAAGTCTCAAGAAATCAAGCAAGTAACGAAGTAGGCAACAATGCAATAAGGATAGTAAAAAGGTAATCATGCACTACGAAAAGGAGAGTCTGTGTTGACCAAGCACAGGAGTACCCACCTGATCAAACGATCGTAGACAACTAGAACCCCAGAAAATATAGGACCACAAATCAATCAAGGTCCTGCAAAAAGGAATAAACAATATTCCTAAATACAACGATTAAACAAATACAATACTCAATACACTATCGTATTAAATTTACCCGAACATAAATTATAACCCATTAATTGTAACTAACACCCGTTATGTTAAGGATCAATTAAGATTCAACAACATTACAAATTCAATACCCCAAAAACCCAATCTACTAGGTTAATAACAACATAACAGCTAACTCCATAAATCCTCAACCAACAGATTCCATCAACTACTATACCCGACCGATCAGATCCACCTTAACTACAATCTAAATCAACCGAACCTTCAATTAGAGGCATTGGCAAATTCCAAACCTTCAACAGATCATTTCAACTTGATTCTACAACACAGCAAGAACCAAAATCAAACCCAAACACTCACCTCAAGATCTAAAGCCTTGAAGCCCTAAATCTGTTCCCTTTTCTTCGTTCTTGAGCTGATCCCGAAACAGCAACCTATCAGCCTCCTCACGAGCTGTGGGAACAGAGAATCAGAATCTAAGGACAAAACCGAAGAAATCCACGAAACCCAGCTAATTTCCCCTTTACCTCTTCGGTCCGGCGAAGCCCTGTGCGGTCGAGAGCAGCTGGCGGCGTCCCGCGGCGGCGCCCAAAGGCGTGGCGACGGCGTGTGGTGGAGGAAAGGCGAGGAAGGGGAAAAGAAAACAGCAGCTTGAGAAGAAGAGGAGAGGCGGCGTGGCTTCGGCTGGTGAGGGAGGCGGCGGACAGAGGAGAGAAGACAGGTGACGGCGGTGCTGGTTCGAGACGGCGTCGAGCAGAGAAGCGGTGGCTGAAGGCGACGGCGAAGCTGGTCGGCAGGGAAGCAGTGGCGTCGGCAAGGGACGGCGGTGGGGGAAGGAGGAAGAAGAGGAGCAGGGTGGAGGCGCGGCGTGGGAGAGGAGGGCGCCGTGCGGAGGGAATAAAAACAGGGTAGGAATCGCGAGTTTTATTTATAAAGAGGAATGAATAGTAACCTAAACCGGTTAAACCCAAATCAGCGCCGTTTAAACTAGGTTTACTGGGCTAAACCAACTTAAAAAAACCTAGGGTTTATTTACGACTGAACCGGTTACTGTAGCAAATCGGATTTAATCTTGGTTCGCTTGATTTACCAACCAAACGACCTCCGATTTGACTCAAACCAGTTTCGTTGAATTCGTCTTCACGAGACGAATCTTTTCATCCCTTTTGTTTTATTTATTCCTTATTATTATTATTATTATTTAATTACAAATAATCCCTTTTTGGTTTCGGTATTTTACACTAGCACAACAAACTCAATTCTCAAACCTAAAAATGGAAGCATACGCAAGCAAAAGGAAAGTGAGCATAGAAATGCCAACAAATAGAAATAGGTATTCAAGTATGCATATGCACCAGATAGTATGATTAAATAGAATTTGCCTACTGAGTGCACTAATCTATTACTACAAATAAGCCCCTAGAGTCATATCAACTCATTATCATTTATCAACATGCATGTTTGCTCCCAGATAAAAGTGAATTGAATAAACTCTCTGGCTGCAATGAGTGAATAAAGCTACCTCTATCAATGGGGACCTACAGCCATGTCAACTAATCATGACTGCATATCTGAAGAAATCGTGGTTTCACACACTAGCAAGATCAGAAGTCCATTTCCACATGAGTATGACCACTAACAACTGGCCTAAAATCTATGCGTACGACACCCTGTGGAATACATGTCCACTAATATACTGACTGGAGCTCATATCAACATGGCACAACTACCATGCAATAAATGTAAATCTAATAGATATTAGTCATGCATGTGCAGTATCAAACAATTACTAATATGTAGGTTCCACATGAAAAATCACCATTCATGTATGATAAACATAATTAATGTTAACAAAAGTTATATTAGTGCACCAATAGAATTTGCAACTCATAGAATCACCCCACTAATCAATGGATAAACAACATGAACCGAAATTTTGGATTATGTTGAATTTATGAATAAACAAACTAGTACTAAAAAAATCCAACTGAAGAGTGAATCGACACAAGATGTTAAAGAGAAGTAATATATCATGGTAATCAGTGAGAAGAAAGGGATAAAGTGACAACACGAGCCCACCATGTACAATCAGAAAATCTCTATCTCTTCTATCAACTCATCATGCCAATGAAAGAGTGCTCAAACACAGGGAGCTAAACACATCATAAGGAACTACCAAACCTCTGTCTATTTTAGGTATACGAACCCATATATGCTGCTTGGAAGTCCCTACCATTAAAGTTTATTGGATTAGTCGACTGAAAACGTGACAACATGCTACTAATTCGACAACCAACGATGACTCCTAAATCACATCCACGTGCAGATCAATCCAATGCTATGACCATAAAATAAACTACACATTGAGACTTAACATGGGAATAAATTACAGCTAAATCAAGCATTGTTTTCTTTTTCACTTCTTTTTGAGAAACAAAATGAAGCATTGTTTTGCGTAGGAAAAACAACACTTACTTAAAGCACCAACAAAATTATAAAACATTCTATCTCTATCCCTGAAAGGCATTTAGGTGTGCATAGATCAATGCCATAGCTTACCACAAGCATAGTTGGAAGAATCGGCATTGGGACCGGCCAAATCCCATCCGATATCAACGAGCTTTAGGGGGAAAAAACATCATAATCCCACTAACATTTAAAAAAAAGCAAGAAATTGTTCGATTCGATACATAAAATTCAAAAAAAATCGGAGTTACTCCATTGGAATAGGGAGGCATGTCGAGAACAACGATTGTAAAAAAAACGAAGAAGTGAGATCGTGTAAGAGGGAGAAGAGAACTAGAGGAGAAGACTTACAACAAATTTACGCACAGAAGATTTCTTCTCTGTGGGGCGAGGTCGGCTGGCGAGCATGCGCGGGTACGGCAGCCGGCGGGGCAGGGCGACACGAGATTAATTAGGTTTTGATAGGTATTTCAACAATTGACACGCAGCATGTAAAATTACGCCTTGCTTCTTTAATTTTTATTTTTTTCAATATCAACCTCCCAAACATAACGCCATGCTCACAAATATTATAATTTTAAATTTACCCTCAAAATTTTAACTTGTCATTAACATCTAAATAATTCTTTTTTCATTAAAAACTATACTAATATAATTTTTAATCCGTCATAGTTTGCTATTCAATGTTTTAATATTTTATTTCACCCTATAATTTTTTCAAATTTTCTATTGCTTCGCTATTGTGTTTTTTAAATACCATCTAAAATCGAGATAGTCATTTTGTTTTTATAAGATTTTTAATACTTTTAGAGTTACAAATTCAAATGAGTTAAGTCAAAACCTAAAAAAAAAAGAGCATTAACCTTGAAATAGTTGTAGACTAATTTATAAATTAGCTTGCAATTAATATTTGCACACAAACTTTTCGAAATTTCTTACTTTAACGCGTCTTAATATTAATGTAATTATAACTCCAAAAAATATTTAAAATTTTTGAATTTATTGTGTTAATAAATTTATAGATGCGGAAAGGTTTAGATTCAAAAGTGTGGTATATTTTGATAATAGATTGAAAAGATAGAGGTACAATAGTATTTTCAAAACTAGATAGCATGTCCTATATGTAATGTGTTTTGATAGTGTTTTACACTGGTCTCATTTAAATCATTTGATTATTCATTAAATCGACTAAATCTTAAGATAATCGATCTAATCTCATAAAAAAAATTTTATCGATGAAAATGAGATTGTCTTATGAGTTATGAAGAACAGCTGCAATATCCTAAATTGTGTACGTGATCTTTGTCACTACGAGGGATAGTCTCCATGCTCTGCAATATTTGTCACCGCATTAAAAATCATAAATAATACCTTTGCATATGCCCAGTATAAATATGAATATGTAACAATTTATTAAATAATATAAAAACATTAATAAGACGTTTGTCCCAAAATAAAACTCTGTTATACTCACGACACAATCGAGTAGTCTCATGATAACGAATAGAATTACCAAAATATCAAAAAAAAAATGTATATAATAATAATCTATGAAATAAAGAAAAATAAATTGAATGAACCCTATAAAATGGTCTCCAAAACTATCACTAAGCGATCTAAGTATCTAGAGGTCAAAAGAAAAGGAGAATGAACTAATCAAGAGATCAAAACATAACCAAATATTAATTAATTAACAGAGTGCAAACTATCAGCAGCAGATCATTCACCGGATTAAGTTAAATCCTGAAAATTAAATGTAAATTACTGATAATTTCATGCGAGATAGAGCAATAGGCGACCACTTATTTTTGAAGCCATGATGCTTTAATTCTTCCTGCATCAGCAAGTTGATGAGTGATATACTTATTCTCTTAACTTTATGCTGTTATTCTTTCTTAGCCACCATGCCCATCGGCTACCCCGAAATGCAACTCTTACAAATGTGCATGGATGGCACCAAAGTTTTGTTCCTTTTTCTAATGCTATTCATCAGTTGATCTCTAATTTATTAAATAAATATTTATTTACTGAACCAATCCAATCCAATACAATTCAGTGGGTACCTTCATGTGTTTCAATTGGATTGAATTAGCATCTAATTTTCGAATTGATTAGTCAGATCAGTGAAAAAAACAAACTAATACTGATTAGATGGACTGAGAAGCCTTTTTGTATCCTTTCTCTGCTAATGTATAATAATCTTTGGTTCATGACGTTCTTGCAAATTTGTCAACATTGCAATTTGCACAGATTTGTCAAGAAATGCAGGAAAAAAAGGTGACTGTTGTGTTGAATATGCACAATGTAGGTGGTTATCTCACTCAGTACATCTATTCCTAACATCGATACAAATTAAATAGTTTTGGCAAGTTCAAAAAATGATCCACTACAAATATTTCATCACAATCAGAAGCTAGATCCAGTGAAGAATGCATTTGACTGGTGAGTGCAGGCTTACATTAAATATGACCAAACTTTCAACTGTAGTGTGTGTGACCAAACCCAATTGGCTGAATCTTATCCCAGCCTGAGCAACAATTTTGAACAAGTTCAGAGATTGGCACAAAGAAAAAAAAACTACACAGGGTATGTAGGTTGCCAGACTTAATGGACTGGGAGGAGCTAATGAGGAGTATATAATGCTCAACCATATCTCAAGTTATATTGGGACAGACAGAATGGTGTTATAAACTAGAATTGTGAAGTTTTTTTTTAGAGTAAAGAACATTCTCTACAATTTTTTTTTCTTTGGGGGAAAAAAACCTAAGTCAACACTCATCATTTCCAGAGTAATGCTATCTACAAAATGTTGAAATCCAACTCATCTCAAGAGAATTTAGATGCAAGCTATGTGTATTTATTATATACTAGATTATTGTTTCTAGCAGTAATTAAATGGATAAAAAAGTGAAATTGCTAGCAATGACGATAGTAAAGAACATTCAAGGATCTATACGTGCCTTCCTAGTGGAGACTTGGAACAAAAAGCTAAGATCCAGCATAGAGCTAAACAAGTAGGCCAGTTAAATTAGCATACAAAAGCATTACACTGTAAACTACCACTATGAACTTTTGAGGTTTTGTTATGTTTTAAGTAAAGAACATTCTCTTTAAAATGATTTCGTTTTGGAGCATGGCCAAGCCAACTTTCATCATTCCAAAAATAGTGTTCTCTTCAAAATTTTGATATCTAATTCATCCAAAGAGAATCTAGATTCAAGCTATGTATGTATATATTGACAGTTATAGTATCTCGAAGTAATTTAGACTGACAAAAAAAATAGAAATGATAGCAATTATGATAACAGCATTTTCATTTGAGGATCCATAGTTGTCTTCCTTGTGGAAGCATGGAACAAAAGCAGTATCAATGATGTCTTCTATCATATAGAAAAAAAAGAAGGATATGAAATGAATCATGTAGTACTCATGAAAAATGCAACTTACAGCATAAGAAGATGCAAGGCCAGACAGGAGAAGAGGAAAAAAAATGGAGTTTTAATCCATGGAACAAACAGATCAGGAAAGGGCATCCGCACCGGCAATGATCTCCAATATCTCCCCGGTGATCTTCGCCTGTCGCTCCCGGTTGTAGGACATGGATAGCGCCCTTTTCAGCTCCACGGCGTTGTCAGTGGCGTTGCTCATGGCAGCCATTCTCGCCGCAACCTCACTCGCCAGTGACTCCTGCAGGGCCCTCAGTATCTGGCTGTTGAGATACAGAGGCAGCAGGGCGTCCAAGATCTGCACCGGGTCCTGCTCGAACTCCATGATTGGAGAGAAGGAACGTGTTGGGATCCGCACCGTCTCCCGCTCCACCGTGAGCTTCCCCTCCTTGGTGGTGAGGCGGAAGAGCTCGTCCTCCGCGGCGTCAACGCAGACCCCATTGACATCGCAGATCTCGCCTTTTGCGGAGAGCGGGAGGAGGGTTTGGATGACGGGGTCAGACTTGACGAGGGAAACGAATCTTGTGTAGAGAAGCTCTACCTTGTCGACCTCCTCGCTGACGAAGAGGGAGAATACCTCGTCAGCAATGGCCTGCGCCTTCTTAGTGGTAGGCAGGTTGCCGGCCTCGAGGAAGCGGTCGACGGGAATGTAAGGGCGGCGTTGGAAGTAGGTGCTGCCCTTCTTCCCCACGCTGATAACTGTGTAAGCTATGCCAAGGGCAGACAGCTCGGCGATGCGCTGTTCCGCCTTTTTGATGATGCCGTTGTTGAAGCCGCCGCAAAGGCCACGATCGCTAGTGACCACCAGGAGGGTGACCTTGCGGACAGGGCGGACTCGGGTGAGGGGCACGTCCACGTCCTCCGTCTGCAGCCGTTCGTTGATGCTGTAGAGCACCTCGACGAGGGTCTCGGAGAAGGGGCGGCTATTGACGACGGCTTCCTGGGCACGGCGGACCTTGGCGGCAGCCACCAGCTTCATGGCCTCCGTGATCTTTTGGGTGTTCTTGACGGAGTCGATGCGATCCCTCAGCTCGCGTAAGCCGCAACTTATAGGGGCGGCGGAACGAAATCGCCGCGTCGAGGCGCCAGTAGATGCGAGGCGCGAGGCTGAGAAGAAGGCGAGAGAGGAGAAGCGATCGAGGTCGGGCGGATTCGCCGAAACCCACATCAGGGCAAGGTTGGAACACGACATGCTCGATGATATTCCTACAAGAAGTATTGATGTAACTGAGTGTGATATGTTAATCGCTTGTTCCCTTTGCGCTCTCTGTTCGGGGTGAGAGAGGGTTCGAAGGGCAGGGGAGAAGAGAAAGGGAGGTATATTTTCTTATTTAAAAAAGGGAAGATTTAGTAATGTAATATGTATTATTTTATTTAATTTTTTTTTTTTTTAATAATGTATACAAAGGATCAATGAAAAATTATAAATTTTTTTTGAGTTTTGTTCTCGGAGAGACTTATAATGAAGAACGATGTTGACGTTATGAAGTACGAATAATTGAATACTAAATAGTGATAGTTCGTATTTTGTAAGAAACAATGACGTAAAAATAAAATACTTAAATAGATGAATTTATTTAGAAATTAATATTTAAAATAGAGATAAAATTAAAATAAAATATTTTAAAATTTTCTTTCTCCTTTTTTATATTTCAAATTGAACTATAAAAAATTATAGCGATTCATTCCTGATCATATAAAAGTAAAATTTATCCTTCTCTTCTATTCCTCTTCTTAACTCACTTTATCTCAAAATTCTCTTCTTCATTATTTATCATTTCGATGTCCATGGACAATGCTTCATTGCTTTCTTCGTGAGCTAAAAAATAAAAAAAAAATTTATTTTAAGAGGCATAGTTGAGTTAGTTATAACAGGACAGATTTACTGAAATTGATAAAGATTGAATTTCAACGAAATCAAAACAATACCTTCATCGTAATAGCTAACTACAGCTTCCACCGTTGAAGAAGTAGAAAATAAAATAAAATAAAGTATACAGTGGGTGCAGTATTAATGCTAAAATTCCACCACCATTTAGGTCAGGAAACAGGCATTGAAATAAGATCAAGCAAGCAATTTAAAGTCAACCAGAAATGTTTGATGGAGATTATGAAACAAACAAGCATCCTCCAAAAGAGGTTTAAGAGAAAGTAAAATCATATCTATCATCAGTTATAATGGGTGTCATAATAGCGATGGGCGAGATCCATTCATTTGGACGTTCTCTTCTGGTACTGCGCCTTCATCCATTTGATGCCGGTGGTGGTGCCGCTCTTGGCCTTGCTTGCACCAACCGCTGCAGCCACTTTGGCCTTGCCGAAGCTCGAAGAAGCAATCGCCTTCACTTTCTCCATCTTCTTGTTATCTTTCCCGCTCTCCTTGTTCTTGTCGTCGTCGTAGTCATCGTCGTTCAGTCCGCCAGCGCCCCACTGATCTGCCCAACTGGGAGCTCCATTCGCCATGCTCTGCATTTGATCATCGACACGGTTCATTTGCTATAGGCAACACCATCATTCAAATTATCATCCGAATGATTGGAGGAGATCATTCAAGACATCACAAGAACAAGAACATTAATTTCTTCCCACAAAATTATGCATCCCCAATTTGCCCCGGCAAACGGATTCGAAGTGATCTAAAATTTGATGCTATCAGATCAAACGCCAAGCAAGCAATTCAACGAGAGAAAAATTAACATCAACTTTTCCAGATTTTTTTTCTCTCTTTCTATCAACACAACGTACGTCATCTCTCAAGATTCCACCGGAAGATTTTCTTAAAAGCATGTAAAGAAGAAAACGCATACTAGATTATATTGGATCATATCTTATGAAATAATCTTAAGGATCTCCTTGGCCACCAAAATCCGAAAGAAAACGAAGAACAGGCGAGAAAAGGTACGTACCTGCTGAAGAAAACGAGTCTTCGTCCTGCTGATTCGATGGAGGTGACGGACTTGGATGGCTCTCTTGATGTGGAATGAAATCACTACTTTGCTTAAATGAATCGACGGGGTGGGAATATGTACCAGCATTAAAGGCACATGACTCAGCCAACCCAATCGAATAACCCTCTCTCTGAGAGATGGTCCCAATTAACAGCTTCCCGTTCACAAAAAAACAAAGTAGTAAAAAGAAAACAAAGGAAAGGAAGGAAATAAACTTCTTTCTATTATCTACAAATAAAGTTTCCATTGTTATAAATATATGCCGTCATACCTTTGGGAATCATTGAACACTCGGCAAAAAGCCTTTGAATTCAACAATTTCGTTAGGCTGGACTTTCGGAAAGATAGCTGTCATTTGTATTAAAAGAAAAAAAACGAAGATTTATAAAAGATTCTTGCTTCTTCTCTTCCTCTCCGTTTGCAGGGTCAACGGTCGTATCTGTAACTTGAAAACAATACAGACATATTGGATTTGAATTTTTTTTCCGTCGACTTACGCGATTTAAACTCGTCTGCCACCTCCATTATCTAGATTTTTATTTTAAAAAATAAAAAAAATATAAATGTTTTAAATTTGATTCAAACCGAATATTTTCTGTTGAAAATCAATAATATGAATCAAAATCGAAGACTTTAATTGGAAAATCTCTATTCAACTATAGTCGAGTTTTAATTTTATTTAAATTCCAGCAGTTTCTTAATTATTTTCTACCTTTATCTACAATGAACTAGTAGTTTAAATAACTATTATTTTTAAAATTATTATTTCATTATAATTTAATTTTAACTTTGGAGTTTTGAAATCATTAATATCTATACCAATTTTAAAAGATGACGGATATTCTTTTGTTATAGTAAAAAGTGGAATTAGTCGTACAGTCAGTTTCACAATCGAAGACGTAAATCGAGAAATTATAGTTGATTGATCTAATTCCATGTGTAAGTAATATTAACATTGATGATTAACCACATTTCTTCTTATTAGATTACAGTGAAAGCATTTCTATTGTTCCACTTGGGCCGCTTCTTTAGCTGTAGAAACAGAAGGGGCTTCGAACTTGCTGAAAACTTGGTAAGCAGAAACGAGAGCCAGCGCAATGAAGCTGAGCAAGGCCGCCAAATGCAGCGCCAACGAACCCTTGATCCTGTCGCAGAACCTCCCAAAGTAGCTGCACGCTTCGCTCCACGACGCTTTCCTCTCTCCCTCGCGCGCCAGATAGAGTACCTCGGCCACAGCAGACCCCGATGTCACCATCAGATAAGCCACAAGCTGGTCCACGATGAGCAAGATCCAGTCTCTGTCGAAGCATTTGAAGCAACAGAAGAGAGTCGAAGCAGCAGAATAAGCCATGGATATGGCATTGATGCACACCAAGTACCTGCGCATGTGGAGGTCAGGAGCAGAGGAAATAGAATGGAAGGGAATCGATAAGGATGCGATCAGATTTACCTCAGTCCTGATAGGTCGCTGAATTCCACATTCCCATACGAATCACTTGTTTGCTTGTCGACGACCGTCAGCCACAAGGAGGCAGCACATAAAGGCGTGGCAACAAGCCTGAGGGAGAGCTCCAGGAATCTGAGGCTATTGTGGTGGTTTGAAGAAGTGATGGTGGTTTCACGTTCCTCACCCATTGTCTGTAAGGTTTCCTGAGAGAACGAAAGGAAAGGAGAAGGAGCTCTTTTTAGTGCGGTGGGTGAGTGAGAACTGGGAATCCTTGTCGCATTTAATTAAAACCATGTGACCTCTACTCAGAGTGAATTATGGAGCTTTTTGGATACTTGTATACGTGTTTACTGTGGACTGCAACGTAACAGCAACAAATGCGTTGTTTGTCTTTTCAACATTATCCATGTTCTATTCATTTAATGGAATGGCATCAGCATCTGCCAGAAGATAATGCTCTTCGACAACGAATTCATATCCTTGCAACAAAAAAATGGAATGCCAAATCCGAGCCATAATTACCGCACTCCATTACCCTGCATTTGGACATACAAGAAAAGTAGTGCAAACATGGACGATTCACACTTATTGCATCTGTGGATAGTTGTTGATTCATCAAGAAGTTAACCAAGAGCAATTTGTCATGGAGCTGACTCGTTCTCGGACTGGAACATCATCGATCCTTTCTGCCGAGTTGCAAATGCGGCTGCAGCTCCAACAAAATGAGGCAACACAGGCGTTGCCTGCTTGGGCTTTTAACTCGCAATCTGAATTCACACGCACATTTGTTTAGGCTCAAAATATATATGCTAAATTACACATACAGAAACATTCCCGAGCGAGCCACACTGAGAAAACAGAGAATCATATGGAGTTGTAGGATGGCAGCTCGGAAGGAGCTCTGTTTTAGGTGCGCCGCAATAGGCGTTGGGGGCCGGAATCAGTCATCCTGCTCCTCATTGTTTTATTTCTTGCATATAATTTCTCATCGAATAGACTTCACATTTAATTTCTTACATGAAATGCAAACAAAAATAATAATAATAAAAAGGAATTGACGATAAGATATACTTTTACTTTACATTTACATCTTTTTGTGCACAATCGTATATGTGCAAGTTCGTTAAGCTGTTGAGTTTTGATTGAATAAAAAGGAAGAAGATGAGAACTCCCGAGCGCCAGCAATACATCCTGTTTACTTCGAAAGTAAAAGGAAGAGGATGGTTGACGACTGTTGAGTTGAAAATTGTCAGCAAAACAGAATTTAGGTTTAACAGTGTTTATTTATATAATTAATTAATGTAATTAGAATGATATGCCAAATGCGGTGTCAACTTATAACAATTGCTTCAACCAGTTTTTGATAAATTAATTATTTTTAAAAGGCCACAATAAATTTATTAAGACATCTAAAATATGTAGTAATCAATTCAATCCTAATTATCCAAATTAAATTACTCAGTTGCTCATTCCATTAGATTTGCAAAGTCTCAATTCCATCTCTTGACATTGATTGAGCTCCAGTGGCGGAGATAATCGACACCTCGCTCGATCTGATCAATATATAGAACTAGAAGCTCGCTTCCTGCACCAGTCAACAATGATTGCGTGCATGGCTCCACCTCGCCGCCCAAGTACAAGTAGGCCGAGATTCCATAGAGAGAGAGAGAAAAGAGCTCTAAAATCTGAATTATAGAAGAAGAAATTTTACTCAAGGAAACAGGAACAAATTCGTGGCTTTAGCAGAAACAACTTTGCTGTAATTGTTCATGAGAAAGCATACAGACAGTGTAAGAGGAAAGTGATGGCAGCAGAGAATTTAATGCAATCCAACTACCCGATGAGTCATGACCTTTGACTCCTTGCAATTATCCTGATTCTCAGCTAAACAGCACGAGGATAGTGTTTACTTAATTACCTTCCACATATTGCCTGCACTTCTGTGCTGAATCATGTTTCAACACTGCACAAATTGTTCATCTGACATGTCTTAATTGTTCATTTGCTGGTTGACGCAACTATCTTGTTTTCTAGCAAACCAAACATTTTCATTGAAAGCGTTAGACAGCATGATATCTCTTCGGCATTTAAGTACATTATGTGTCATATTAAGGCTAAATATATAGCAGATGGAAGATAAATCGTATATTAGGCAAACTGGGACAGTATAATCATGAATCATTATGGCCCCCCATCAAATTCACTTTCTCATCCTTCTCCTTTCTTGTTTCCCTTTTTGTGGCATTCTGGAGCCATATAACAAAAAAATGATCGCAAGAGAAAGCACAATTAAAAAAGTGCTTGCAGGGAGAAAGCTAACACATACGAAGATGCTTCTTGATTCGATGGGAAGATCAAGAATGGAGGTATCTTTCCAATTGCTCATGGCAATCAACTCCAACACCTCCTGCATTTCCACAAGCCCTTTGCTTCATTTTGCTTTTCTCACTGTTAGTTCTGTTTCAGAGATGTCATCAAAGAAGGAAGAAGAAGTAAGTGCTGGTTATCGTGGTGGGAAAACCAGACCAAATCAGTGCTTTTGATGTGCATAGGAGGTATTGGCGCGTCTCAATCTGAAAACATGGTTGGAAGCTGAAATAGCTATGTAATTGGATTGAGCCGCGTCAATATCTCTCCACTTCTCCACTGCAGGCACTTTATCTCAAGGTACTCGTCTTCCTTCTTCTTCTATCTGCTCTCTTTAGTTTGTTGGTTGTCTTAGTTCTTTTTCTTTCTCTTTCTGATGATTTGGAACTATGACTAATAGACAATAATTAACAAGTACAGACAACAGAAATGTTTTTTTTTTTTGAAAAAAATTGCAAATTTCAAATTGTGATATGATTGCTATGCATCTTCAGCAAGTAATGAAATCCACATATATATATATGCATGTGGGTCAGCAAAAGTAGATTCTTACTCCCAGTTATTCCCAATTCTTTTCTGCAAGCTAGTTGGGAATTCCAGGGAATAACTGTGTGCTGAAAGAAAATACTAACAAAAAATGAACACTTTGGAAGGGAATAAGCTCTGCCTCATTTAGAGCACTATACTATATGGGTAGCCAAGAATTGTACAAGGTTATTTCTATGTTTCTAGCCTTATTTGTAGTTGAAAATGGCTCAAAGGGCTTGTCAATGGTCATCGAAGCAGGATGGCCTTGAAAGATAGATGGCACAAGGACTTGTAAGCTAAATTATTGTGGTAAAGTTAGCTAAGACGCATTTTTACTCAGACAAGTTGGTGACAAGTCATTGGTTCTTTCTGAAACGCATATGCTTTCTGCCAAGTCAAATCTGTAGAAAACAACTTTGCTGTTTGTCAAGTGTTCAATAGTAATAATTAGGTAAACAAGAGGCGAAGCGTATGGGGCAATCATGTTCTTAATCTAATTAGACATTAGTTAGAATTTGGAAGCAGAACTGCAAGACTGAAACTGGTAATGAATTTATAATTATTGAATGTAGCTTGTTACAGTTTGAGCTCAAACTAGCAATCTGAACAAGAAAAAGCCAGTAAACCTCTAGAAAGTATAGTATTTTAGCACTTTTGTTTTCCTCGTTCTAAAGGTGAGATATCATGCTTCAACTTCATTTAGTTAAGAAATACTAGTTGCCTTAGCAGATTAGAAGGGATGGGCTACTAAGCTGAGCTCTAGGAGTATCAAACTGATATCTAGCTGCAAATCTTCGTTTGGCAGGTCTGATTTACTGGTTCCAGGCATTAGTAAAGCTGTCGAAAATATATAACAACATGAAGGGCCTCCTCTAACAGTAACATGTACGCTTGTATAAAGCAGTGGTTAAACGTAATGAATCAGTGTTTTGGCTTGGGCTGGATCTAGCCATGTGATCATGAACGAAGCCAACAAGCGAATGAGATCTTCAGCTTATGCTCTTTTAGTTTTTTTTTTTTTTTTTTCAGTTCAAGTAATACTCAGTACATATTCCCCAGCTAATCTAATATTCCCTTCTTAATGTAGTGGTAGTGGACATGCCAGAAGGCTGTGGAGTTCTTCAACAGAAGGAACAATAGGAATTTAAATTGATGAATCTTAAGGTGATTACAATCTTAAGGTGTTACCATGAAATTTTAATGACAAGCATGTATTACTTTTTAATTTGTTTTAATGACAAGGGCAGGGCATGGAAGGATAACAAACTTTTAAGACTGAATGTGGCAAAGAGTAAAAATGGGATCTTGATACCATGAAATAAATTATCATTTTTGTAAACAATTTTATCTAATTTACAATATAATTAATGAGCGAGACTCGACTGTCAATTCCTTGTAAAGCATGAGAAGCAATCTAAGAAACCTTTTGTTTACCTGAGCAGAACAATATCAGCGCCACCTTCTCATCATTCACTAAAGCTTCTTCCTATATAGACCATGGAGAACACCCTCAAGAAAGAATTCACATCACAACATCTCTTTAATGAAATCAAGGTTTAAGGTGTCGCGAACAATGAGAAAGAGTCCCAGCATGACGACGAACAAGATCCCCGACGACATAATCCGCTGTTCCACCTCCCTTGGGATCTTCCTCCCACCTCTGGCGGCTTCCAAGAGAATAAGGGCCAGGGAACCGCCATCGAGCGCCGGCAATGGCAGAAGGTTGATCACGGCCAGATTAAGGTTGATCACCGCAGCAAACTGAAACAGCCCGTCGGAACTCGATCTCGCGACCTCAGCGCCAACTGCAATTATTGCAACGGGGCCGGAGACTTTGCTCGCGGACTGGGAAAAGTTCAAGAAGGTCTGCTTCAAGCCGTCCAACACTGTGGAGGCTAATCCCACGAACTCTCTACTAGCGAAGATTGTAGCCTCTGCTAAATTTTTTGCCCGGACCTTGGAAAGCTTAAAATTTGGGGACAGTTGTACTCCGATTCTCCCAGCCCCATCCGCGTTCTCGTCCGGAGTTACAGAGAGTACCACAGCTTTAGCTCCTTTCCTCACCACCTTCATTGCTACTTTCTTGCCTGCGCTCATTTTGATGTACTCCACGAGCTCCGTGAGGGAGGGCGCAGTCTCCCCGTTGACCTCGAGTATGATGTCGCCGGGAAGAAGTCCGTCACGAGCCGCAGCGGATCCGGTGCGGACCTCGGGCACAAGAAGCCCCGGCAGCGCCTCCTGCACGGGTAGCCCAACGGTGAGCACCTGGGCGAAGACGATCAGGTACGCGAAGACGACGTTGGCGATGACGCCGGCGGAGACTACAATGAGGCGGTCGAGAACTGGGCGGTTTTTTAGGAGGTCGGCGTCGTCAGGAGGTATGTCGCTGTCGGGATCGTCGTCGGGGAACCCGACGAAACCGCCTAGGGGGAAGGCTCGGAGAGAGTACTCGACACCGCCGGCGACGAATCGGGCAAGCACAGGGCCAAACCCGACGGCAAACTTGCTGACGCGGATGCCCTGGAGAGTGGCGGCAAAGAAGTGGCCGGCCTCGTGGACGAGGATGATCCCAGCGAGCACGGATGCGGCCTCGACGACGGGCTGAGCTCCCTCGAGCCCACCAAGGGAGGCGGTCACGTGGGCACTGTGAGGACCTCCGTCCCGCTGACCGAACCGCTGGCTGCGCCGGCGGCAGCGGGGGAAGAGGAGGGAGAGGGTGGAAGAGGGAAGGGATTGGACGACGAGGGAGGAGGAAGGGAAGAGTGGGAGCTTGGGATAGCGGGGGAGGATGAAGGCGTGGGCTGATGCCGAGAGGGTTATCATCGTCTTAAGATCCAAAGGACCAGAACAGAAAGGAGCCGCAGAAGAAAAAGGGAGACGAATGGATAAATAAAATCCATGGCTGAGGCGGACAAACGAATGGCGTACGATATATCATAAATAATTACTAATCAAACACTTAAAGAATTTAAATTGATTATGATAAAATAAAATTATAAAAAAAATAAAAATTTAAATTTTGATGAAGTTGAAATAATATTTTTTTTATATTAATTAATTATAATTTTTTAATTTATCTTCTTGTAGATGATTATGAGACTAGGTAAAATTACTGGAATGACAAATTCCATCTTCTAAAAAATATATATATATCAAAACAAACATAAAAGCCAATTACTTTTCTCAAACATAAGAGTTGAACAAAAAAAAAACAACCAATCAAAACAGTTGCTGGACATTTTAAAGAAGCAAAAACATTGAAGGAATTAACTTCTTTGATCTCAAGGATAGCAACAATAAACCACATGTGCATGTTTATTCATTGCCATGGACCATCACACGATATCAAGAAAGAAAGAAAGAAATAATAAATATGGGAGTTTCAATTTGGATATGATTGCCCAATCACGCTCATCTATGGTGCCATGGCGATGGAAGATGAAGCTGGTGGTTGTTAATTTAGTTCTCAGGCTTTTTTGGACAAGAGTTTAACAAAGAAAGAAAGAATATTAACAAAACTTTATTCCCAAAAGACAGTTATTACATAACTAATAAATAAATAATTGTAGTGTTTCTACAAAATTGCCAAATTATTTGTTAGCTCTTCCTTGCTAACCATTAGTTCCTAAAGTCTCATGGTTGAGACAGAAATCACCAAAATCATGTTCAAGATCATGAAAACAATGTTGTTATTCTGCTCTCTTAGTCTCAATCCGGGAGGTATTCCTGCTTTGTTGGTTTCCGTAGCATTACTACCTTCACTTGTCATGTTCATCTGTTTGCTGCACGGAACAAACAGAACTCAGAAAAAATTGTTGTATGTTAATGTCAAAAGCTATACTTTGAGTGCAAACTATTGAAAGGTTCTCTCACCTTCCAGGAAAGATACAATTTCCATGACCTGCAACATGACACTTGTATTTCAGTAATGAACAAAGCATTGCAAAGTCATGAGGAACAATGATAAACTAAATACTTGATAGCAACATGAGTAACTCAGTTAATGCTGAAAACAAATTGTAACGACCAAATGGACTCAAACAGAATGATAAATAAAGTATTTCATTGCAACAGGAATGTGCAGCCAGCCACTCAACCTACTCTAGCTGGAATGCTGGATCAGGCAGTTTGGTAGATTTTCCTCAATTACAGAAGTAAACTCTGAAAGGTGCATTAAATTGTACTAAATTTAAACAATTGCAAGAAATGTTTGTGAGTTTGTGAGATTTTATATGATGAAATCATGGTTGTCAAGGAGGCACCCATTTCTAATAAATGTGAGAGACCTCTTGGCACCCACTTGTCATGATGCATAGTATCAGTGTAAAAGGCTGAATTTCAAATCCTACCAATCCAAAATTTATAAAATAAATTGTACCTCTGAGTCATGATGCATGTGAGGGGTGTATCGAAACTAGGAGGATTTATGTCCAGTAGTCCCACATAGATAAATGCAGTATCCATTATACTTTTAGAAACTTCCATCAAGTTGATTTTTTTCAGCTACAGCAAATCAAAGTGTGAAACCATTTCTCCACTTGAATGTAGATCAAGTGCGATTATAATTATTTATAGGGAATTCCTGTTGAATGGGCTGTTTTGGTTAAAATTTCAGTTGTAGTGCCTAATGCAAGGAGTTTTCAAGTGCCAAAAACTAAATAAATTGATGCAAGTGATTGGTCATTTTGAAGTCTTACACTTGACAGACAAGGAATGTGAAATCATTTTGCCCGTTGTAAAATTTCAGAATGATGAATCCTTACATGAGTTCTTAAATTTGCATCTAAACATCCTTGCATTAGACCCAACAACTGAAAAAGTTGACAGAAAAATCACTCAAATAGAAATCCATAGATGTCTTTACGCTTTGTAAATGAAGAGTGTAGAACCATTTTGTTGAGCCAAAAATTCAAAAACAGTCAATAATTGGCACAAACTTTTTGTTTGTTTGCATTTAATCACTCATATTAGTTCCCATAAGCAAAATTAACAGAAAAATAACACAAGTGGAAGCCCTATGAAACTGTGACACTTAATAGTCAATGAGAGTAAAATCATTTTCCAAAATTATCAAAGGGTGCCTTCTCCATTTGTCGTTCCTACCCAATATACCTTTCTTGAATTTAGATCAGTTCCATTTCAGACAAAAAAACTAACTCATCCTCTTCATCTTAAGGCCATCATCTGCTCACAATCATATCCATTGCGGCGACATCAAAAGCCCTTTGCTCCTCAAACTCTTCTTTGCCACCAAGCCACATAGAATTTCCTCGCGGTCCTCTTTGTTGTCCAACCATATTCTCCTCATGGCAGTCTCCTCGACCATCGAAAGTGAGCAATTTCATTCAAACTATCCACTTGCATTTGTTTACCACCATCAGATGAAAAAGGCATAGCTCCCATCTATTTGATTCTTCCGAGTGTGTTCTTGTAGTACTGTAATTTTTTTTCGTGACAAATAGATTTGTGATTCTTACCCTTATGCGGAAAGGAAAAAGAACAATCTCGTTGTTCATTTTGACAGCTTAGTCATTTCAAAGACCAAATGCATGAATTTTCCTTTTTTATATACTTAAATTTTTTGTGGTAAATGTGCAGTTGTTTGTGATTGAGAAATGGGTGATTTTGAATAGTTTCATATGAAACTTTTATTTTTCAAAGTTTGATCATTTTAGACAGCCAAGCTACGAGGGCCTTAGGGAAGAGAGGGCGGGCTTAAGTACAACGAGAAGAGGGTGTCAATGTAGTGGCAAAGGAGATGAACTCGAGGTGACCGACAAAAGAAGAAGCAGTTTTGGTGTTTTTTTGGAAACGGGATCGGTTCAATAGGGGAGGAAAGGGTAGTTGGAATAGTAATTTCCTTGGATGATTTTGGAAAAGGAAGTGCGCTTTGATCATAATGAAAATGAGGGTCCCCTTTATTATTTTTCCCACAAATCTCTTGGTGCTGGTACATAACTTCTTCATGTGAGAAAACACCATTTTGCAATGTACTTCTTCATGTATGTCTATGGTAATGCTATAGATATGCCATAGTAACTTTATTGCATGCTTCAGACTAGATGAAAGAATCATTTTCTAATCACACTATCGTCATTCTAGTGGCCTTCAGAAACTGTGGAAAAAGTGATTTACAGCAGGATCCAGCTCATTTCTGCTATTTTATGCAACTACAATCTATGCTTGTTCTGACACATTCTGCAGCCAGTCCTCCTTGCCTCCCCATCCAGCTCTCCTTCATATATCACCAAATTCACTCACATGCTGATAGTATTGCCCATCGATGGACTTATCAATCTTGTTTTTAAATAAATCATTTGCGAATTGAAACCCAAATTGATCTAAATCAGCTAGCTAGTGAACAACTATGATTCTTCTATGAAGCAATTCTGAACTGTAGATGAAAAATGTAAGAAAAAAGAGGAGAGCAATGTGGATTGATTGACTTACTCGGGTCGGTGGTGGTGATCATGGCGATGCCTTGGAAGTAGCAGGATCCGGCGGCCTTGCTCTGCGATTGATAGTAGCTGTCGAAGGCGTAGGAAGCGTGGTCCCTAACGTCGTTTGGCAGGTAGCAGCTTTCCCCAGGCTGCAAGTCCGAGCAGTTGGCCCGACCCGGGCCGCACGCCCAGTCCAGCGCCGCCTGCAGCGACCGCCGGTCCGCCCCCTCCGTCGCCACGCAGTATGTCCGATCCGTCGTGTCGTTCGCCAGGAAGCCCCCTGCCCCCGTCGCCCGAAGCAGGTACGCCGCCGTTCCGTTCCCGTGAAACAGCCCCCAGTTCGCCTCTGACAGCGGCCCCGGGCGCAGGTCTTCGTCGAATAGCTCGTAGATATAGACGCTAGGTGTGGACTCCGGCCGCATGGGTGTGCCTGTGCGACCGAACACGTGGCGTATGAGGTTGGAGTTGTAGGTGCTCGCGAGGTCCGGAGTGGCGTAGGGCTCGTCCCGGCGGGCGCCGTTGTGTGGCCACCCTGTTTCAGTGATGAGCACGGGCACGCCGCTGAAGTTGAGATTGCGCATCGAGACGTAGGCGGCGTCGACCATGGCGTCGAGCACGTTGGTGTAGTGGAGAAGCGTGTTGGGGTCGACCTCCTCGAGGGCCGGCGCCAGGGGCCGGAACAGAGCGTTGTCCAGGGGCACGGCGCCGCGGCTCTGCATAAAGGCGTAGTAAGGGTAGAGGTTGAGCATGAGCGGTGCGCCGGTGTCATTGAGGAATTGGAGGAGCGGGAGAAGGAAGGCGGCGGCCAGCGTCTGGTTGAAGTAAGCCTGCGAGGGGGGAAAGGGATCAAGGATGACGGAGAACGGCAGCGGAGTGGAGACCGGGATGGAGGAGAAATTAGCGGCGGCGAGTGCTGCGGAGAGGGAGCGGAGTGCAGGTAGGAGGACCGGGAGAGCGTTTGGGACCGCCGTGGGAACCTCGTCGCCGACAGCCACGGCCGAGATTGGGGTATCCGGGTCGAAGGGGAGGATGTGGCGGGCGACCCAGGCGGCGGCGGTAGCGTTGGACGAGCCGAGAGCGATGAGCTGGTCGTTGGGCACGCTGAGGGCGACGGAGACGCCAGCGCCTGCCAAGGCGGAGAGGATGCCCGGGTCGGCGCCGTAGAGGCGGACGTGCTGGATCTGCTGCGCCTTCAGGAAGGCCGCGAGGTCCGCCGGAGGGAGAAGATTCGACAGGTCGGTGCCGATATTCACGCCGACGAACGGCGGCTTCGCGGATCGGCTACCAGCGGCCTCTCCAACTGCAAATGCAACACGAAAATTGGATCAAGACATCACATTTGCAGGTGAGGAGCGAAATCAAGGCGATCGAAGACCAAAGTTACCTGCAAGAAAATAATGGAGGAGGAGGAAGAGGAAAAGTGGGTAGGGATTTGATCCCATGGAGCTGGGACTGCCCTCAATTTGTCTGCAACTTGGAAAGGAATTGGTTTTGTTAATGCTTGTGCTTGTGCTCGTGCTTGTTCTCGGTGGAGGCGAATGAGCAGCAGTCGCATTATTATCTTTTGCTGCTTTCACTTGGAGTTTCGTTGGATGGTTCGTTAGTCGGCAAGCATCGTGTTCCTTTTGTTCTTGTTGATTTCTATTTTTCAAGTTCACACAATCTGTTTACCTTTGCTGTTTGACTTGTGACCGGAAGCAGTGGATGTTGCAGGCAGCAACGGCCAACGGGGTGAGTAGGTTAAGTAAAATTGTTTGTGACTTGTTTGTTGGGAAAAATGACTGCACACCAACCTAGAGCTATGATTCTGTTTATAATTTATTATGTTATTAATCGAGCTCTAATGTGATCTTATATTTCAGTATTAATGGTTACCTATGACCTTAGGGAGTTTAGCAATCGAACGTGTAAACATGATCAATCAACTTAATAGTGGACGTTCGTTCTCTAGTATGTTTTATTAGCTGTTGAAGTTCCACTTTATAGGGTGGTTTAGCTTCTTTAGCTCTATAAATAGTATGTTGTATTACCTATGTGACGGTTAGTTGACAAAAAATTTTAGTCAATCGACTCGATTTGATGATATCTACTGTTATTTTTTTATAATTCAGTTATTTAATTTTTACAATTCAATTAATGTGAAGATAAACTTGCGGATTTTTTTTCGTACATGAGATCCTTCGTCTATGATCATCCAATCTAAATTTTTCTGTTAAATTCAACACACGCATGTCCGAATAGATCTACTTTACCTTCTTTTTCTCTCTTCTATCCCGCCATCACTTGTTGTCATAAAATATCTATTTTTATTGTGGCAGATTTTTTTCTCACAATTAGCAAAATTTTATTATTAAAATTGTTTTAAAAAATAAAAAATAAAATAAAATCTCAATGAATAATATAAGCTACCAGGTGGCGCCTCAAGGGCCATGGCACCTTTGTTTTATGTGGGACCCAGCCTTTTCCTCGCGCACCGTCCTCGTTGTCTCAAACCCCCCAACCAATCAAAATTTACAGAATTACTCCTCTCTCTCTCTCGATCTCGATGGCGCTGCTCCCTCATCATTTCCCCTCCGCCACCCTCCACCGCCACCGTCCCCAGTCGCCCTCTCCCATTCCCAATCCTTTAAAAAATTCATCCTTTCTTCCGTCCAAATCTACTTTGCCCAGTTTCAAGCCGTTCCAAAAAGCCAAAGCCGAAGCTTTAGCCGCCCGCGCCTCCTCCTTCTCGCCCTCCGACCGCCCCGTCGCTAGCGACCTCGTGGAGCTTCCTCTCTTCCCCCTTCCGCTCGTCCTATTCCCTGGCGCCGTTCTTCCCCTCCAGATCTTCGAGTTCCGCTACCGCATCATGATGCACACCCTGCTTCAGACGGACCTTCGGTTCGGCGTCGTCTTCTCCGACGGTGGATCAGTTGCTAACGTTGGATGCGTCGGCGAGGTCGTAAAGCACGAACGCCTCGTAGATGACCGGTTCTTCCTCATTTGCAAGGGCCAGGAACGCTTCCGCGTCTCCCGCGTCCTTCGCTCCAAGCCCTACCTGGTTGCGGAGGTCGCCTGGCTCGAGGACCGGCCACCGCCGCGTATGGCTGGGGGCGAGGACCTCGATGCCCTTGCCTCTGAACTTGAGAACTACATGCGCGACGTCATCCGCATCTCCAACCGCCTCAACGGCAAGCCTGAGAAAGAGGGCACGATGGACCTGAGGCGCAATCTATTTCCCACACCCTTCTCGTTCTTCGTGGGAAGCACCTTCGAAGGAGCGCCGAGGGAGCAGCAGGCGCTACTCGAGCTCGAGGACACCGGCGCCAGACTTCGCAGGGAGCGTGACACCCTCCGGAACACCCTTAATTACTTAACCGCTGCGTCAGCCGTCAAGGATGCCTTTTCACCCTCAAACTCTTCTTGACAAGTGAAATGCTAGTGCTGCAATGGAAGAGCAATGGAAGAGACGAATAGGCAATGAGACAAACACTTTATAGGCAAGATATGTTTCTCCTTTTTTCCCTTTTCTTCTCCCTTTCCCTCTATGCTTGCATCTTTCATCTTTTGTATATTATGATATGTAAGGATGATAAATCCAAATTCAGATTAGCCTTTTTTTCTAACAATGTTTCTTTCTAACTAGAAGGTTTGTTCTCTTAACTTCAGTTTGTGCATACTAATGTTCTTGGGCATCCATGATGCAATATTTATCGTTAGTTTTCTGTGTGTAGGCAATAGTTATAGTGTATGATGAAGTTGTTGCACATTCTGTACTTATTTTGTTTCAAGCTTGCATAACTATATTATTGTGTGTGATTAGGAATGGTAATGCAATCTTTTAATCAAAGTGTGAAGTTCTCAGCTCAACACATTGATGGTCAGAAATTCAAGTGCCGACTAACTCATCCATGTAAAAGATTAAGTATAACCTTCCTTCCCCAAACTTAAGTTGTTATGTCTCATAGGCCATCTATACTGAAAGCCACCTTTAGTGCACGTCTTCATATTTTCCTTGTAGACCTATAATCTGTGAGTAAATAGTTCATTGCTGAAATTGATTATCATTTTTCCAGAAAATGCCTTTGAGTTTTCAATTATGATCATTAATTAGTTTTCATGGTTTATTGACTTTCTTCAGTTCTTGCTATGTATTAAAATTTGATAGTTGCTAATAAATACATGCATCTTGAATTAGTGAATGTGTTATGCCTAAAGATGCAATTTTGTCAACTCCTACTGCTGAAGGAACCCTAATATGATTCTATACAAAGCTTGTATATGATAAAATCAGGCAAGTAAATGTTTTAATGATGTACACACAATGACACTGCTTTTTTCGTAAAAACATTTCTATTGTTTATATATTCACTGGGAATAGGGTACCAGGTAGTACTCAAAATTATTCAGCTTAGTTAAAACATAGTATATAATTTTTTTCTGTTATACATTAAAAGATAGGATATACCTTTTCCAATACTCTCACATTAACCGGAGTTAGTAGATTTGTAGGTACAGAAGTTTGGGAGCACGAATTCACAATAGTTCTTCATGATATTCTCTTATAAGTGGCAATTAGGCATTTACAAATTGTATACGTCTAAGATGTTCCATATGAAAGATAAAATATTTTGGATGAGAAGTTAAGTCAAAATGTTTCAGTGAGCAATGCCATCGATTTGACAATTTATTGATCTACTGGCTGCATAGCAGTTAGCTGGTTAAAAAGTTGTAGAACAACATGGAGCTCTGGAACTGTCACCAACCTTCTAGTATGTATACAGTACAAAAAAAAGCAGATAGTTGTTATGTGCCTGTGAAATGTGCAGCAAACCATTAGTGGCTTTAGTATTTCCACGTCTGATTAAGAAGCAGCCTTTGTTATTCACGTAGCAAGAGTTTTCATACTCTGCTTGTCACTGATTACCAGTTCCAAACTCCAGATCTTTGTTTATCTGATTTTTGAATCAACACTCCTAAACGAGCACCATTCTTTTAAAATTGTTCCCAGATACTTGTTTTCATGCCTAGGTCAGAAAATTTTGAGGAATTCATTGCCTGAGAAGGAATATGATCTTCGTTCCTCAACACTAATGTACTGTCAACAGTTCAATTTTAGTCATTAGATTAGCACGTTGCTGTCAACCAGACAATTCCCTGATTTCTGGTCTAGAATGACTCAGAGACAAAACTACTTGTTTGGGTTTAAATGAAACTTAGAGACGAGAAGTAAATGTTAACCTATTAGAATGTATATGACATATACATTATTTAATACTCCAGGTTATGCAAATAATCATAAATAATTAGGATAAAGAATCTTAGTTTGTCCTAGGAAATTAAGAAAAAGTTTGTTGTGATCATCTCTGGTAAGTCTTGATGGAGGCCAATCAGCAAAACGTTGAGAAGGTCTAAGACTTCAGAGGCTATTTGGAACTCCAGGTAACATCAACTATGCTATATTAGATTCCAAATTAACAGTAAGTTGTGTATTCCTTTTCCTACAAAACCAAAGAAAACTTCCTTGACTAGCACTAAGCAGCATGCACATTAAGTTATAGCTATATCTGTTTGTCTAAAATTTTAGCTTTGGGTTCAATCCAGATATTGCTAAGTTGATTGGTTAACAATTTAACCCAAATGTTTGAACTGGGTAAGTAATCAATCTAGATATTAATATTCTTAAGATTCACCTTGAGCATACTTCACTTGATTAATCTAGACGCAGCATATAAGTGCTACTATTGTTGTAGGGAGGATTTGGAGCCATAACTTCCTCCTCTGATATCATATTAAACTTAATTGGCTTATCACTTATCTAAAAAGTTTGAGCTACAAGAAAAGGACCACAAACATTAGTAGACAGATGATTTTTTTTCCCCCCTATATATTGAGCTTTTGGGATAAGTGATCAATAAACCAACTTTAAAATGATAATAGAGCGGGATGTTCTAGGTTTAAATCTTGCTTGTGATCTCATCAATTCATGTGTTGGATATGTACTAATCAAGTGAAGTATATCAACCCTCCCATGAAGGGGAATATTTAAGTTATTTATAGATGGGTCTCGTTTCTACAGCTTCAGCTTTTGAGTAAAGTGAAATCCAATCAACTTTAGCACTAATCAACATAGGAATCGCTTATCCATCACTTTCTATTCCAAGCTAAGACTGGTGATTGACTATTGATCTCTAGACTAACGTTATTGGGATCTCATTGCACCAACATCGGGACAAACTAATAGATATTGCACTAATCTGGAGAGGAACAAGCTAACAAAATAGCTTAAGTCTTGGCGGCCTTTGGCTTTGACTGTACTTGGAACTGATCAGTTGTGTCATTTTGTGTGCCCTTATTCCCTTATTCATCTAACAAAATAGCTTAGTCTTGGCGGCCTTTGGCTTTGACTATACTTGGAGCTGATCAGTTGTGTCTTTTTGTGTGCCTTTATTCATTTGCTTTCTTGCAAATAGCGTTGGAATCATGGTCAAATTAGCAATCAAACATCATTTGCTTTATGAAATTAGCAAATTTCCCTCCACACCACACCTGCTGGGAGTTTCTTTTTATAGTACAGCGTGGAGGGAAATTTGCTAATTTCGTATGCAATTTCGATCATTTGTGATTTTGCTTGATCTTCCGTAATTCTTCTTCAAGAGAGAACTTTTGGTCCTAAATAGAGAAAAGATTGACTATATTCCCAATTTCTCATGAGACAGATGACCATCGGCTTTGAAAAAAAGATGTTTAGAATTCAGTAAAGTAGCTATTGATATACCTTATAAGGCCTTAAATACATGTCTTGGCCTTTCATTTGCAATTTTGTCCATGATTACAAACATTCCTTCCCCTATAATCAAGCCCTATAACATCAGAGGCTTAGAGTAGACATAATTTATGGACCATATTTTTAGAACCACATTTGTTGGTACCAAACCAGCAGGAAAAAGAGTGAGGGTTGCGTGTTAGGTTGTCAACCAGTATGAAATTTCAATCAAATGTTCAATGAATGGATTCATTAAATTATTGTGTTAATGCTAGAATGTTTTCCGAAAAGAATGCGTTGTAGGGTTTGGCTGTAATGTCTCAGCAAGGACCGCTACGTCTCCATAATAACTTGGATGTAGTATTAAATATGCAAGAGTTCTCACAAGGTAAGAATAAATATTATAGGAAAATTAATTATATAAGATTTGGAACATGAAATTTAAGAATGTTCATTAGTAAAGCAATGAAGATAGTAGATACGATGATTAAGAGAAGAATTAATATTTTGTGTATACAAGAGACAAAATGGATAGGAGAGAAGACAAAGATGATAGAGAATTCAAATTTTAAGTTATGATACATAGGAAGAAGTAAAATAAGAAATGGAACAGGTATTGTTATCGATAATTTATTAAAGGAAAAAAGCAATAGGAGTAGTTAGAAAGGGAATGTGATTATAACTCTCAAGATAGTGGTGACAGGAGAAATTATTAATGTAATCAGCATATATGAACCTCAAATAGAATAGGATGAATACATCAAATCTAAATATTAGGACGACCTAAATGAGGTATTATAAAATATTTTGCAAATTGAAATAATTTTAGAAGGAGGAGATATAAATGGACATGTATGAGTGAAAAATAAAGAATATGATAGGTTGCATGAAGGTTGTGTGTTTAGAGCCAGAAATGAAGAAGGAAAAATTATATTGGATTTGCGATAACATATGACTTTATACTAGTTAATACATTTCTTAAGAAAAGAGAAGAATACTTGTTCACGTTTAAAAGTGAGAATAATAAATCGCAAATTGATTTTTTTATAGTTAGGAAGAAGGATAGAAAGATTTATAAAGATTGTAAGATCATCCTTAGAGAAAATTTAACTACCCAATATAGGTTAATAGAATTAAATATATATCTTAAATATAGTATCAATAGAAGAAAAATATACACGACTCTTAAAATTAAGTGGTGAAAGTTAAAAGATGGGAAACAAAACATATTTAAGGAGAAGGTAGGAGTACAAATATTAAGGTAAATATACAGCGATTGGAATAGGACATGGGATAAGATGATATACAAGTTAAAAATAGTTACCAAGAGTATATTTGGTGAGTCAAAATTACTTGCACCACCAAATAAAGAATCTTGGTGGTGGAATGAGAAAGTACAAGAGAAAGTGAAGAAAAAAATAAACAACCTATACGGTATTATATATTTATAAGAACGAGATTTTTTTAAAAAAAATATATACAATAGTCAAGAAAGAGGTCAAGAAAATAGTAAATTAATCTAAAAATAAAATTTTTGAACATTTATATTGAAAATTTAATTGGTTTAGAGTTTGGTATATGAGAGCAGAGGTAGGCATACGTACATCTTTCAGGTCTTCATTTCCTGCAATCAATCTGGCAATTGGATGGATAGTGATCTGAGGACCAAGGCTAGTGGGGTGGGTGATTGATTGATTGATGTAATGGTTTGCTTGATGGTAGCAAAAAAACAAAATACATATTGGAAGTGCCGAACAACATTATATTGTGTAATGGATTGGCTTGTTTCAGCCTATGTATTCTTAGTGGATTTTTAGTCAACAACATAATCAAGTAGAAGAACAAAACAGAATGATGGATTTTAGCAGTTCAAGAAAATGTTTATGAGACACCATATAAGGCCTAACAAAACATTATAATATGTATCGATGTGACACCTCTTCAGTAGGCATATCACATATAATCTAAAGGTCCGCATGCATATAATTTAGGCGCAACACCACTTTTTAGACATAATGCCCTAGAATTGGATGGAAAGATGTACTGGTATGTTTTTATAATAAGAACTCAACATGAACTCTCGCTGCTCTAGTCAGATAGATAAGGGATGTTACGGTCTCATCGAGTGATGTGGATGTTATGAAGAAACTTAATTGTTGAGGTTTCTAGGCTATGAGGCCATATCATACTGCTTATATTGATAGTTTGAAGTGACATAATCCATAATTTATGGCAATCAGTGTTAGTTAATACTTTTTTAGTGTTTAAATTCTTGTCATCTAAATTGATGGTTTTATTTCACGCAATGTTCTTTTCAAGACAAATTTCAGCTTCAATATCCATAGTAGTTATATTTTGGGTTTTTCTTTCTACAGGTAACCATGTGGAATCCTTCAACAGTAAATCCTTCAATGTTCTCATTTGTCAGCATCTTCATTGGCACCGTGTTCTCATTTGTCAGCATCTTCATTGATTATTGGACCGTGCAAACTAAGTTGAGCACTTAAAGATAAGGCTACATGGGAACTAGGAGTTTCCTTGTAAGTTTGATAAAACTTTCCCACACGCAGAGTGCAGAGTTTTCTCTGTTGTTGACTTCGATCTGATAAGCAAAGTAAACGAGACTAACTGTTTCTCTTTGAACTTTGTGGATGAGAAACAACTAAGAAATTCCCTTGATTAGGACACCTGGGGAGGTGACGACCAAAACTACTGCAAGGAATGCAACTTGTTGCCTTTTTAGCAAATCAAAGAAAAGTTTGTGTGCCTACTACATCAAACAGATTCTGATATCTGTTTGACAACTGCAAGTACCAATACAATTTTTTTTCGAAGTGTTTTTTTTTTTCTCAAGTAACATTCTTAACCATTTCCATTGCGGATTGGTTCTATGAATTGCAAGATGATGGATGCCTTCTTTTGCACTTGCACTTGACTGCTGTTTCTGTATCTTATTTTCTGGACAGTTGCATCTTTCCAAATGCTCGGAATACATACGCCTACCCGTCTTTCTCCCCTTACTATTTTGTGCAGCATCATTCTCTCTTATTTTCAGTCTATCTAGTTATCTGTTCATCAAATCGTGCTTTGTTTTTGCACTGAGTCTGAATGGTACCATGCGATTCTTGTTTGCTCAGTTCATTCAAAATTAAAGTTTCCAGCATGTCTAAATCTAAATCTAAATCTATCAATCTTTCTTCTAATCACTTTTCTGTACGCTATCCTTTGCAATTCATTTCATCTGTGACTACCAAACGTCTGTCACACTGCGTTCCACATATTATCGAGGACAAGAACAAAAAATAAAATTGGTAGGGCCTAACTATGAAACCTGTGACCTTACTATTAATTAACCTGTGAAATTCTGTGGCGACTCAAGTTTGAATGAGAAAGCGGGCGAGGACCACTGCTTGTAATTGTGCGGTTTATGTTCTTGGCCAACGGCATCAGTGCGATTTCGGCTCTGCCGTCGACGGACCACACGCTCCAGTCACAATCACTCCTTGTCTTTATATATTCGCAGCTCTTGCGCAGAATGTTATATTCGTCCTATTTTTTGTTGCAAGTTGGAAACTTAACGCCGTTGAAAAGTATGATCCGCGTGATGACTTAGAGACGTTTTAGGCTCGATGAATACTCCATGCTCTTCTTGACCTTTGGTCAATTACTAGTGCAAACTAATACACACAGAAACTAATTCTTTATATGATGTACATTCCTTTCTCTTAATCTTATTGCCTCCTCTATTTCAAATGCAAAGTTTATTCTCATATCTAGTGTTGCAGGAAGATGAACTTATTTAAATATAACTACACCTTGAAAAACATAGTTTTAAAGGTCGACCTAGACCTAGTTAGTGGAGCTACACCTACATGGTGGTACCATATGATCACGTGCAAAGCACAACGACAGTGAGCACGATCCTTAACAGGCATTATTGATCAAGCTAAGGAGCCTATTTACTCTTACTAATAAATAGTAGTTGGTCACACCTAGTAGTGTTGTAAAGACACTATGCTGGGCAGCACTGGAGTATTGGTGCAAGTCAATTATATTGGTCGAGGTGAACTAGTGTGATGACAGGCATTGTCATGTCCCTCACAGTGTTAGTGCCTAAATTAAATTGAACCAATATGGGTGTAATCAATAGCCACAGCTCATTTAAAGAAAATGAGCTGGTCCATAAATTGGGCTAGCTCATTCATATTCAATTCATTGTACATGACATAGGTGAAAGCAAATTTATGAACTCTGATTTTGTCCCCTCTCGTATCCATGCCAACTAATTAAAATGACCAAAGAGCAGAGACCACGTCTGCATGCGAAGTGATTGACCAAAGGCCCGGAACTGAATTGAAATTAAACACACCAATTATTTATCCCAATAGAAAAACGATCATGCAGTATATCATGCATGCCTGCTGTTGCATGTAAGAATCTTGGTACGGAAAAATCCCTCCATCAGGTCCATTAACGCCCAGCTATTAAATCTGAATCTATGGCCCCTCCCCCTAGCTAGCTGCTTGTGTCGGTATCGTATGTATCTCCTAGATTCCACCATGCATGCATGCAAGACACACTTGAACTTGAACTTGTCCTCTCGTTCTTTCACCATCTTTATCTATCCGATCCTTACGATATAATAAAATTCGGTAGCAGCACTGCGAGCTAGAACTTGTGCATAAATGCGCTCTGCCTCTGCTGCCAAATTATATAATTGCGACAGCTTAATTCCTCCACCACTTCACATGCATGCTTTCCTCTACCACTTCACATGCATGCTATTCCAATCCGTCGCCTTCACTCTGCATTTGCACCGCATTAAGCATTTCTTTGTTTGCTACCTCTTGTCGTCGAACCTTCTTTCTGACTCCTATTATAATTTCTTGTCCTCCCCTATCCGCCTTCAATTAATTTCCTCCAAATCATCCACTACCATCCCTCCCCCCTTCTGTCTCTCTGATCTCTCTCGCGCATCGCCAACATGAGCGATAAGATTCTCACTGCTAGTAGTAGAACTTATATGAATACTGGTGCAGAACAAGCCAGTAAATCCAGTGCTGGAGCCATGGAGCGTCCGCAATTGTCGCCTCTGGTCAGGTGCCCTCGCTGCGACTCCACCAACACCAAGTTCTGCTACTACAACAATTACAGCCTCTCGCAGCCGCGCCACTTCTGCAAGGCCTGCAAGCGCTACTGGACCCGCGGCGGCACCCTCCGCAACATCCCCGTCGGCGGAGGATGCCGCAAGAACAAGCGCGTCAAGAAACTACCCCAGCACCTGCCGCCCTCCGTCGCCTCCGTAAACCTTAAAGTACAACCGGCACCCAAGACCAGGAGCTTCAATTTCAACTACCCTTTGGCCTCGACTGCTACGCCGATTAGCAGCACAGCGGTGAGTGATGAGATGTTGCAATTGGAACGATATAATTCGTTGGTGATGGAGCTGCAAGGTATCCGGGAATTTGGATTAGTTGATAGCTCGGGATTAGGGCAAAATCTTGGGGTTAGCAGTATGCAATACGCTAATGATCTGAAAAGTAATTCTGCAGCTGCCGCGATGGTAGGCTCGGTGCAAAATTTTGCAGCTGCGGCGACTGCTAATTGTTGGATCGATGCGGCGAACCGATCATGGACGTCGCCCTCAGCACGGCTCCTATAGCTCAGAGATTCCTAGAGAATTGCAATATGATCAAGGAAGGTAGTTATATTGTCGAGTCAGTTTTATATCTAAATTGCATGATTATATGATGTGCAGTAGGCAGAATTAACTAGTAGTTTTTTTTTTGAAGACGAGAGTGGAGAAGAAAAGAGTGGATCAGAGAGATCATGTCGGTCTGCAAGTATATTAATTAGTACATACAGTAGCTAGCTAGTATATATGTGATTGGCTAATGTATGTGGGTGGGTGTGGAAGGAGAACATTGTTTTGCTCCGAGAGGAACCTCAGATCCATTCAGCTTAATTAATTTCAATTAGTGCTGCTTAATTAATCTTTCAGCTTCTAGGGTTCCTTTTTTCTGGTTTAAATATATGTGAGAATGTGAGAATGTGAGAATATGCATGGTTCTTTAATTTCCTTCATCGTTTTGTTGTATATATATATATAGAGAGAGGTATTTCTTCCTTTTTCCTCCTGTATATGTCTTTCTTTTGGGATCTTCTTTTGATGAAGGCATGAAGTCTGTCCTTGGGATATGCATGTGCCTGCACATATTGACTACAGGATAATACTTCGCTCACATTATTTATGGGTGTCAGCTTTTGCATGAATTCATGCCTCTTTTTTTTCTTCTTCATTTTATCCACAAAGAGACTGACTTCCTTCCATGTATTGAAGTTATTTAAATATATATAAGAAAAAATTAACTTCTGAGTAAACCTAAAACCTCGAAGTTCTACATATCTGATCACTGACTGATTGACAACAGATTTCGAGGTTTTCCATCCATTTCTGAAGGCCAACTTAAGTATTAGAGGTGATATATATATAGGTAGCTAAATACACACGTAAAGATATCAGTTTAATTAAGTATGATATATAACTTCATCTATTATATTATTGTTTAGTATCGACTTGAGCTTTAATGCTCAGTTTTCTCTTTTAAAATGTTTATACGTAAAGTTTGAAAGAACCATGAGGTAAAATTTTATATTAAGGTGAAAATAAATGTTATTTTCTTATCTTGTAATTAAGGAATGATTATGTATATAAATTTAACACTATAAATGATTAGCTATGTATGTCTAGTTTTATTTTATGTAACATTCTAAATTATTATTCTAAAAAATCTTTTTTTTCATTTAACTTATTTTCCTAAATTTCATTTTACAATTCTTTTATATACTAATTAAACTATTAATATATAAAAATGTTTTTATAAATATGAAACTTGATGGATGCTGGATTTAGTTATAAATATGTAGATTGGGCTTCCATTATGTAATTTATGAATTGTTTTTTAAATAGCTTACTATTTTAATTGATCTTTATATATATATTTTATTTTTTTTATATTATTAAATAAAAAATATTCACCCATATTGTCTAGTGGATTATTGTGATGGAAAATATATGAATCAAATATAAAATTAATTCAGACTTAATAACATTTTTATTTATAATTTTCAGATAAAATTGTCCCTAATCATGGATAAAATTTGGTCTCATGATAACTTTGTCGATTCATTTAAATATTTTGGTGAGTTGAGACGGATAGAAAAACATAAAAATTATTAATAGAATAAAGAGATTACTCTTTGCATAAATAATTTTTGAAAAAAAATATATTTTTTTACCGATCCATATTTTTTATTGACCATAAGCTTTTTCGTATTAAATACAAAAATTAAAACGTTTTTGACACAACAAATGGAGCCTCGATAGTCGTGTTTGCATATCTACTGAACACAATCTCACTGAGCACCTACTTCATCGAAGGTGCATATATGAATGCTCGACCTCCACCAGGTTGCAAAAGGGCATTCTGTCATTAAATGCTTCATCTCCAACATTGCTCACAACTGCAATAGCCATCGCTCTCTTGGTGAGGAGGTCTATCTGTATGGGCGACGATAGGCCACGATTTTTTCTTTTTTCGTTTTTTTTTCTTTTTTCTTTTTTTTTTTCTTTTTTCTTCTGACCAAAAGCACGCAATGCAGCGGATGGAAACGATTTAGTCCGCGTCGCTGGTGACTTTGTTTAACGCCGCACTGTTCCTTCTGTCACAGTGAGAGCGACAAGTCGACAAGCTCCGCATACGACGATTTGGCTATTTCAACTTCGATAGGATTAAATTCTAAAACAGTATTTTTTTTTAATTTTTATTTTAATTTTATCTTCTGGACAGAGGACGTAGAAGGCATGCACAGTCGACAAATAGCCATTGGTTCAATGGGATACTTAGCCTCCTCTCTCTCTCTCTCTCTCTCTCTTCTCCCTCCTCCATAGATCGCATTGCTCCACTTCCAATTTTACCTTCTGCGATCCCTGCCCAGATTCGTTCTACCTTCCAATCTTCCCTGGATTTCGCCCAAAGCTGGGATCCTACTATTTCCGTAGCTGGCGCGAATCGAAGTAGGTGGTCTAGGGTTTCCTAAAACTAGGATTTCTGGTAGGGTGAAGCAGGGTCTAATCGTGTTGTCTTTCGGAATCCGAGATGTCGGACCCCGCTGCCTTGGCTGCGGCCATTCAGGCTCGATTCGCCTCTCTGGAGCTCCTTGGCAGGGGATCCTTCGGCGACGTCTTCAAAGGGTGAGGACCAGATTCGACTTTACTATATGAAATTCACACCGAACAAATCTCATGCTGTTCCTTCGCAGATTGTTTGGAACCGCAAAGTTTGTGTAACTGAAATTTTTGTTTCTAATATTGTACCAGATTCTTGTTCTGATCACTGATGAGCATGAAAAATTGGAGATTGAAATTTTATTATCTAAAAAATTGATATTTTAAATTCCAACTAAAATTGTTAATTTTGTGTGTTTGAGAATTATCGGAAAATCATGAGATTAATTATCTCTAGCATGATTCAGAATTATATCTAACCTACGTTTCAAAAAATAAATAAATAAATTTCTAATTCTCCTTTTTTTTTCATTCACATTACTTAAATCCCAACATGAGAACCAAAATTAGAATTCTTTTGTAGTCTAGAACTGAAAAATCATTTTCCAACAAGAAGTACTTCCACCCAAGCTATCATTTAAAATTTTCCTATAAATGCATCTGGAATCTCTCTAGTATCAATGACTTGGCAATACAAGGTCTGATTTTTTAGGTGTGTCTCTTGTTTGCAGTGATTTGGTGTAAGACGGATTGCTTGACATTCCTATTGTAAAATGTCTCTCTTGTATAGAATATCTCTTCAGACTAAATTTGCATTCTCTGGCTCCTTGGGTAATTGATGTTTTTTCTTCAAGGTTTTGTCATAACTTTCGTGGACTAGGCAGTTGTATTAGGTATGTGAGAATTGAGAAATATTGACACAGAAATGAACACACATTATATAGGATGTGGAGAGATGTGATCCATCTTGTATTTGATTGTTTGCAGAAGGATGAAATTCAGAAAATAGCCTTGGTGTTGACAGTTGGATTTAATGTGGATTATTTCACTTTTCAAAGATTTGTGATTTGCTTCTCTTGCAAAATGTTGTTCTGAGATAAAAGTATAACCACGCTTAGCTATATGAGCGTTCTATTTTAACATTTTTGGTTGTCCCAGAGTGATAAAATTCTTTGGTTCTTTGGGAAACTATGATTGTTGGATGCTCCTCTTAATCATGACAAGTGATTTCCATATTGTGCAGCCATGTTTGTATTTCTTTATTACTAGTTACTAATGTAGCTTCTAGAGCCCAATTTAGAGTGCCTTCTTAAACATTTATAATGCTTAGCCTTGATTCCTATTTGTTGGTTTGTCGGCAATGCATATGCTTGTGAGGAGTACTTTAAATTTCTAGTAATGTTGGGAACTTAAGCACTCCAGTAGTCCAGTTACATTTTCAAAGTGTGTTTAATGTTCTTCTCCCTGTCATATTCTACCTTTATAATATTTAGAGCATCTTAATCTTCTTGCATGTGTGAACCTTGCTGAAGTGTATGCTGGTCTGCACCATGATGATTTGTGGAATTAATAGGTCCATCAGTCCTGAACAAATTCTCTCTCATGCAGGTTTGACGCAGAGTTGAATAAGGAGGTTGCAATCAAAGTTATAGATTTGGAAGAAGCGTATGTCCTTGCTTACCATGTTACATGAATCTCTTAATCCTCGAAGTATTTTATTTTCTAATCCTTTTTTGTAATTAATGAAAAAAATGCACAAAATACTTGTACATAACACTGGCCATTTTTATATTGAGGGAAAATTTGATTGAAGTACTTATGGTTCAAAAAACTTGCATAGACTTGGGATAATTAGAATGAAGTTTACATGTATGCTACCCTTGATCATTACTGATCGACTATCTTAGCTCTTTTAGATGTTTCAATTCTTTATCCAAATTGTAGGTTGGATACATTGTGCATCCTACAGCTGGATTGTAAAATTTATTTTTGCTCTATTTCTTGTATCAAACACCATTGCATTTATTTCTCATTTATCAAATGTTTACTTTATGATTGTTCTAACGTTTATTTTACTTTTTTTTTTTTTGCCTGCAATATTCCATTTATAGTGAGGATGATATTGAAGACATTCAGAAGGTTAGTTACTGAATTTCCTTTTCCCTGAATAGTAATCATAATTTCTTGATGGAAGTCTTCTTTTATTATTTATCTATTTTGCAAGAAATAGCAGTTTTATCTCAATGTAGATCTCCATACATTACTGGCTATTATGGATCCCATCTCTATCAAACCAAATTGTGGATTGTGATGGAGTACATGGCTGGTGGTTCTGTTGCTGATCTAGCAAGTTAAACACTAAAGTTTACTCTCTTTTATGACACCAGCCATATGTATGACTTTTTTTGTTTTGCTTGTGAAAAAGCATTTGATTAGGTTGAAATTCATGTCATGCTTTTTTTAAAATAATAATATAAATATTTTATGCTATTGTTTTCCTATGCCCATATTTTGAAGCTCTAATTTAGTAAAGTTGTATTTGATTTGTCCATTTTGATTGGTGTTTATATAAAAAGTATAACTGAGTGTTTTTCTAAATTTTCTGTGGTAGACAGTTGTGTAAAGTTCTGACAAATTTGAGAATATTGGTTGCACAACCTTGGTATTTTATCATAATACTCGTGTTTTGTAGCTCCAATCTGGCCTCCCTCTGGATGAAACATGCAATTGAGTATCTGCACAATGAAGGAAAGATTCACTGGGATATAAAAGGTTATACTTTTGACTTAGCAATCCGGCTTCAGGAGATGCCTGTTAGTGCTGATATCTGTTAATTTACCATATGATTCCTTTTTGTATTTTTCATGTTTTATTAGCTTCCGAGCTGCATTTAACATACAGGTCATTTATTTATTTTGCATCTGCAAACATTTTGCTTTCTGAAAAAGGAGATGTGAAAGTATGAAAATACTACAGATTCTTTGTTGCATTTGTAACTGTTGGAGACAACCTGAGCTGCTTGATGCAGTTACACAATGTGTCTGTCTTTGTTGTAGGTTGCAGATTTTGGTGTTTCTGCAGAATTGACAAAAACAATGTCAAGAAGGAAGGTGCAAAGTTGACTGTAATTAAAGCATTTGTAGCTAGGATTTTGCTTCTGGTCAAAAGTACATTTAGGCCTCTTTTCTTATATTACCTTTTAACCTTGCTGCATGTTGAATGAAAACTACCCTTTGGATTACATGCTTCCTGGAGAATTTCTTTTGCAATGTTTAATTTTTGTTAAAGTTGATTAGATTTCCTTCAAATATGGAAGGGGACTAGATTGGTGCAAAATCTGCTTGTTCGGTGAATAAACTGGGGAATGGGGATGCATGTCAAATACCAATTCTCATAGGAGGCAAACACTGAGTGCTAAAGTTGACTTAAACTGATCATTTATATTTTCAGCAGTTCTTATTTTCCTGATGTTTTTCTACAAGATGTTTGAGAGATTGTTGAAGACATCATTTTATAAACACTAGTAGGACTTCTAGAATTTTATCTAACTACACCATTTGCCCCTTTTAGGCTAAAAGAACAATTTTATAAGCCTATAGAACATTGAGTCATGTTTTATGGTTCAGAATATTTGGCAATCAACAAAGAATTCAAAGGATCGATGTATGAACTTAGAGGAAAAATAAAATAAAAATGTTATATTTGCATTTAGTTAGATGTTGCTCCAAGGATATAGGTTAAGACAATGAGTACAAGTTCATGGACAACCAGGAGATATCATAGTTAGACGAGCAGAATTAGAGTTGAAAGTGTGTGGTGAGAAGGAATACAAAAGAAAACTCTACTTAATATAATTGAAAGCCTTCAAAATGACTTGGACATTAATACTGGTGTAGCCTTATAACTACCAAGGCACTTAATCATTGCCCTTTGCATGCCAATTGAACATGACGTTCCTCCTGTGATAATCATTGCTTAGCATGCTCTGGTCGTAGATGTGGCAGAAAATTTATTACTTGACCATGCAAGTTTTGTGCTAATAAGAGGAACTTTTCTGTCTTTTAACTAACAAAATAGAAGCATGTCATTTCTACTGTAGATTTATTCCCATTTATATTGTTTTCTTATATTGCTGCTATCTGTTGCTCTGCTCTTTCTACAAAGGTCAATGTTATTAAGAGAATGAATAAAGCCTTGTTTTCTGCAAAAGACCTGATCTAACATTTACACAGTTTTGAATTTGGGGAATATTTCTTTTCGCATGACTTAATTGTTTCACAATGTAATTTTTTTTACTCCTTTTTTTATCTTTTATCCTTTAGTCTGACTACATTGTGTTTGATTTCCCCTCCTTTCTTCATGCCTTCTTTAACATTCTATTTCAGAAAATTTTCTTAGCAGTACCTACTATAAAAAAGGGTTGTATTTTTATATGCACCTGTTGAGTCTATGATATTGAAACTCGAAACTAACATGATTAGCATCTTACTTCAGAGGTCTAGTGCAAAGGAACTTCTCAGGCATCGCTTCATCAGAAATGTCAGAAAAAGTCCAAGACTTTTGGAGAGAATAAGGTATTTGGAAAAGTGCAATTTGTACTTTGAAACTGCAATTACAATTATTTTATGTAAAAAGTGTTATTTAGTTGGCTTGCTCGACAAATAGTTCTCCTTAGTGGAGGATAACTTTAATGAGCTCATGATTTGCATTCTACAACAGAGAGAGGCCAAAGTTCACTACAAAAGAAGACACGAAAGCCCAAAATCATACGAAAATGTATGATGATGGAACAAGAACCATGAAGGTGGTTACGGATGCTTATTCAAGGTAAACTTTTCCTGATTGTTGTGTCAGTTGCATATCTTTTGGGGATCCTTCTCCGTCTTACTTTGCTCACCATAGTCAAAGCAAATTTCAAAATAATGCTATCATGGACAGTGGCATGGATGGCATGCAGGGTACAGGGACCGTACGCAGCATTGAAGAGCCAACTAGCCAAGCATCACAAGGTACAGGTACTGCACGGACACCGAGACCAATGGATGGTTCACAGGGAACAGGGACAGTCCGAAGTTCTGTAAGATTGCCACCAGTTGATTATACAAGAGACACAAAACAAAGAAGGTGGCTAGTAGAGGATACAAGGTGTCATATGAATCGGAAGGTTCATTTGATGATTCTGCATCAAGATTCTCATTGCAGAAGGAAGCAGATCGTGCTAAAGATGCTAAAGAACTAGAAGATTCTTTTGAAGATGTGGGTTCTGTAACTTTGTTATTCTGATTCACAAATTATTACTATAATCTAAACCCAAGGATCTGGTCTAAAGTAAACATGGCATTTAACATCTTACGATATTTGTTTGATTTTCAGGATGAAAGTCGATCAGGTACCATTGTTATCCGCTCTCAAAAGAAATTTTGAAGCAGGCTGCATTTGATTCAAATGTGAAGGTGAGATAAAAGATTAGCTTTAAATGATTAAAGGCATTCCCAATTGGTACCTTATGCAATTGCAATCTTTCCTGTATGACAGCCTCTTAGCAGGTACACCTCTTCTGGAGATATGTCAATTAGTGGCACAGTAGTTCTTCATGGCAAAAGCGATGAAGCTGTTACTCGTTCATCAAAGTCAAGGTTAGGGATGCAAGACAAGGCATCAAGTAGCTCCAATGAAGATAGTGCTACAAACCTTGCAAAGGTTGTTTATATAGTATGACATTTGTGTGTGTGGACTTCAGTAGTACTTTGTTGCTAATGCTTGTCTGAATGTAAATGCTGGAACACTTTAGGCGAGAGCTGCACTACAAGCAGGATCAAGAAAAGGAATTGCTAGGGAAAGACCTATGGCGAACAGACAAGTAAAGGATTCTCTTGAGCACAAGTTGACTGAGAGGACAAATACATCAGAATCCTCTAGGTACTAAAATTTTCTATTTTAAACGCAATGATGGTGGCTGTTAGATTTTTCAGATAAGAGTAACCCTTTTTTTAATCCAGAAATGATAGTGAGAACATTGACCTACAGAAGGTACTGAACAAGCCACGTCAGTCGGGCACTGAGCTATCTCAAACCAGAGCTGTTTCAGCAGCTTCTCCTGCATTGTCATCATTGGTTATTCCTTCCCTAAAGGAGGTGTGCTTTTGAGATATATTTGTATTTATTACTATTTTATATGAATGCTGGATCATTTGGCAGCAACTTACCTTTTTGATGTTGATTTAGAGATTGTGATATACTAATGAAAATAAATATACTAGTGCATGCAGCAAATTTTTCAAAATCCAATCTATTATTCTGCTTGACTATTTTGTCGTATGGCTGTTATATAAATATTTTTTGCAATACAAAATTAGGAGTACTTTATAGGGGTTTATTTAATTATCCAAGACTAGTTATTTTTGTATTCTGATGTAAACTCAAACCAGTTTGTCTAGTTTTTTTTTTTTTTTTTTCGTGGGACTACATTTTTCTATACTAAGTGTAAGACTGTTTTCAACATCCGAACTTGATCAGCAATTCTATTTGGGTTGTTCGTATCTTGTAGGCTACTGGCGATATGTCTCAAGCAGTAGCAGTTGCAAAAGTAATGGAGTCCCTGACAGATTTGGAACACAAGTTACCTGGCTCTTGTGAAACTCTAGTTATTAAGATTCTTGGACGAGTAGAGAGGTATCTCCCTTTTGACCTCACTTACCAAGTGCAATTATCGTACTAGCTATGGGATCTGCTCTGTACAATGCACGTACTCAATCTCTACACAGTTCTAAGGAGTCGTCAGTCAAGCGACTTCATGACTTAGCTGTCAGTATGTTTGCGGAGCAATCTTCCCAGGATTTCATTGATAGGAAGAAACAACTTAACTCATTACTGCTTGAGATCCCCAGCTTAAGTCCACTAGCAAGGTTTCTTCTCACAAGGTAAACTGGCACGATGCTCTGATTATTCCTCCAGTCCAGAATCCTTTGTTTTTAGTTAAACCCTTCTCAAGGCCATCTAACTTTCATTGTAAATATGTTTTGCTATTAGCATCCGCTGCTGTGTTAATTGTTGCTTTTCTTACCTTTTATTTTATTCCTCAAGGATGTGAAGAAATATTGCATGCAGGGGGGAAATTCCTGTTCTTTTACCCTTCATCATCAGGGTCTAGGTTGATTTCAAAATTTGACATCTCTAATCGATTGTATCAAACACATTATTGCCTTCTGAATTATAATTTTTTAAAATAAATAAATAAATAAATCACTTCTCCAAGGTAGCATTTCAGAGACTTGATTGGGTTTCTCAATTTCTGGCACCATCAGGTAACTAAATTAAAGAATCAAACTAAGGAAAAATTAAAGATAAAATCTCAATTCTCAGCTGCAGAATCAACGACGGAATGAAATTAGTTTGGAAGTCGTAATCAGCAATTATACCACCTTAAAATCTGGACAGGTATCTATCACAGCTAATAGTGATTCGCTCTGGCGGCCATGCGTGTGGCCCCGAGAGCGGCATCATTCCTGTAAAGGTTCTGAACAATCTCCGTTTTTGATTGGATTAGTCAGTGATCCTGTCTTAGATCCTTAGGAACCACCAATGAGGAAGTTGATGACGGGTGAGTCTTCAAGGTGGATTTCACTGGGCTAGAGATGTACAAGTTTCAAGGGATCTCTACAACAATCAAAAAGAATTAGAATAGAGGTTAAAATGAACTTCGACATAGTCACTCCCACACTTAAATCAAGCTTGATAATGAAGAATCAAGGAAAAGAAAACATAGTGAAGGGGGAAAAGAAGCAAGTTAGTATAGAAGTTTGAATAAAGTAATTGTTAAAGAATTATTTATTTCTTTTATACATTTTTAATGAATTTTTAATCCTTTGTTAATTATTATATTTGTGAACTTTATCTATCTTTTCATACTTAAACTCTTTCTAAATCCTTTTATTTGTTGATTATATTTTATAATAGCAATTCACAATATGTTCTAACTATAATTTCTTATTTATTAAAAATGAAGAGCATAAAAATATTTAAGTAGTAAATGATAGTTAAGATTTCATAATTCAATGAGGTTAGTTGATTTTTTTTTCTATATTTTTCGGAGACATATTTATAAATTGCTTTTGTTATCTTCGGTTCATATTTTGTGATTTTTCTAAATAAAATTTCTCTCCATCCAATTTCACAATCATTCGTTTCAATTACTAAGTAGTCAATATTACTGTGTTAATACTAGAATGATTTTGACCATAAACTTAATTTGTTGGCCTATGTCTAAGTCTTATTTATTAAAATATTTTTATTCCGTTGTGGAAGTTTTATTATATAATGGTCTATTAATTTTTCTTATATAGGGTTTGACATAATTAAGGACTCTTAAAAAAATCTAAGTATTTTAATTTCTTCTATTTTATCAAAAAAATATTTTAATAGTAATACGAGGTTAAAGTGATATTTTTTAATTAATTTTTGCTCTTCAAAATTTTATACGTTGGGTTTCTAGTTTTATTTTTTTTATTAGGGACTATTAATTTATATTTTTTAAATAAATTAAAACTCATATGATTTCGAACTACAATTCAATTTAATTATTGATTTGATTGTGTCACGTTGGGACCGTCCTATCAATCATGTCGTATTCGTGACATCAGAAGATGCTGAGCAATATGAATAAAATTGATGTGAATGTGCGAGTTCCTTGCTTAGTTTGATAAAATGTAAAACGTTTTAATAGATGGAAGATTTTAACACCATATGTAAAACATTCTACAGTATACTTTTATTAAAAATAAAGAATTATATTGGATTTAAAAAAACGTGAGAAGTTATATTTTACAAATTATATTAACCCGAAATATAACGATGGTGTAGGTTTTTCTCCGGAGTAGTTAACTACTTTTTGAGTTTGGTGAATTTGGTGCCAGGACAAAGACTGATTTTGCTCTAGAGTCGGTGGTTTGCCTGTTGATGGGTTAAGGTCTAAGCCAACTGAATGCGAAAGAGAAAATGAGATTCATGTGGCATGGAAATCTGGACTTATGCATCATGATGTTAATTTGGCCGTAATGTGGTTCTGCATTATATAATTATAATGGAAGAGAAGAGACACAGCATGTTCTCCTTTCTTTCTGTTTTTTCCAGAAAAAGGAGATCAATATAAAAGTAGAATAACAATAAGAATTTCAGGTCACTCAATATTTTATCGACAAGATAATCCATAATTGTATACACAATTATTTAAGCAGCTGATATTGTGCTTAGATCACGAGAAAGTTTCATTTCTCTCAGCATATAATATATATATATATATATATATACACTGAGAAATCTAGCAGCAGTTAGTAATAGACTAATCGTGAATAAAGACATTGCATGACAGAAGAGAGAGAGCATGCTTCCATTCGATGGAGAGGTTGTTCATCTCTGGAAATGACCACCAGATTGATCACTCGTCGGGATCCTCGCATCTGAGCTGATCGCCTCGGAGGAACTCTTCCTGCGACGCTCATTGTGGCCAGCTAAACGCCTGCGGCAGCTCCTCTTGGAGTCATCAAACTCTGACAGTTCATGGAATCTGCACAATCAAACTGAAATTAATGAACCCTAACGCACTCAGTACACAAAACTCTGAATCTGTTTAAAAGGAGATGTCTCTTCTCAAGAACTCAAGTTTAGTTCTCACGGAAGTAACGTACGGTTACATGCCTGTAGCAAATTTCCACCTTGTTAGATATCATAGGAACACTAGCTAGCTAGCAGTTATATGCTCTTTATGGGATCCATAACGAATAAGAAGGATGAAACACAAGACGCAGTTAAACTGAAAATATTGTAGTAAATCTTTTTGTTCATGAGTGATTACAATGCTAGAATCGAAAGTCACTGCAAAAATCAAGTTTCGATAGACTGAGCAAGAATTTTGATGGTTGAGAGGATGAAAGAAAATCTGTTTAGCTAGATTGCTTCATAGGGATCATCATGTCACAATAAGGAAGAGTTGACACCTTCGTGCACCAGATCTGATCTTCAGAGAATTAAAGAGGAAATTTAGTTTTGTATACAGTCAAATGATGAAGAAACTGCAATCTTTAACTTAGTGAAATCGCCTCCCTTTAGATGAATTGATTCGCTAAACTAACAAGATGTTAAGCAAGAAAAAAACTAAATTTGTCAATGAAACAAGAATAATGGTAAAAATTTATGCACAAGTAAGAAGTTTGAAGCCGAGGATGAAACAGGGGCAACCTGCTGCATTGCTGGCAGAACCTCTGTCGAAGGCCGGCGACGATGACGATGGCGGCCTTAGAATGCGCCTCGCACACCTTGTGCCGCCGGTAGTATCGCTTCGCCTCCGTCAGATCGGCGGCGCACTTCTCGGCCTGGCAGCAAGGCGGCGACGCTCCTCCGCTCCCAGACCCCCTTTTCGACGACGTCGACGGCTGCCGCTTCTTGTCCTCCTCGCCACCAAGCGCCGCCTCCTCATCTTCCTCGTCCCCGTCGACGTACGCTGCCGTCCCCAGCTCCTTTGCCCTCGCCTTCTCCTTTCTGCTCCTCCTCTGCTGCTCCCGGTGTTCCATGGTCTGCCCAAAGTAGAGAATTCTGTGGAGCGAGGAGGAGAAAAAAAAAAGGAGAGAAGAGAAAGCGAGGCACGCGTTGGACTCGCGAGGACCACTTAGCCAGGCGTGAGAGGAGAGTCGAGTCTTAAACTATCGCCCCATTTTTTTTCTTTTTCTTCCATCAAAGATTCTGTCGGTCTTATAATCGACATACGTAGAAGAAACAACGAGAATACAATCAAATTTAAATCTAAAATACTAATTTTATGATATCTTTAAGAACTTTCTCTACCTAAAAAAAATACCTTTTGTCTTTAGTTTCTGCAGTGGCCGACGAGTGATGTACGTAGTGGTGTGTGAGCGAAGCAGAATGTACGCCTCTGCTCCATCTCGGCCACTCCAACCTCGACACGCCCACCCCTCTTGCTATGGTACTCGTACCTTCATCCTCAACTTAATGGCGAGCAACTTTTTAGTATTTCCCTATCTATTCTTTTTCGCTTTTCTTACTTGGTACTAATTAGGCTTACGATGTGGGTTGATGAATAAGAATGAGAATCAAATTAGCGATCGATCGATCGAGCAGTAGTGGTGGTGCTGCTCGACTGGTCTCTCTCACCTCCACTGTCGCTGGCCTGACAGCTGAGCTGCGCATGATCCTAGATAATACAGCAGTAGCGAATGGAATTAGAGGATCGGAGCTACGATGGATGGGAGTCGCAGGAGATCGAGTGAGGGGGAGTTTGGAATTGTGAAGAGTTGCAGGTTTTAATCTTAATTAAATGGAGCATTTGCCTCCCCCGCTTGTGGCTTCTCGCTATGCGACGTCGCCAATAATTTGGTTCCATGTCACCATTACTGGCATCAGCACAAGTAGCCTTCACTGTCTTAATTGATGTCCTATTTATCCCGGAGGAACGAACGAACGAATAAAAAAGAGAGTTTTTTTTATAAAAAAAATATGAAAAAATGGAGAACTAATTAACATGGAAGGAAATTAAGTAAAAGGGAAGAGGAGCTTGAGCACGAGCCAATCCATGGCCGTGATTCTGGTAGCTAGTTGACTTGGGCTAGTTAGGCATCCTTGTTAACGAAACCAAGTTTAATTTAGATGATAGTTGGAAAAGCAGTCTTCAATTTCAAATTGGTCAGGGCATAACCAAATTAAATTAGTGACCCATTGATATGAGTAACTTTGGACTTACTAGGTGTTCTATCTAAACACTGTAGATGATCAATTCATCAGTCGACGACGAACGATCTAGTATTTTAATTTTAATTGAAAAGTGAGATGTCATCTTGCTTTTTTGCCCATTTTGTATTAAGTTAGAGAGAGTTGCTGCAATGAGAAAAAAAACAGATTTTATAGTTAGAGGTTTCCTCCTTTATATAGTTATTTATGTTAAATTTAAAGATCTTTCAATTATAAGTTTAATCTTAAATTGTTATAATATTATTGCTCCCACTAAAAAAGAAATTCTCTCCTGTCTAATATAATATTAAAATATTCATTATTCTTCTTATGTAAAAGATGGAATCTGTCATTCTTCCTTTTTTTTTGTTAGTTAATCTCACTTCATAAAGTAAAACTTGTTAGAGAATAAAAAATGATAATCCCAGTAGCCACATCTCTGGGGTGAACCGTCTAACTATCTCATACGGTCGATTCACAATCAAAGAAATAAATCAAAAAATTATAATTAATCATTTTTTTAATATTCTTCCAGTTAAATTTTTTTTTTGTTAGTTAATCTCACCTCATAAAGTAAAACTTGTTAGAGAATAAATATCGCTTACCGTCTCCAGTTAAATGTTTTGGCTTTCTAAGTTGACTTTATTAACATGACATCGTAAAATACTTATTCCTGCAGAGTCAGGACAACATTGTATCGGGCTGGTCTTGTAAGACTAAGTTTTGCACTTTCATGAAAATCGTCACCCTGTTCGTCACGCTGTCATGAGCGACGCATTAATTTTGCCCCAACGAATTTTTCCAGATAAATTCGCATTAATTTTATGTCACGGAATCTTTCTTGACTTGCAAAACAAGAAATATGAAAACGATCAGAATCGGATAAGAAGGGGTAACTTCCTAATCCACATATATGAATTATATAGTCTCGCAAGCTCCAGTCGGTTCACTGCAGCAGGAAAATCAATCTGTTCGGAGCTTTGAAGCATCACCAATGGCGAAAATCGGGATCGTCTTCGCGCCGTGCTGGGGAGTGAGCCACTTCGAGCCCATGCTCGAGGTCGCCAAACGCCTCCTGCTTACTCCCTCCGGCGCCCGCTTCTCTGTCACAATCCTGCTCGTCAACCCGCCGCCCGAATCTGCCCGCTCATTCATTCGCTCTCTCGCCTCCTCCGGACTCGACCTCACATTCCACGATATCCCGCCGAGCGAACCCCGACTCGTCCGAGGTCCCCCTGACATCACCTCTTGCTACTCCGACAGCCGCGCCGCCGTCCGCGCGGCTGTCTCTGACCTCCTTTCCTCTGTTCCGGTCGCCGCGCTCGTCTTCGACCTCTTCGGCACGCCCCTCATTGACGTCGCCCGGGACCTCAATGTTGCTCCTTACATCTACTTCGCCTCCACAGCCGCCTTGCTCGCGCTCTTCCTTCACCTCCCTGCCCTCGATGAGAAGTTCCCCAATGTCGAGTTCGAGGAGATGGTGCAGGACGTGGTGGTTCCTGGAGTCTTCCCCATCCCGCCGCAGTGCATGCCAACGCCGCTCATGGACAAGAAGGGGAGGGGATACTCTTGCTTCATCGACAACGCCCGGCGGTACCATGAGGCTCGAGGGATTCTGGTGAACACGGTCGAGGAGCTCGAACCGGCTCCTCTGGCGGCCATTCGGGCAGGGCTCTGTCTTCCCGGTGGCGCCGTCACACCGCCTGTGCACCCGGTCGGACCGATCATCGCGAGGTGCGACGAAGAAGCGGGTGACAAGGTGAATGACGAGTGCTTGCGATGGTTGGATCATCAGCCGCCGGCTTCAGTGGTGTTCCTCTGCTTCGGGAGCGTGCGGGGCCTGGACGTGCGGCTGGCGAAGGAGGCCGCGGTCGGGCTGGAGCGCAGCGGGCAGCGTTTTCTGTGGAGCCTCCAGAGCCCGTCGCCGATCTCGGAGCTTCTTCCGGAGGGATTCGAGGGGCGGACGCGGGACAGGGGGCTGGTGTGGCCGGGGTGGGTATCACAGAAGGAGGTGCTGGCGCACCCGGCGGTAGGCGGATTCGTGTCGCACTGTGGGTGGAATTCGTGCGTCGAGAGCATGTGGTACGGCGTGACGGTGCTCCCGTGGCCGCAGTACGCGGAGCAGCACATGAACGAGCTCGTGTTGGTGAACGAGCTGGGCGTGGCTGTGGCGATGGGGGTGAAGAGGGCGGATGGAAACTTCGTGACGGCTGAAGAACTGGAGAGAGGGCTGCGGTGTTTGATGGGGGAGGACGAGAAGGGGAAAAGGGTGAGGGCAAAGATGGCGGAAGTGAGCGCGGCGAGCAGGAGGGCGACCGGGAAAGGTGGGTCGTCGTGTGTTAATCTGGCGAGGGTGGCAGAGGAAATGGCAGCTGCAGCGGATGCGGAGGGGTGAACTTACAACTCTCGAGTTTTATGAATGTTTTATTAGAATAATCGGAGAATAAAACTTCTTACTTGTATAACTTGTGAAGAAGTTATATATCTTATTGAATGGCCGAGCATAGTACAGTCGGGCAAAGTGCCGTGATGAACATCTATTTCTTAGATTTTTCAAAAATTTTGAAAAATTTGACGGGTCACCCCAACTATTGATCATTAAATATTTCTTTTTCAGAAGAAAAAGAGAAATAAATGTTGTGTAAATTATATAATTTTAGAAAGGATTTTTTCGACCAACACAGAACAGCTTGTCGCGGTGAGAATGAGTGGCGGATCCAACCAAAAGCGAGCGGTTCGGGTCCGTGAAAGATATTATTTGCGTCGTTATCACTTCACATGTCAGCGTGTGGACTTTTGCCGGCAGGCCCGCAGCTTTCTGCATCCTTATCCTCTTCGCTTTGATTCACATCAGTCCATCACACTTCAATTACTAATCTACCCTCTCCCTGTCCCAAATTACCGTAGTTTATTTTCTTTCAGTCAAACCATAAGTCAAGCTTTAATTTGACCGTCACCAACTAGGGTAAGAACCTTCTATCCATAGTCGAGGAAGAAAGGAGGACTTTCCGACGGAATAAGTGAGCAGCACTACTAGTTGATCTTCTCATATGAGCAAGTGAGATACCCAGATTTGACTGTATATCGACCATTGGGGCTTCCCTGCCAAAGTCGAATGCCCTCGCCTCCCTTGCAGTTCAACGGTATATTAAGGATTGTTTCAGCTTCCTGCGTGGCAAAATTTAAACTCACCGCCTGCTCATCCCACGTACTCGTGTCTGCGATAAAGCTGGCTACTCTAGTCAATGGGTCTGGCAGAGAGTTGAAATAGCTTTTAAAAGTCGAATCCACGGATCTGAATTTGCTAATATGCTCTGTCCATTCCCTACTCTCCAGCACAACCTTTTTGAATAAGGTCTCTACCCCACAACAAGGATCTTCAGGCATAAGATGGATTTGACCCAAGATTTGCCACTATAATATCAGTGTGCTTAAAGTACTTACCCTTCAATACACGTGCCACCAGCGAATAGGGAGACTGAATGAGCTGCCAAACATGTTTAGCCAAAGAGATTTGTTGAAGGACAAAAGATTGCGAAAATCCATCCCTCCATGACTCTATGGTTTGCACAAGGCAGTCCAAGACACCAAATGAACTCCCTTTCATCTTTATCATTCCACCAGAATTTAGCGCAAGCTTGATCGATTCCTTGGCAGGTAGAAACTGGGAGCCTAAAGCACGACATAGCATAACAAGGTATTGCCTGCGACACCGATTTGATCAGTACTTCAAGTCCCCCCATGGAAAAGAACCTCGAAGTCCATCCCTATAATTTTCATAAATTCTCTCATGTAAGTAGGCGAATCGGAGCCTTTTATGTCGAAATGAGAGTCAGAAGACCTAAATATATATCATGACCCTTCACTACGACCATTGAAAGTACGGCTCTAATTTCTGTAATTACATCATCTGAAGTACTTGGATTGAACGTAAGAGCAGATCTTTCATAGTTTATCAACTGTTCTGAAGCTCGTTCATAAATATGTAAGCATTTCGGCACTTCAACACAGTCCTCCCTTTTTGCCCGAAAAAATATCAAACTGTCGTCTGCAAAAAATAAATGTGATATCATGGGGCTAGATGTCGCAACCTTCACTCTCTTGAATAGACGACGATCCACTGCCTTAGATAAAATAGTAGACAATCCTTGAGCACAAAGGACAAAGAAGTAACGAAAAAGAGGATCACCCTGACGCAGACTCCTCTGGGGATTTAACGCTCTGAAAATAGAATTATCAAGACTAAAAGAGTATGAAACAGATTTGACACATCTCATGATTAAGTTCACCCATTTATCAGCAAAACCCAGTTTGAGCAACTATGCCTGCAAAAAGCTCCACTCAACTCAGCAAAACCCAGCTAAAGATTGCGAGAGTGATGAGTTTTCGGACGCGTCTTCGCCATCCGATTTCGGGGCGAGAAGGTGGCCGCCACCTCGCCCTGCCCAGATCGGGCCGGAGTGGGAGGGGAAAGGAGAGGGGAGACAGAGGAGCTTACGATGCTCTCGTGCTACGCTTGTTGCAGATTAGCGGGGGCCGATGGATGTCGCGCGCGTGAGAAGTTTTGGGTTAGGGATCTGGATTTTAGGGCCGATGCCTAAATTCACAATTAGTACATTAAATTCATCTTAAAATTTTTAAATCGTCATAAAATTTATGATAAATTTCACGATAATATTTTTTTAACCATAAATTTTAATTATTAATTTTATTATGAAAATTTATATAGTTGTTAATTTCGTTATTAATAAGTGACAATTTTATTTTTAACATTAATTTTATTATGGATTTGCAACGAACTTTTTTAATTATTAAAATTTATCATTAAATCTATGTTTTTTTTAATGATTTGTTGTTTTTTATTCATTAAATTACTGCCTCAATGTTTCAGTGAAGTATGCCTTAATATAAGTGAAAGCACTCTCTTTGGAGAGGAACATCCCTAGTGAATCTAATATCGGTATTTGCTTCTCTTTGGCATCATAAACATAGAATACTTATTAATGCTAAGAACAGCAAAATTGTTCCACTTATTTGACAAGCATCCAAGCAGTGTCATAAATTGAAAGAGAAGCATTAGGGAGAGCAGCAAGACAACTGAAGCAAGCAAGGCCCATCCGCTATTAATTCCAACATTGACCCACAGTATTCCAGTTTCAGAACACCTACTGCCACACCGTTCAACTCCTAGCTAGCCTGAGTACTTGTTGCGAGCTCTTGGAAACAAGTCCTCCTCCTCTGGGTCTTGTCTGTCTGCCTTTGCTGCCCAATACGAACGCACGTTGTGGTCCAGGTTTTCCCTCATACACAACACGTAGTTTGGATCTTCCTAGCTTGCTGTTTAATGAATAAGCTCATCGCACGTACGTAATGCAATTGTGAGGATGTGGTCCTTATAAATCATGTCTGCCGAGCACGAAATGTTGCTAGCTAGTGGTCCTGCTGTTGATAAATGAAACACCGCCGAGGACCACTGGAACAATACTTTTGCTACTAAGACGCCCTATGCCGGTGGCTACCAATTTCGCTTTCATCACTCTGAAGGCAAAAAGCCTGCTAAGGTTAACTCGTAGCCATGATTCATGAATTTGGGCGTGAGTCGGGACTAGTGGAAACGCTGCTTGTCTGAATTATTAGAACACTGAATTGCATCAAACGTAACTGGCATCAATTGATTGAATTGACATCTCGTTAATTAATTACCTTCTCGAAGAAATAGCGCCTAAAACTATCCATTCTCAGTCGATTTATTGTTTTTTAAATTTATATTTTATATTTTGTGAAAGACGATGAGTGTCCCCCACAGCAGATGCATTCATGCAGCCCCAGTCCACTACGGGAGATGCCTGTGATGGCCACGTAGTAAGTCCGTTGGCTGGGTGGGTGGGTGGGCCAGTCGTCTACGGTGCGGATCACACGAATCGCGTCGACCACTCACCTACGTAGTCATCATGTGTAGGACGACGCCACTTTCATGAATGTTAATTGGACCGTCAGTGTTCACACGCAGCCGCTGGCCGGTGGCCGAAGTCAAGGCAGCAATACCATCTCCTGTTATATATCTTCCCTGCTTTCCCACCTTCTGTCTCATTACTGCTTGCTGGAAGCTGTTGCAAGGAAATTGCGTGATGATATGACGATGTCAGCGACTCTGCGCTTAAAGTACGGCAGCATCATGGCCGTCCGCTCCTCGAACGGTGAGAAGGAAGCGGCATGTCTAAATTTGAGAAGGAGCCGCTCATCCACGCTGTGCAGGGGCGAGAGCGAGGCCGGAGGCCGGAGGCGGGACATTGGAACCTGGCGCCGCGATCCAAGTTAGTCGGCGCGGAAGCGGCCGGTGCCGACAGATGGTGGATCCAACGGGGGCGCCGTTAGTTTCCACGTTGATTTTGAGTTATTAGTGTGCGTCACGCGCCGAAGGGACAGAGACGGCCTCATCTATTAACTGCTGTCCGTCAGGGCTACGGAACGGGAGATAAAACCGTGCCGTCCTTCTCTGAACTCTTGGGGCACCACGCCTCATGCCACGTAACGTCACGCCCGTCAGCCTCGATGGCAGTCGACGAAATTGCACGTCTTGACCTACAACGTCACTCGTCAAAATTCCAAGGCCCCGTGTAGCTCAGAGAGAATGGTGAGAAACTGGGTTTGAAAACGCCGGATCAAGTCATAAAAGAATTTTAGAGCGGTGGGCAGATAGTACAGTCAAACAACTGATTGACTCCGCCGATAATCACAAGTTCTCCTGATCACCGTCCAAATCTAGCTGTGTTTTTATAAATAAATGCCGTCCACCCTTATTGGCTTAACCCACCTAGGAATGCGCTATTGCGCTTAAAAGCTGGGTAATAGAAGAGGAGCGAGGGCCATATCCTCCTTACACATGGTCGTCGCGCCGGTGGTTAGCGGCGGAGGGAGGATTGACGTTGCCGGTGTGGAACAAAAAGATATGCATTTTCGAGGAGTGAGGAAGCGGCCGTGGGGGCGGTATGCGGCAGAGATACGTGATCCCGGGAAGAAGAGTCGGGTTTGGCTGGGAACCTTCGACACGGCAGAAGAGGCCGCGCGGGCGTACGACGCCGCAGCCCGCCGGTTCCGCGGATCGAAGGCCAAGACTAACTTTACGTACCCTGAGGCAGCCTACCTGAACCCGGTCGGCGTCGTCGTGGGCTCAGCTGCCGCCAGCGGCGGCAGCCCCAGCAGCACAGTGGAATCGAACAGCCGAGAGGCTACGACCGCGGCGGAGGCAGCTGTGCCGCCGATGGCGATCCCGCTTCCGCCGTCTCTCGACCTCAATCATCTCCAACGCGGCCGCTACGCTGGGCGATTCCCCTTTCCCTCTTATCCAGTCGCTCAGGCCATGCCAACGCTTCGCCCGTGCTCGCTCATGGATTCTATTATCAGATCAGAGAAATCCATTGCTGCGATGAATCACCACCATATTACCACCTGCCCTCCCCTGTTCGTCGCCGGTATAGCGAAAAGAATGCCCTGCGCCGTCCAAAGCGACTCTGATTCCTCCTCGGTCATCGATCTCCGGTCCAATCCCCTTCCTTCCCAACCGCACAAGAAACCCCACAATTTCGACCTCAACCACCTTCCTCAACAGGAGTTCGACTGATGATCAGTTCGATGCCTTAGCTGGAACAATTATGTAACGCACCTTGCTACGTTCAAGGAGCTGCCTACTTCTCCGGTGTTTTTTTTTTCAGCTTGTACGAGTCTCTTACGTAACCTCTCCTTTCGCGATCAGAAGCGAGAGCAGTAAACAGGAGAGGGTTTTGTATATCAGAACTTTTTTTTCTCTTATTTTTCTCCGTTGCCGTAGATCGAGAAAGAATAAGAGTTTTATCTAATTTCAAGACTCCAGCCTCCGCCCTCGGCGACATCTTTTCCTTTATCCAGACGAAAAATATTTTTCTGTTAAATTTATTAATTTAGAAGCGTGGGGTGGGTGCGGCTGCCGCCGGCAGGTACTTTGTCCCTTTCCTGCGCACCACCCTCTCACTCCAATCCATACGCCTCAACTTTCCTTTAATTATTTTTAAAAACTAAATATTCGTACCCGAAACTTTATTGGGGACCGCTTTTCCCTGCCCCGCTTGCAGCGACGCCCTCGTTTGGCGCCGAACGTGATTCCCGGCGTCGAGGTGACCGTTCCTCTCGGTCTGTTAACACTTAACACTGGAAACCTACATGTGGCGCGAGGTAACGAATGCGGGTAACGGAGATGGGCTGGCAAAAGTTTAGCACGCCGTAAGCTTGTGGGCGACGCTTGGCCCCAATATACGTGTGTCGCAACCGTCGCCGTCGCAGTGGTCCAAAAAGGCGTCCGCACCACCAAAACTCGCCGCTCCCCGCATAGTGGCAGACGTTCGTACGGCTGGTGGGCGACTGTCCGACAACGGTGGCCCCGCGGCGTATTGGCGCGGATAAAGCTTGATTGACCCGGTCCGCACAGAATCCAACTCGATCTGAACCAGTAATTTAATAAATCGATTTGAACAACTCTTTAATTCCTATATAAATTATTCTATATATTGAATTGTTTGTTTTTAGAGTAAATGGAGCTATAACAAAAGTTAGAGGAGAGGAAGGCGTTGGGTCAAAGAAGTGATTGGACCGATGTCGGCAGGAATGGGGCGGGGAAGGTATGCAGGTGGTTACCGCTGGGCTCACGCGCTACACGCCTCGCGCGGCGCTGCTGGCGTCGGAACATCATAAATGGAGGGCAGTTTGTCGGCTTGTTATAGGCAGCCCCCACACGGATGCGCACGGGCCAATCTGTGCTGAGGATTTCTTTTGTATTGTTTTTGGCCGCCTCGGTCGCATCGCTATGCGGATTCCGGGGCCTTGTCCCACTATCCGTGTGTGTGGTGAGCGGAGTCGGACATCAATGTCAAGGTCTACGAGTACGTCCGCATAATGCTGCAAAATCGACGATTTACTCCTATTTGAGTATTGGTGGTGTCCCACAGGGCATGATGCATGATGGACCTCTATTGGGGTCCGCCAGATCATGGTTGTGTTCCTTTACCTCCTACAATATTTTTTTTTTCTTCTGATTTTTAAAACAATAAAACGTCTTTTCAATTGTCAGATTTATTACACAGTTTGTGGGCATTAGAATCCGGGACTTAAACATGGACAAAGGTACTCTACGTGTAGGCAATTAGACCTTCTTGTTCTTACGTTTCCTCTTTTTCCTCTTCCTCTTTGCCACCAACAATAAGCTCTCTTAGTGACTTAGTCCTCTTCCTATCCTCTGTCTTTCTTGTCCACACGACTATTTAGTCATTTTTAAAAATATATAATCTTCTAGCATTTTTAATTAAAATTGCACTAGTTATTTTAGTCAAACATGCTATATAATAATTTTTAACATATTTAGATATTTTAGAAGCACAAATGAACACCAATAACTTACTAAAGGCTATTTATTTGGGAGAGGCAAAACAAACTTTTATTTACTTAGAATTTTAATTGATCTGATATTTTTTATAACTAAATTTGGAGGCTTTCTACAGTTGATGGAGGACAGGATAAGATTCTCCAAAGGATAGATACATCACAGAGCTTCACTAAGTAGAGGATAGATACATCAACAATCATATATTGGCTTGTAGAATTTAAATCACTCCATAATGTGGATGACATATCTAAAGTTTAAGGGAAAAAACTACGAATATACCAATGGTAAACAAAACACAAGAAGGTAACTTTTAACTTTGTGAGAGGAGAAGTTAAAACTTGGTCACTTAAATTAATATAATGTTCATGGAGTATATTTTATTTTTCATCTAATATTTTTTATAATTTTATATATTGTATGTAACAGATAGGTATAATTATATATCTTATATATTAAAAATTGCATAATTTTTTCATAGTATTGATGGTTTTTCTTTCATAGATAATTTGTAAAAAAATTTAACATCTTATTAGTAATTTTTTGTTACATTTATGTATATATGATCATTTGGAATTAGAGATGGCCTGTTGCCTATTATTATCATTTTCGCACTTTTTCAAGATGACCGAATTCTTATCACACCTAACTATGATGCACAAATATTAGTTATCTAAAATTTGTTGAATGATAGCTAATTACCATGTGATTCCCACAGGAGTTCATCTAATGGCTATTATAAAAGCTTTGCATGGGAAGCAGCGCCTCCCTCGATCAATGGGTACAGCAAAAAGCAATAGTACTTTTTTACTTTCACCCTTCCTTCGGCACTCTTTCCCCTTTCCCCTCTTTATTTCGGCTTTTGCTTTGCTTTGCTTCACGTGCACTGGAGACTGGAGGCTCCATCTTCTGTCGCAAAGTTAAAGAAGATAGAGAAGAGGCAGGACGAGACGGCTTATCGAGGGAACAGCAAGGCATTAAAGTGCACCACCATGCGGCCGCCGCATAGAGCTACCGTCCGCCGCTTCGCTGTTTTTTTTTTATCTTCTTAATAAAAAAAGGCCACAGCGCACGACCCATGACATTACAAACTGCTACGCGTTAAAACTAGACGCAAACAACGGCAGCTGAAACCAATTAAAATATTGCAAAAGCGGCGAGCTTTCTGCCATGCATGACCCCGTGTCATCCTGATTGATCCCTGTTCTTCCATCGTCATCCATGCGGCATGCAGAAGCAGGCGAAGAAAAGCATTCAACTCGGGCAAAGGAGGACGTTAAACACCATTTAATTACAGGCTTCACCATTCTACAGTAGCTAAGGGCACATAAAGGTACATCACCAACAAGAGAAAAACGATAACATGAAAAGAAAACTGGGAGTGGTAGCGTTAAAACGAGATCACTGCTTAATTAATTAACCAATCATCAGCGACGACGTCGGTGGCGGCTCGTTAAGATCGAAAGGCAAATCGCTCCCTAAATCCCGAAACAGAGACATTGCAGAAGGTGAAGGCGATGCCTGCATAGCCGGAGGTGGCAGGCCATCAACATGGGCGAAGCGGCCGAGAACGAGCGCAGTTGACGGTGGAGGTGTTGGATTAGGCTGCGGCGGGAGAAGCCAGAGGTGGCAGGGGAGGTTGAGATCGAGATGCGGCGGTGGCGGGGGCGGCGGCGGATTGGGGTGATAGGGGAAGTTAGTCTTGGCTTTGGCACCACGTAGTGACCGGGCGGCACGGTCGTAGGCAAGCGCAGCCTCCTCGGGGGTGTCGAAGGTGCCGAGCCACACTCGTGTTTTCTTCCATGGGTCTCGTATCTCCGCCGCGTACCTTCCCCACGGTCGCTTCCTCACCCCGCGGTAATGATGACCCTCACCTCGCGACGCCATGATTTCTTGCTCGATCTCAGGGAAGCAGAAGCACTGAAACAAAAGAGATGAAGAAAAGATAAGAAACAAGGAAAGGGAAGGAGGAGGAGGACAGAAGCTCCGAAACAAGATCTTAGGAGAGGCTGAGAAGTAAAAAGGAAGGGAAGGAGAAGAGAGAGGAGGAGAGCCGCCGCCCGATTTGACGTGTCGCAGGGGGCAGGTCATGTGACCGCTCTCTCCAACGCTCACTGCATTACCACATCCACCACCGCAGATTGACGTCAGCCCTACACACCTCTGCAGCCCCTCCCCACCTGCCGTACGGACTGTGGAGCGGCGCCTGCCGCCATAGCTTACTACTAGTATTATCATTATTAATATTCACTTTAAAACACCAGCCTTTTCTCTCTCTTCTTGTTCTCGGAGGCAGAGGCAATGCGCAGCGCAGCTACGCAGAGGAGAAAGGCGAAGGGAATAAAGGCAGTGGGAGGGGAAAGGGGATGCGTGTCGACCGGTGGATGGAGGAGTAGGGATGGGGGCGCTGCAGCCGGCTCTGCTGCCCCACGTGGAGCACAGCGGTGCCGTGTCGTGGGGCGGGGAACAGCAACGCCACAAGTTGCGTGCGTGCGTGCGTGCGTGCGTGCGTGGGCGCGCCGAAGAATCTCACACCTTGCAAGCTAAGACTACTTGGTTAAACAAATAAACTTGTGGCCCTATAACTGTTCTCACCATTGACAAGCCAGCCACTTTCATTAATTAATCTACTACTACTACACCAGCTCCACCACCGCCACCCCAACGAGTCGTGGAAAATGATGCCGTCTTCATCTTCATCGTCGTCGTCTCTGTCGCTGTGGTGGGGTGCGTGTACCTTCTGCTGCAGCTCAGCAGCGCCTGCGCGGCTCTGTCGCTGTGGACGGTGTGGCGCACTAAACGCAACGCGCAATAAATTAATTAAATGCTGCAATCAGTCTTTCTATTTAAACAGAAATATTAATTATTTTAAATGATTTAATGGCATGCTTCTTCTCTCTTTCGCCCCGTGACGGAGAGAGAGAGAGAGAATGGGAGGCCGCCTCGGGAATGGATGAGACTGAGAGACTGATGGTGTACGAAACACGTAACAGGGAGAGGTACACCAGGGGGAGGCGTGAGACGTTGCGAGTGTTGGTGTTGGCTGTGGGGGAGCTGATGAGTTGAGAGAGACAGCATATAATGCAACCGAGAGAGTCGTTGAGAAGGTAAAGATTTGATGGGTGAGGTGAGAAGGGAAAAAGGTAACACGCTTGTACTCCACGCCGCATGTTCGCACTTTGTATTGGTAAGCGATCATGATGATGCCATGCGGCTCCCCTACATTTGCACCCGTTGGATCCATCCCAGTGGCACCAAACGTGCGGCTGCGATTAACCCTGCCAAGATCCAACCGGAGGAAATTCCCGGTTCGAGCAATTTCATACACGACGCAGCATTCACTTCTCTGCTGGTTGGTTCGCTATTAACTATTTTGTTCAATTATTGTGTGCGACACTAGGCCTGGACGGGACAGGCCGGCCTGGGCTAGCAATGTTGCTGTCAGTTTAGACTTTGTGCCTATGCAATTAAAATGATGCTACACTAAATTTACAAGACGATAACAATTTCTCTACAAATTTACAAGATGATCACAATTTCTCTACAATTGATTATCGAACAAACTTTGTAAATTCAGATTTTATCCAAGTACTTAAGCGTAAACCTTTTGAGATAGATTAAATGATCACACAATCAAATTTAATTAATCTACAATTGTGATGGTAGATCAAAGTTCAAAACATTAATTCCATTTGTTATTTCATGACTATTGCGAGTTTATTTTGAGTTTTCTTCTCTATTGTGATTGTTCTGGTTACTAAATCTTACTAATTTCAAACATGTTGCATAAGAATTTAAATTGGGACCTTGAAGCATTATTAATTATAAGATGGAATGATCAAGTAAACATTATGATTTCTTGCAATCCGATTCTACATTAATTATTGCATAAGATAGTTTATCAAATTTAATAGACCTAAATGAAGCGAAGCACTTGGAACTAATTAAAATTGCGGCAGGAAAGCTTACATAGAATTGCTAGGATCGGCTTTCCTGCGACAGCGATGAAAAAACTGTCACATAATTAGCAGATAATTAAACTAAAACAAATGGGATTGAACTTAAAGTGAATTTCATGAAAAGATAGATAATAACACCACTCTCAACTACACATGCACACACGATATAGGAATGCTATTGATGGATTAAAGAAACTAAACAAAGCAACTAATGATTAGAAAGAACCAGTTCTATCCATATATAGAAATGTATCACTTTAAAAAAAAACACACAGAAAATGAGATCACTGATAGGAAGATCCAAGCAACTCAGAAGAAATCAAAAGAATGTTAACAAACATGGTGAATTCAAGAAACAAAAATGGCATCTTTAGGATATTCCTCTCAAGAGCTGTTAGAATTCTACTCGTCATTGCAATGTCTTTGTGCCCTTTGTTATTCATATCATAAATGCACCTACTTATACTGCTTTTTAATTACTCTCACTTGCGGTACTGTATGGACTTCCCTTTAGCTTCATTACACAATGCTATCCTCACTGTTTCTTCTTCCTCAGCGGGTGATCTGTGCAGGTAAATGGACAAATTGCGCTCACTCATACAGTTTCCATGAATGGCTGGATGTCCAATTCCCGATGTGCCTATTCTGTCATTCTTGGAAAATGTGCCTTCACAAAGACTTTCTCAGAACCAGAAACCAGAATATCACTCATTCCAACGATATAACTTAGAATTCAGCCTAATGGTAAGTGCACATAAATAATTTGTTGTGATCGTATATCCAGTAGCCCCCGCTCACCATGTTATAAATGATATGATGTGTTAAAACATTTAACAGAATAAATAAGAGTATCAAAATTTAAATTTTAATAACAATGAATATTGTAAAGATTAACTTTTAAATATATATATATAAATTATACTATAAATTTATTTGATACATAAACTAAGAGGAAAGTCATACTTTAAAATTAATCAAACTTTTAGATTATTAGAAAAATGAGTACAGATTGGATAGCAATGAATGCAGAGTCTAAAATTATGAATTGAAACATGGTCAGTATCACACACTTGATTAATCTCAGTCACACAAAAGAATGTTCAGAACTTTAGTATTACAAGGCATGATAAATTTTTCTAAAGATATATATATGAGTACGCATGGGAGTTTTCGGACTGCAATTATCAGCTAGCTTTAGACCCAGTAGGATAAAAAAATGACGAGTGCATTTCAGAGTGCTTATCCAAAATGGGCATCGTCCTTCGTCTTCGTCCAAATAGTTATTCTGATTTGATGCTGCTAGTTGAGAACAATGAAGGATACAGTTTTATCCTTTGGTGGGAAGAGAGGCAGGTTTGCTTAATTAATAACATTAAACTCTCAGAAACCGGTACGTCTTGATTATGATAATACCGATTACTGTGTTGCTCAGATAGCCCGAGGAGACAATATAATATAACTCTTGATAAAAGCAATTGATTCTTCACGAGTTACTCTTTCGTCGACAGAATTTTGCATTCTATAGGATGAATTTATGATATTTAATTATGGACTAATAAAATTGTGTTATTAAATTTAGATGCATAAATTAATATTAATATAAATAAAAATATATTTCCTTAGTAGTTAGAATCAATAATGTTGTAAAACAATTTCCTCATTCGAGTGGTATTAGAACTAACACAGAATGAAACATCATCTCAGAAAGATTGCTTATCATATTTGGATCCATTTAGAATCTTTCCTTATCATATCTTAGTTTTCAATTTTACATTTCCTTAGGAAATGGAATTGTATTGAATTCAGCTAATTGCTAGACTGATACATATATCTTTTATTATTTATCTGGGGTTCATTAATCTACCTTTTACCCGTTTAATTAAATTCGACAAAAGGTGGAACCTTTTGACATCATATTGTTATTTCATTTACTCTCCTTAAACCTCGATCGGTGAACAAGATAAGTGAATTCCTTCTCCCTCTTCTCTTATGACAGATGTTTTTGACAGACAACTAAGTTCTGGTTGTCCCCATATGACAGATTAGCTTCAAATTCTATCAAGCTGGTCAATCTTAAATTGGCCAAATTACAGCCACAGTCGAGACAACGTTGGACAACGTTGGCTGTTTAACTCCTCGATATGAGCTCAGCCATTCGGTATGAAAATTGTGCTAATTAACAAACCAGATACTGGAAATAATGAGAACAGTGACACAATAAAAATAGGTGTTAGGATCATCAACTTATACGGCATGACGTGGCATAAAACATTTGACAAATTCGCACCAAAAGTTCGTAGCATCCTTGCAGCCATGATGATTATCGTCACTAATCTTGCTTCTAATTTGTCGTCGTACAGAATTAAGCATAAAACAGAGAGTTTTCAATCAAATCAATACTAATGTCTAATTCATTATAGTCTAATATGAGAGTTTAGGACACCCTTGAGAATGTTGTTGTGCTGATCACATCACCATAAGATCAGTTTGGGTGGGCTGGCATGCACAAAATTATAAGTGCACTGGGGCAAAGTTGTTGTGTTTCTTTAATTAACCACAGCATGCCCAATAACTCACAAAAACACTTTTCCTGTTTCATGACCAAACATGTGTAGAGTGTCTCCTTGATTCCAATTTGGGTGGGCCTCTAGCTTCGAGTTATCATCGTCTATGTCACACCTGTCTTATCCCCTCCCCTGTGAACTATTAATGCGAGTCTTCTTTTACGTACGTTTCCCACTATTATTTTTTAATCTCGAGTTTAATGCCTCATCAATAGATCTTGCATTTGCTTATTAGAAGGTCTAATAGATTTATACTTGCTCATCATAGCTTATATTGTTAAGCCAAACCAGCGTCTTTTTTATCAAGATCCACGAAGAGCATAAAAAAAAGAGTTAGGTAAGTTACTAGTTTTAATTTATGCAGTATCTGGATGAGAGATGAGAGTGAAATTGAGATAACTCTACCATCACTTAAACTATTGAGAACTAATAATGAAGTTGGCAATATTAAAGGGGTGAGATCTCATTTTATTTGCTACTCTAAGATAGGGGGGAGGGGGGCCGAAAATGAAGATTTGTGGATTGAACACGCGACTTTCAAATCTTGGTATTTATGTGATGAGTGTTATTGTGCAATTTTAAAACAAGAGAACCAAACGTGACTAGATGTCGATATGGATCAAAGGGTACTAAAAAATTATAATAAACTGAAGTATCATGTATTGTTGTATGTGAAAAATTGGCCTGGAGTGCAGATGTAGAATGGAGAGAAAGGAGTTGGAAATGACAAAGATTCCCTCCATGGTTGAGATGGTAGGAGAGGTGAATTTGAGACAGGGACTGTTTTTACTTGGTTGTATTATCGCCAGCGGAACAAGGGTGAGGGAGGAGCTTTAAATGGGACGATATCATATCCTGCCAATCTCAAGAATAGACTTCAATACCGTCTTCCAGAATTCGAGTTTATCTCCTACTGATTGACCATTGACTTCTAACTTATAATGAAAATTTCCATATATTAGCACACTGAAAATAATTAAGATAATAGTTCTGGGAGATAATTTTCTGGATCTTCAACTCAATCTCAGGAACAGTCGAACTAAAGACAAAGGATTAGGTAGCAATTGTATTCCATGGTCAAAGTAAGAAGTTAGAAAGAATAGGTTTAGGTGGAAGTTGTCCCTGTGGCAGGGTACACTGGCCCGCAATTGGTGCTCTTAACTCCGCCAGCTGCAGCTGAGCAGAGCAGCACTTGCGCTTCAATTCAAGCCCCTTATTTCTTCAAGTTGAAGCTCTTTCATTCCCTTCTCCGCCTTTGCCTTTGCCATTCTCTACCTTCTCAAGGACAGCTGACACGTTTAACTTAATCTGCTTCGTCTTTGTTTAAACAACCCACTTTTCATTTGTTTATGCGTCACGAGGCACCGCCCCAAGGCAGAGGCACGTGCTCACGTGCCTCGGCCTTTAGTTTATTCCTTGCTGCCAGTCTCAGTGCCAGTGCTTTGTTAAATTTGATTAGATTTGTCTGTTTTTTTTTCCTTCCTAACTGATGTTCAGTAGCTCTGTAATCAGAGTATATAGTTAAACCCGGTGGTAAAAGTTAGGACCACTCGTGGATGGAGATGGCTATTGGAATGGAAGGAAAGTAGCTAGTGGTAGAAGCAGCAGCAGCCCGACAATAAATGGTCAGAAATCTAAGGAAAATTTCTTTTTTTGCTAACTGTTCCTCTGATGCCTTGCAACTGAACAGAGCTATAGAGATTGGAAAGTGCAAGAGCAAAGGGCGATCGGGGATTCTCCTTTAGAATATCTAGAAATTAACCTACATACAAGAATAGATTGAGGTGAGGTTTTGGTTAGTAGGAGGAGAAAAGAGAGAGATAGAGAAGAAATGGTGGGCTCCGGACGAGGGGACAGTAGGAGCAAGGAGGCGATGGGGATGATGGCTCTGCATGAGGCTCTCAGGAACGTCTGCCTCAGCTCGGATTGGACTTACTCTGTTTTCTGGACCATACGCCCACGCCCGTACTCTCTCTCTCTCTCTCTCTCTCTGCTACGTTCGCAAGCTCTTTTTTCGTTTCCTTAATTGCTGTTGATTAATTCGTTTTTATGAAACTGGCGAGCAGGAGGAGTAGAAGTGGCAATGTCTGCAAGGTGGTGGGCGACGACAATGGCAGCCTGTGAGTTGTCGCCACTAATTGCTCGTCTGATTTCTTGTAAAGATTTGAATCCTCGTCCAAATTTGCTAATTCCCTCAGGGATATGATAAAAATGTAGGATGTTAATGTGGGAAGATGGATTTTGCCAGACAAGTGCAGCAGGGTGCGTGGACGGGGACGATCCTGTGAGGAAGGCCTTCAGCAAGATGTCCATTCAACTCTACAACTATGGAGAAGGGTGGGTAATCGGTAGGTGCTGAGGGATAATCATTGACCATAGAAGAAACAACTCTTCATTCTTAATTAGCACCTTCCCTTGCGTCATTACCTCTTCAATCATTTTCTGTTAAAATAACGATTTGGATCACTTCTGTCTGTCATTGGTTAGTGAATTGGCCAAAAGATGAGTGTGGTTTTTCTTTCTTTTGCTAATGGTTTGCGGTTGGGCTTGAGCTGAGAAATTGATCGAACCGTGCAGCTTGATGGGGAAGGTTGCTTCTGATAAGTGTCACAAATGGGTGTTCAAGGAACCTTCGGATCAATGCGAGGCCAGCATCACCAGCTACTGGCAGAGTTCCTTTGATGCTGTACGTCGTAGCCAGTCTCTGTTTTTTTTTTCCCCCTTGTTTTTAACCTTTTAGTTGACAAAAGAATGAGAATCATTGTGCCTGCAAAAGAATGAGAATCGGATGCCTTATAAACTTTAATCTCGCTGGTCTTTCTAGGCATCCATTTGCATGCATTAAATCATTGTGACTGGAGCTTTATTCTTTGTTTTGCTTTGTGAATGCAGCTTCCACCAGAATGGACCGATCAATTTGCCTCTGGCATTCAGGCAACACACTTTTCCCTTTTTAATTTTCTTTTCTAAACTTGTAAACTACTTTTAGTTAAGTTGTGATCTTTGGATCAGACTATAGCTGTGATCCAAGTAGGCCATGGCCTCCTCCAACTTGGTTCCTGCAAGATAGTAAGTGTTAGTTGCTGATTTCCTGCAACTTGGATTATGTGTATTTTTATTTTCTAAAGATCACATTAAGATTCAAACTTCGGAACACATTAGATACCAGAGGACCTGCATTTCGTGTTGAGAATGAGGCAGATGTTTGAATCGCTCGGGCACCAATCCAGCTTCTTCCTCTCTCAGCTCTACTCCTCCAGGAACAGCAGCGCTACTTCCTCTGTTGCATTCAATCAAATGCCTGCTCCGAATCCACCGTCGCTCTACAACTGGAGCCACTCTGCCTCTCTGAATTCTCCCGCAATGTACCAACCTTCTCCCCATGGTGGATTTCCTAACAACAAGGACTTCACCCGCCTCTTCCTTCCTCGCTCCGCCGGAGCTCAACTGGAAGAGCCGGATCCAGACCTGCGCTGGCCCAATGGCCTCTCTTTTTTTTCTGCTCTCACAGGAAAACCAGACGATGCCAAGATTCTATTCAACTCCGAGGTGATGGGAGACAAGATTCAGCATGCTTCTGTGAACCTTTACGGCAACGGTGACGAGGCGAAGGGTGTTCTCGATACTCCAAGTATCCATGGCCATGGAGGTGAGGCCGTGCTTGGTGTGGATAACACAGAGGACTTCTTGAGTTTGGAGAGCCACTCCAGCAGAACCAGGAAAATGGAGAATATGATGGAGAACTACTTGAACTAGTTTACTGTACTTCTGAGATTGTTTCGTCTCCTGTTAGGATTAAACCATCTTAGTTTGATCAAATTTGCTCTCCGCTGTCATCAGCTGCCATGGCTTCTTGTTGTACATTTTCACGATGCTACAGAGTAAAATGTGGCATCTTCATTTTGATGGAATCTAATTTCAAATAATTAAGACAAATATTTGAATTTTATAAATTAACCTGCTAATTTCTTTTGCAGTAGTTCAAGTATCACATTTTCGCAATTATAAAATTAGCGACGGAGACAGCCCCATATTTTCTGCTGTTAAGACGAAGTTATGAAACTGTCTGCGACACTTGTGCCAGGCAAGCTTGAAGTGTATATAGCTGTTATTGATTCAATTTAAACTGTTTGTTCAAACTGGTTCCTTTCTGGCACAACAACTAACTGTAGAACACAAGCACGTTATAGGATACGATACGACGAAACTCACAGATTGGCAAATAGTGTGTAAAGGTCAACACTCGTTTTTCTTTGGGGACAATTGTGCAGCTGCTTGCATACTTTGTATAGAAGCAATAAATGTAGTGTTTGCATTGTTTGAATGCGTTGTCTGCACGAAACACTATTGAGACCATAGCTATCTCTTTCTTGCATATTATCAAAGAATTATTGTCACTGCCATGTTGACATCTCTCCCATGCACAATTATGAAGCCAGGATCCCATCAGGTTTTCTGCCATTAGAGTCCGAGACCAAACACAGAGGTGGACGAACCCATCAAAATCTACATATTTGTCTCCTATCATATAGATGGAAAAAGTAGAGTAGACTAAGTTCCACTCTTTTGTTGTTTATCTTCGTCGTAGTTAAACTGTTTTCAATATCAAAAAGTTTCATGAAACTTATCTATGGAAATGCACCTTATCGACAAACTTGTTCCTGTGGCAAATTATGATCCAGAACTCATGCTTCGCTATTATTTACCATCTTTGCTATTTATTTGTTGAACCAATCCCATTGTCTTTCATAGAAATAGTTGTCATTGTTTGCACTTTACTTTGATTCGATTCATTATAGATATTTATCAATACTCACATTAACTGCAAATGATATTGTGGGGGTAAGCAGTGAAAACCTAATCCATGCATGCTTCCAAGAACATTTGAAAAGAACTGAACCTTGTAACTACCATTGGCATCATCTCCGTTTACTTCCAATACAATCATTCCTAGGCCAACCTCCGTAGTAAAGGCATGGCATGTGGACTCAACCTCGAAGCTACCAAATTTCAGGTGCCCTGCATTCTCTTCTTCAATCTGAAAGAGCAGTGTCAACTGTTAGATCATCAACGACCATTCAGTGACTGATCATGACCCGCAGGCTGCCGCATGTTATGTGTCCAAGAGAACAGTACAAGTTTTGATTGGGGAACTGCATGCACGATCCAAATTCATGTCATGAGTTCCACAGCCATGAAACGATCGATGGAGAATATCCATCGAAGTTTAATTTTCAGAGGCGACGTCGAAATCAGGAAAATAGAAGGCCATGGAAACTTGTGTTACAAAAGCAAGCTAAGCGTGCCAATTAATAATGAAAAGTACGTACGTCATGGAGACTTTTAACACAAGACTTGTTTAAAAATAAGGTTTTTTAAGCATGATTTCAGGGATGTTGTCTCGCTGCTCGAGTATCAAAGTCAGGGGTTGGCACTCAGTAGCAAGTTAACTTATATCGGGGATGTTGTCTGTTAGGCACGGACCCCGTTGAGGAGCAGTGTTGCTGTTTTTTTTTTACAAATAAATTAACTATTGTCCATTAAGTAACTGTTTGGTAAACCACTCTCAATGCAATTGTTACCTTCAAATTATAAAGGCGAGATTTAAATATTTTCCAATCCTGGATAATTGCCCTATCCACTCCATCCTTTTCCTAATCCCAATGACCCAATCTCCCAGGATCGAATAAATAATGCCTTCACTGCCTGCCCTACAGACATCTGCTCACAGAGCTACAACCCTACTTCAATCCCCGTTTCAGCTGTACCTCTAACCCTAAAAGAATAATAATAAATTTGAGGTATCGAACTGTTACTTCAAATCATATGTTTGTTATTCTATATATTTCAAAATTTATAGTATATAATCACATGCTTATGCCTGTTATACTATTTAACTGCTAGTTATATTGTATATTGGACCAATTCGGCTGAAGTAACACATTAAACTAGCAATATGTTAATCCACAAGAGACATCTAGAGCAATACTTAATCCTATATTATCCTACAAATGAAGGCATTTTGGTGCTATTGTTCTTTCATCTCACCTACAATTTTTTAAGCTCAGTGTTTTTGAAATTAAGTTTCCAAATCTTGATTTGATGAATTGAATTAATCGAAAGTATAATTCCAAGTGTTTGAGTTCAGGCTTTAGGTGAGAGAGCAGCCCTTGTGCAAAACAGTTCAAACTCCCATGCACCTCCTACCTAAAGTGACCACCTGTCCTTGGCAATGGCCATGGCAGACGTCCTACCTTATCTCTTCCCTCCATGTTGCATGTTCCATGTTCCATGTTCCATTCCCTTCCTCCTCCATCACCTCCCTGTCCCCACCTTCCACTCCCCTTCCTTCCCCCGCCCTCCACCCTATAAATAAACACCTTCCCTCCTCCATCCTTCCCATCTCGAACGCTGATCTCTCAATCAATTAGCCACCTTTAATTTTCTTCACTTGTAATCCCTTCACCAACATGTGCAATTCCAAGGACAAGTCCGGCCATGCAATGGAGATGGCGGATATCGGCGGCCGTCCGGTCCTGCAGCCTGCCTCCAACCGCATCGCCCCGCTGGAAGCTGCTCGGCCGCTGAAGAAGACCTTGCAGAAGTCCCTCTCTTTGCCCTCCTCGTTCGCCAAAAATGCAGCTCGAGCGGATGGGGATCACATTGCTCCTGTGACTCCTACTAAGCTCTCGCCCCCTGTCTCGCCCAAGCCAAAGCAGGCCAAGGCTGCTCCTCAGCGAGGCATTGAGTCCAACGGGTTGAATACGAGCAGTGATAAGATTGTGGTGCCGAAGCCGACTCCCACTAAGCCGCCGCGTCTAGTGATGAAGCGGTCAATGAGCTCCGTCGGAACCGGCCAACTGGCCGTGTCGCCGGAATCGATGTCCTTGCTTGGTTTTGACAGGGCTCCCGGCAGCATCGCCGCGGCGCAGAGGGAGCACGCCGTGCTCGCTCAAGCGCAGCGCAAGATGCGGATTGCGCACTACGGCCGCACGCCGTCGAAGCTTGACGGAAAGGTGGTTCCTGTTGACTATTCAACGCTCAATGATGTGAATAGCCAAGATGAGAAGAGATGCAGTTTCATCACATCAAATTCTGGTGAAAAAATGGCCTTTTTTTTACTCCCTTTTCCCTTCAGCGAGATCTTTGAATTGTCACTAATTTCTTGTTCTACGATTTAGATTCTGTGTATGTTGCATACCATGATGAGGAGTGGGGAGTGCCCGTCCATGATGACCGGTAAGCTTCCTTCTCTCCTGTCTTTATCTCTCTGCGTAGAGACTAGACTAAAGCAGTTGGTTCCTTTTCTTGCTTTTTTTTCCTTTTCTTTTCACAGGATGCTATTTGAATTACTAGTACTGGCAGGAGTTCAAGTTGGTTTGGATTGGACAACCATATTGAAGAAAAGGGAGGAATTCAAGTGAGAAAAAACAAAAATTATTGAATGTAGAATCCATAAAGCTACACTAAGATTCAAGTTTACTGATATGCCTACTGGGTTTGCAGGGTTGCTTTTGCCGAGTTCGACGCAGAGTTGGTGGCCAAGTTCACTGAGAGGCAAATGGCATCAGTTTGTGCAGCTTGTGTGTTGGATATAGGAATGGTTAGGGGAGTAATCGACAACGCTAAGAGAATCCTTGAGGTATTTGAATAACTACAATGTTAATTTGGTCCTCTTCTGCATTATTTTTTGCATGCTTTCACTCTAAAAAATTCTACATCAGCAAAACAACCTTGTTCTCTGAAAGGACTAGTAGTTCTCAGAACAATCCTAATAAAAAAACATAAAGAATCCGCTTAATTATTTCTGAAAATCCATAATAAAGCCATAAAGGATCACAATTACGATATAGAGACTTGGTGAATTTGACTACAAAGAAACACCCCAAAAAATTAAATTATAAGGAGGAAGCAGCTGCTAGTTGCCTCCTTTAACAACCGATCCAAATCTCTAATAGCACTCTGATAAGTACTCTGGGCTACCTGTTTAAGTTTTAACGTGAATGAGGTCAGGGGACCTCAACCCACATTAAAGATTATATTGTAATGCTCTTTATCCTACAAAACTTAGCAATATCACTGAAAAACTACAAGCACTCTGAAAGTGCTCCTATTTTTAACACATGATTATTTATGTCACTGGTATATATCCATGGCATGAATTCACAAACGTCAAGTAAACTCACTTCAGCTATTCTCTCCTGTTTATATTTGTTAAAATTTAGCATTCTTCAATTTTGAATTTTCTAATTAGACAGCACATGTGGCTGGGTGGACAGGTCAGAAGAGAGTTTACATCATTTGCCAATTACTTGTGGGGGTTCATCAACCACAAACCCCTCTCGCCCAACTACAGGTCGTGCAGGAAACTCCCGGTTAAGACATCCAAATCAGAGTCCATCAGCAAAGACATGGTGCGCCGTGGGTTCCGGTTCGTTGGCCCGACCGTAATCCATTCCTTCATGCAGGCTGCCGGGCTGACAAATGACCACCTCGTCTCATGCCCCCGCCACCTTCATTGCTCCATGACAACAACAACCAATGCCAATGGCCATCCTGCTTCCACTCTGACCGTCACTTTGTAAATTGATTAGCTAAGTGAGATTAGGTACCCTCTCCTTATTTGTAATAGAGGAATCTAGTGAGCTGTGACCACTTGTGTAACATGGTTGTCAAGTGTGTGTTTTTTCTTTATTTTTCTCAAATCTAATGATAGGGATGCTAAGGGAGGAGATTGCATAATTGCATGTGCCGAGGGGACATGGCATGTGAGCTGACAGCAATTAGCATGTATTATTGCCATGTGATATGACCACTACAACCTCAATAATTCCTTGAGCCATCATCCAACCCAGCTTCCTTACAGATCATGCCATTGGGGAAGAAGAATATATATTTTAATAACAAGCAAGCAATTGCTTTCCCTACTACTTTTCTTCTGTTTTAAGGTTTTTTTTTTTTTTTTTTTTTTTTCTGTGTGTGTGTGTTTGTGTGGTTTTGCATGCTTGGTCGAAAAGGCTGAGATATGCCACCCACCAATCTTGTGGAATTGTGGGTTAAGAGAGGAGTAAGAAATATAGAATGTGAAATTTCAATGTGGTTGACAATTAAATGTATACCTTTTGCATTGTTTCTCTTACCGTTTGCCAGAAGATCTTTAGCTTTGGTGTATTCCAGCTGCTGATATTTTTAGCTTATGAGCACAGAATATGGGCTGATAATATTTTGTTCAAAAATTAAAAAGTGCCTGTTATTTTCGTTATCATCAAAAACGAATCCATATTAAAAAATATATTTAAAAAATCTCATTTTATTTTTCAGCCTTATTCTCCTTTTTAAACTGTTATAATAACTTTAAATTAAATAAAAAATTCCTTCAACATATCAAAATTATTATAGGTAAAATACTATTATATTAAAATTTTTTTAAAAAGTTAATTAAAATTAAAACAACTTAGTAAAATAAATGTTAAAATTACTCCAATTAATTTACTAATCAAGCATTTTATCAGCATAAAGCCAGTAAAAATATATATATACACACTAAGAATAAACTTTGGAAGATTAGACTATCTTTGTTCAAGTACAATCTTCCACACAATTATATTTGATGGACATTGTCATTGTTTTAGTTTAACGCATCGTCCAGCATTGCTTGCGCATACATATGAATCTCATCAACTCCATTTTCAATACATTAAACATTATAAGAAGAGAAACAATCCTTTTTAAGTATACAGGTTAATACCTCCTATCTGAAATCTCCCATTTGCCTTACCATCTTTAACGGCTAGGAATTTAAATCTAGCAAATCAAGATTCACAATTGTTAAATTAGCACGCAATTAATTAGAGATAACATCCAAGTAGCTTCAATAGAAATTTACCTGAATAAATTAGACTTGAATTTCATTTTTACTGTAAAAGCTTTCCGTTGGAAACGTCTATCAAATATCTGAGACTTCTGTTCATCCAAGAGAATCCATGTAGAACCTCCAACTTGCTTTGCCTCTAAAATCCTTCAAAACAAAGTTTCACTATAATTAGCATCAGGCTTATTATGCGATGGCCTTGTCATCCTGCGTTGCTAGTTTGACTTGTGCAATAGTTGAGTCACACGAGAGCAACATTTTGTCAATATACAAAAAAAAACATCGTCTAACTTTCCTAGGTATCAAGCACAAACAGGAGTTATCATTGAGCTACTTAGATGGAAAAGAATCGGTTAGACTAATAGCAATATGTAATCAACTATAGTAGGCCACTATAGATGTGATTTTTACAGAACTAAAATAAGTATTAGACGGCAGAAAAAAAGAGGCAGAGATAATATAATTTGACATCTCTCAACATGATCAAGAATGTGTTGATAATGGAATATCTCACCAATCCATTGGATCTCTTTCTGGAGCATCATTAGCAGATACAAAATCATAAGACTGAAGCTCGTACATTTGTTCATCAGGAACTTCATAAATGAGCCAACATCCTGAGAAATTGAATTGACGGAACCAAATGGCATCACCATTCAGATAACTAATTAGTTTTATAAAAACAAACTCCAAAATGAGATCAGTTAATTTTTCAAAATAAATTACTTAAACCAAGAAAGGGATTAATAATTTAGTACAATGTATGGACAGAGACAGGAGTGGAGGATTTGCAATGTACCATTCATCAAAATGAGTTTTGCTACAAATCCAAATTGCAAACGGAACACTAAAGTTCTCCAGTTGCATGATCAAATTGCACTGAAATCTTTGATGTTTGGTACTGGTTAGAAACAATAGAATTGACCTATAAAATTTTCTAGATATATTTCTTTAGAAAAGCATACCTACCATATATGTCATCTTAGTGTAATAATCTACACGTTTAATCTCTTTGGAAAAGAAATATTATTCTAAAGATATTAAACATAACAGAATTGCCACAGATCTTTAAAAAATGCATATACTTTAGATAATTAGCAAAGTCTAACCAACAGTTAGATATTAACAATAGCTATGCAGCATATTGGAAAGTTCAGATATATATTTGTGTCATTGGTTGTGTGCACATCTATAATAATTTCAGTCATTCTACCAATACGTTATAGTAGTAAAATCTGGTTAGGTGCAAAAATGCACAAAGAAACATCACGTAGAGGTAAATAGGATCTTGAAATAAAACATGACAATTTGAAGTGATTTAATTGACCTACCTTTTGCTCCATTTGGTTCTTCCCATTTAGTAGAAAAAGTACCATCAAACGCTGATGCAGCCTAAAAGTTGCCATAATTAGAATACTCAAAGAACCAGCAACTGAAATTATTAACAATAACTGAAAGCTAAGATGGTCAATTGAAGCTACTTACAATCCCTGAAGGAAGTTCTTCACCACTTGCAAGAACTAAACCAGAACATAATCTATTAGGTGTAGGAAATTGCAAAACTTTGGGAAGGGCATTCTTTCCTTTGATATTATCAATTATTTCATTAATCACATCCAATGTCACTGGCAAAGCAATAGAAGTTTGAACAGGATCAGCAGATAAAGACACACAAAACTTTCCATCATCAACCCCTATCTCTAGCTTCAAGGAAGTGGCTGAAAGCAATCTTTTAATGCAGAAAATCATCTCATTAGAGATCTGAGATTCCTTCAGCTCCATGAAAGATGTTCGATTCCTGAAGGACTTACTCTTCAGATCTTTCATCAGTCTTTCAGTTGTCTCTAAAACTCCAACAAAGTTGGCTAATGAAAATTTTTCAGTAAGCATTTGTGAGCACAACATAGCCATGGAAGTGTAAATTGCTGAGACATGAACATCTACACATGATCGTTTTGGGCAAGAACTGCTTAATGAGTAGCTATCACCCGAACCACACTCAAGTCTTTCTCTTCGCCATTCTATAGCACCACTTTGCCTTCCAGGTAATGAAATGGAGACATCCGATTGGCGATAAACCTCTCTCTCAAGTTCCTCTGCTTCTTTCTTATCACGATCTTCAAGCATTATGAGTAATTCAGCTGAATATCCATTTCGACATTCTTTTCTTATCAAGGAAAGAACTGCAGCAATGTTGGTTTCTGTCGCAAGGCTCCGTCTTGATAAGACCTGAAAATAACTAAACATGATCAATTGTTTCCATGAGGAAAAAATTAGATAGCAACTCAGCACCCTATGTTAACCTCATGCCACTTTCTTGTGTATCTTTTTGTAACATCATAAACTCCATCTTTAGCAATAGCTATTGTGTAGTTCAGCTTCTTGTTCCAGCTTCATCAAAAAAAAAAAAAAAAAAGATTTTCAAGTACCCTAAACCATAAGTTGTCGAAGTAGTAAACATACCCCTTTTCATACAATAATGGATTATCATAAACCCCTTCACACGGATCAAGATGCATCCATCTGCACATGCTCTCACAAATTAGTGGCAACAATTATAAGACCATCTGAGAAAAAGTCAAATATTACTGTGTAACATTACCTCCCTAAAGATAGAGAAAAACACTCCGTCCATACATGATCCGTAAAATCTACTATCTATGCATGAATCATAGAAGAAAAGAACGTAAGAAAAGTTTCAAATAAATTGAAATTCATAAAATTGTTGAGATTGTCCACTGAAGCAGTGCAATAAAACATAGAAGATTCTTAGATTGAATGAATCCCTAGTCAAATGATAATGAAATTAGTCTGTGCTTCAAAGAAAAATATGCCATTAAAGGTTCAGCCAATCATTTAATCTTGATGACCTTTTCCTTTCTGCACATGGAATTAGTAAGACACTCATATGTTGAGAAATACAGAAAGTTATTAGAATTATGAAAGGAATCTAAATCGTAAAAAATTTAATATAATGCTTATGCTTCATTTTTCAACATTACCAAACGAGCTTCATAACCAAAAGCCCGACAATAGAGCGTAAAGCAATTAGCCCATTCTCCACACCGACCTCTCCTGGTTTCTAGAAGCTGGAAAACAGATGTTTAATAGTGGTGGCATTAAAGGACTTTGGAAGATTGGGCATACCGATATTAGTTAAAAAGCAATTACCTTGAGTGGATCATTGTACCGTGGAAAACGGGTGATACTGGAACACATTTTGCATCTGAAAAAGATTAAAAATCAGTGAGAAGTCAAGGAAGGGCATTTAAGTGATAGATTAGGTGTTTCAGAATGAAAAAGTGTTGATCTATACTCCATGGAAGTCAGAAATTAAAAAAGTACCAAAGGAAAGCACGAGACTACAGCATAACAAGTTGTCTCCCTAAACCACTTTAAACACGTAGACTTTATAGGATTAATGATATTAATTAGAGAGTGATAGCATATTCTACAAGATGACTAACTACTCTGTCAAAGGAAACTAGCCAAGTAGCCACCAAAAAAACAAAATGGAGTATCATGAGTTTAAAAATTATGACTATAATGAACAAACTATACCATTCCAAGCGGTAAAGGTCTGGTGAAAAAAATGAGAAATGAAAACAGGTCAAGCAGTAAATAAATCAGCTTATTAAATGCAATGTAGAACACATATACGATTATTACGTGCAGGATAGGAAATTACACACACACACACACACACAATCTCTTGATCGCCTCTCTCCTATTGACAATTACAACTATTATGTTTCTAGTCTCAAATTTTTAAGGTAAATATTAACTGGATCAATATAAAAGAAACTTGGGTGAATCATGTACAAATATATCTAAGATATGTAAGATGACATCTTGATATTAAATAGATACCTATAAATCTCAACACGATGACCACCAAATTTTTTCTCAGACTGTTCGGGGCTGCCCATGCCGATGTTCATAGTTTCGCCACTGCATTTTTCGCAAGACGGGGAATTAACCCATCTGCAAAATGTAAAGTAAATTAAAGGATATATAGTTGACTCATTGAGACAAGTGTTTTATAACCGCAGAAATAAAAGTGGCAATCTCCATTAAATGTTTATAAACAGACAAATAAAGATTCTAAAGCTCAACTATTAATATGACATATCTTGGAAGATGATAAACCTACTTGGGAAATGATATAAAGTTCAACAATTCCAGAGCGTTGAAGCCAAAATTTCAAAAGTCAAAAGTCAGCTATAAATTTCCAATATGTTTTAACATCCAATGCTTGGAAAATTGCAGCATCAATTCAGAGTCCTATAAGTTCCTTATGTGAGTCTCTATTAGTCCTTTATGTTCCCTATGTGAGTCTTTATGAGTCCTTTGTGTTTCCTATGTGAGTCTTTACGAGTCCTTTATGTTTTCTATGAGTTTTGAGAGTTCTCTTAATTTATGTGATGCATTCTCCCTATGGTCTGATGTCTAGGAACCTTAGCTGTGATACCTATGCTTCTACAATCTCTCTACAATTCCACTTAATTCCAGATTTCTACTCCCCAAACCTTCCAACACTCAATCTCTCTTCTTGGGCCGCATCAGGTTAATAATCCTGTAAATTGACCTACAAGATATATGACAATGCTCATTCAGAAAGCACAATGCAAAGTTCTATATTGTTAATTCAATAACCAAGAAAAATCATTCTAGCCATTTGAAACTATAATTTCGCCTATTCATTAACAAAGGTAAGCTTGTTCATTCATCTTGTTGAGTGTATTCTAGCATTAAATTTGACTATATATGAGCATAAATTTTCATCTAACCTTACCAAAACTTCCCAAGACATTCTCACCAAGCCTTTTCCAATGTAAACCCTCAAATAAACATCATATTGTATGCCTTAAATAAAATTCAATTTGGAGGAGAACCAATGTATGTCCATCTCCCAGTGACAAGAGACAACCTAATACATTTGGCTATCACACAGCTAAAAAAGCAAAGTAAGGAAAGGCAACCAATGCTAACACCAGATAAACTTACAAAGGGTTATAAAACAATTGCTTCTTTTAGAGAGATTTTAGATTTAAATCCTCTGCCCTAAAAGTGACTTTGGCTATTTTTGCTACAATGACTTGGCAAGGAGGGGACAATGTTTACTTTAGTTAATTTACAAACATAGTTTACATTAGACGCTTAAGCTCAAAAGAATCTATTAAGTAACCTTTCATGCATAACTAGTTAAATCAACACACTCTGGGTTTCAGGCATCTTCCTTTGCAGGAAACTAAAACAGAGAGAAGAAACTTGAGAGATAAATGGCTTTAATTCACTCTCACGATTGCCATTTTGTGTGTATATTCATTATGCATGTATCTGCCATGGTTTGAGTAGCAATTTCATAATAATTTCAACTACCCATGATTTTGGTTAACCTTCTGCTTGTTCATTGGTTATTTATGGCATAGAAACACCCAAAGATCCCAATCCTCCAGAGCTCTAGGACACTTCTTTGGTTATTCTAGCCCACAAAGAAACGGAATCTTGGATGAATGTAAGTTCAAACAGATGCTTTCAGCAGGGTACATTACATTTTAGAATTGTAAAGTAAAAATTATCAACCTGCTTGGGCAGTAAATTTAATGTGCAAAAAGAATAAAAAATAAACACACACTACATGCAGGTTCAGATGCAAACTGACATCTCATTGTAAACCATGAGATATGGGGGTCACAAGTACCATGAACAGGTAAATAAACTGTTCAACTGACACAGGCATGTCGACACCAGCATCCCTTGTATTCCCCACAGCTCATTTCCCTACACGGCAAGGCCATCAAGAAAACAACACCCATGTTCCCTCCATGTTAAGTGCAGTGAGACTTAATGTCTAGACCAGCAGCTTGTCTTCTTCCTATAATGCTTCTATAACCTGTGTCATTATTTAGTTTCTCAAGCAATACTGTTTCTTCTTCCTATAATGCTTCTATAACTTGTGTCATTATTTAGTTTCTCAAGCAATAACTGTTTCTTCTTCCTATAATGCTGCTGTAACTTGTCGTACTTATAGTTTAGTTTCTCAACCAACATATTTAATATGAGTATAAAGACTAATAAATCACCTGATAAATCCTCATCAGTAACAATTAAATTGTCAAAGCAAATATTACAGTTGATGCACTAACTTGTGTTAGTGTGACACCAAAATTCCTTTTTTAGTTTCTCAACCAATACATTTCAGTATTTGTACCATCTTCTTCTTCTTCTTTGACTTATCGTTCCTTTTACATTTTAGTATTTGAGATGCTTCTTGCGCATTCCCACTTCTAGCACATTCTATCTCTGGATGTAGAGACTACAAAACCTTGTTACAAGATCTTCTCATATATCCATCATTGACAATTAAATGGTACAAGCAAATATTACTTATGTTCACCAACTTGCACTAGTCATATGATACCAAAGTTTACAGCATAATAGGAACGACATCTTCAATACTATCATGTTGGTTTAGTTTCAAGATTAGACATTTCAGAACTTTACTGCATCTAATTCCTCAAATGTCCTTGGTTGTTTCAAAAATGAACCCTTGTGAGTGCAAAGTTTGCATCCCCAAATTATCACACATAATCAACAAAAGTAGATGACGACATATATGACCTCAAAAGGGGTTTTACAACCACCTCTAAGATCTCATTTGTGTTGAGATAAAATATGCCCTGGATGTGCAGGTTAATTTACAAATCCAAGGATTTTAGATACATTGGTAAAGATCAATTTGATTTGTAGTATCAGTGTATAAATTTTACTATTTTATGTGTACTGGTCAGTGTGACTAAGCATACCATCAGTCTGTTTCTCCCTGTACCTGTCCAAACATGTGCTTTTTACTAGCATCAGACTGTTATAGTATTATTTTGAGTTCTCTAATGAATTTTCATCAAACTATAGCTAGAGTAGGTTGAACATTATAACAATTATACGATAAACAGAAAAAAGAAATAGCCAAAACAATTGCTCTGCAGAAAGGTAATACCCAAACTGAATCATCTTCTAAGCATTGCAAACAAAGAAACATTTTTGGGGTTTTTAGAATCACCTGAATGATTGTTTGAACCAGAAAAGCAACTGTAGCAAGACTGCATGATCTAATTCATTCTTTGAAGGTTTGAAGATTCCCTCCTATTACAATCAAGGAACCAAAAGTTTATGGAATCAAATAATTCAAGTTATAGTCAATCAAAACATTGTAGAAAAATTGGAATCGGTTCCAGAAAGCCCTAAGTTGATTTAAATCAATTTCTAACCTATCAAAACATTTCCAAACATGGTAACTCGAATGGCAAAATTTGGATCTTGTATATTGAACCTAAGAGTACAAATAGGTATCATTGCACTAACCACAACTCAATGTAATTTTGGAATCACAATTATAATTTTTTCACATACTGACTAGAAGCAGTATCATTATGAACCAGTCTAGAGTTTCTGGAATTTGGTCAAAATAGGATTTGGCTTGACTCCACCAACACAAGGCCTTCATCACAGTCAACTCAAACAATGACTGTCCTATTGATGGAAGCAGTCAAAAGTGGAAATGTCCTGCTGTACTCTAGCATCAGCGATTTACTATATTATTTTCTGTCAGTTATTCTAGCATTAGAATCACCCACGTTTCTCTTACAAATATCTACTCTATAGTTCTTTTTCATTAAATGACGTTGATATGGGCCATTTTTGTGTAAAAATCTATCATATGCAGCACTTATGCTTTATCACAGCTTCCTTCTGAATTTATGGTACAATTCTGTCGTTGAAGTTTAATCTTTCCCCGTATCCATTAGAGATAGAATGCCAAGTTAGTATTATAAGTACCTTAGCAAGGGAGACTGATGCCTTCTCCTCAATCTCGTCAAAAGGAACTGTCTTCCGTGCAGCATCTTGGCGGACAGGATCCTCATACTACATTTTTTTCATACTATATCATCAAGTGTCATTCTACCAAGGGGGAAATAATCTAAGAACTCAAGATCACAAGCTGAGTCAACTGACCATGAGAACCTGCTGAATGTATGGACGGATTCTCTGCTCAAACTCTCCCCCATCACTCCTGACGGCATATTGTTGGAGCATAAGTGCCTCCTCTTCTGCCTGGTAATAACAACATAATCAGTTCCAACAGATAACTGAAGCTTTATTAATGACGAATTGATTTCTTGAAATGCGGTACAAAAAAATACCTGCAGCATACGGGCCAGTTCCTCGTCTGATTTCTCGACCTTAATAGAGGCAACAGGTAACTTCAAAGTCCACTAAATCCATTTCTAACAAAGCCTTTTCCTAGTACGAGAAGAAAGTAGGAGGGGGGTGGGGGGACGAAAACGAAAAAGAAACCTGCAACATACGAGCCAATTCCTCGTCGGATTCGTCAACGTTGGTTGCTCTTGAACTCTCCCCCGTTCCATCTTGAATGGACACCAGAAGAAGATTTTCCGAAACCCATTCAAGGTCTGACTCATCCGAGACAACAACACCCCCATTCTCCACCAATATCTGAGTTAGAGGGAAAAGTCAATCGTCTGGGATTTTTCAATCATAATCAAACAGACAAAATCAAATGGGAACAGATCGAGGGGAAAATAGTACCTTTTGATCCTCAGGCGGCACGGAAGTGACGGAGAAGATCTGATACTGGAGAACCTAGCAAACCGAAGAAGATAATCGAGAGCAAGCACAAAGCATGAGTGATAAGAATCAATAAGAAAGAACATTAAGGATTACCTCGAACCCTAAATCTGTGTCGCACTCAATAGAGAATTGGGTGTCGCCGTGACGGACGAACAAATTGCGAGACACCATCGATTCTTCTTCTACCGCTGCAAACGATGCTTCGCTTCACCACGATGCTTCGCTTCGGTGAAGAAACTTGGAACAAAAAATATAGTACGATTCCTTTTTTTTTTGCTTAAAAAGGGCTTAAATGCTCCAACTGTCATTAAAAAAATAGTTTTAATTGAAATAAATATATGAATTATAAATATTAAAAATACCAAAATTTAATAGTCAGTAAATTAATATATATATATATATATATATACATATTTATAATTTTCTAAACATTACAATCATAAATTTAAGACAAAAATTTTTATAAAACATATAATTTTCAAAATATATTAAAAATAGATACCAAGATAATATAAAATCTCTAAATTTAAAAATATTATTTTATCAAATATGAAAATAAGTAATATAATATTTTTAATTAAAATTTAATATAAAATATTTTTATAGTTGAGTTCGTCTAAATTAAAATCTACCTCTTATATATATTTTTTCTTAACTCGTCAAAAATTTTACCTAAACTTCTATGTCATCTCTTATTATATTATTTGTCCCACGAATGTACCCAAGTTCTAGGTTCACTCCTAGTTATATCCTTCAAGTCTTTATCTATATAATTCGTACTCTATCTCAGTCATACTCTTCCTTAACTATTTCATATCATCCTTTCTCAATCTTCATAAACCTCGAGTTACCAATATCCTTTGTCATACTGAGTTTCTTTATTTATCTCAATTAAATTTAGAATAATTTTATACACATGCCAAATATAAATACCATAGTAATTCCACTCGAGAAATAATTTTATACTAAAAGAAATAATTAAAAGGATCATAATTTAAATTCCACTCGAGACTAATATTTAAAGGTTGATTAAAAAATAATCATAATTTTAATAGTTTTCTTCTCGCATATATATGATACGAATCGAGTTTAAAAAAATTATTTATCTTATTTAAATTGAGTTAAAAAAAATCATTGCTCTCAATATAATATATTATGATGATATTTGACGATATAAGATCAATAAAGAGACTGAACTGAACATATAGGCGTTTGCTTGAAGTGAATCGGACATTTTTAAGTTTATTGGTCACTTTTGAGAATGAAATTGACTTGTGAACTTAGGATATTCTAAAAATCAGAAATTTAATTTTGTTCGACATAGGAGGGTCTCATGAACTCATTTGTAGTGTCGGATAGTGATTTAAAATTCACTTTCAATCTTTACTTTCTCTGTTCAATGTCTTGAACTTGGGCAAAACAATTAGTTTCATGAAGTGAACGTTCAAGTTCCATTTGTATCTCTTTGTACCACTGATTGTTTTCTTGCTGTCTTGATTTCAAGACTTACTTTAGATCCTTTCATTATTTTTAGTTTTTTTTTTAGAATATATAAATATTCCGCAAATAGCAATTAAAGAGATTTCTATTAATTTAAAAAAAAAATAGTTCCTAAGTCACACTGCATGACACTTTCTTTAGAGGAACATCTCCAACCAACATCAAATCATCATCTTTGTATTTGTAAGTGATGACATATTACATTCATTGAAATTTTATTTTCTTGATACTACTCCTACAAGAGTTGTGAGGTTCAATAATTTATAACAATAATTATTAAGAAATACAAATACATATAATTTATGATGGTAACAGCAATTCATTTAAATATGTTATCTAAGGCCTCCCTAAGTTACTTGCCTTCCTTATAAACCTTGAAGTCAATCTTCCTCAAGTAAGGAATCTCATCTATATTAACCTTCACAAATAATCAGGCGGCTTCCGCCTTCAGTTGTATTTTAACATTTCATCAAATAACTGTCAGTAAAAAATAGAACTATCCTAAAATATACAAAGTTCACATCTTTGATTCAAAATAAAAAATTTACTTCGCTACCAAGGACACAATGATACTCCTGCGACTAGAGTCGTCCTTTGGCAAAGAATTGACAAAGTCGGTCTCATTCTCCGGAAGCGCTTATTTTCCATTCCTTGTGATAACTTCTCCAATGCATTGGAGCTCAACAGATCAAGCCGCAATTCGATGTCCTTGACGTAGCTCACTACAGCTTCTATATCATTCACTTTCTTTCAAATCTCGATAAAAAATACTATTGATTTTCAAAATCCACCACGAATCGATACAAAACTCTAGCTTTAATAACAAACTATCATTAATTTGCTGTGTCTCTTTACATCGTGGGCGGAAGCGAAGGGGACGAGGGAGAAAACTCATCTAAAGGATGGAGGAAACTCATCTATACATGTAGATTCAAAATTGGAGTAGGGTAATATGCAAAACTAAATATGCGAATAGGGAAAATGCTGAAAAATCTTAAACAACATTCCGATTTTAAATAAATTTTAAACAAAATAACGAAGAGGAACATTTTAAAATTCTATCCACACCCTCAGCCAGGTACGCTATTAATGGGCCGCAAATGCCGACAGAGTCGATGAATAAGGCCCATCGTTAACTGTATTAGATCAGAAACACTGCAGACATCGGAACCCTTCTCCGATGGCGACGGCAACGCCTCCTTCGTCCGGTTTCACAATTCCTCTTCAGTGGACGGGCCTGCGGATAAACCCCTTCACTTCCTCTGCTTCTCCCTCCTCTTCCTCCTTTTCCCTCCCCAGAGCTCGGTGTTTCCCCTCAACCGTATCTCCTATCTGCGTCTACTCTCACCAATTCCAACCCCAATCCCAACTTCCTCTTATCCTCCCCCGCCGCCCCATCCCAACAACCATCGTCTCCGCCGGACGCAGCAAGAAGAAGCCCGGAGGGTCCTCTTCGGGTCGCATCGAGGGCAGCGGTGAGGTGCGTCGGCAAGCCAAGGAACGTGCTCGCATCCGCAGCCGGCGCCTCTCTGAGAACCGTTTCTACCGCCGCAAGCGTCAGGCCGGAAACCAGGCGGATAACTTCACCGATGACGAGCTCCAGGCTATCGGCCTCGGCTACGACCGCGCCGTCCGCTTCTTGTCCAAGGACCACCCTCTCCTCCGCCACCCATACGATTGGTACAAGTACGGCCGTTACGGTCCCTACTCATGGCGCGGTATCGTGGTCGGCCCGCCAATCCGCGGGCGATTCTCCGACGACCGCGTGACCCTCATCAACGATGTCCGCACACACGAGGAATGGGACGAGATCGACCAGTTCGAAATGTCCAAGGACTACTGCAGCCGCCTCAATCCCTCCGCTGGGCTGCGATACTACTGGGTCTTCGTGCGGCACCCCAAGTGGCGGCCGACAGAGCTCCCCTGGCAACAGTGGACGCTGGTGGCCGAGGTAGCGATGGAGGCCGGAAACCAACGGTTGGACAAATGGAGCCTCATGGGTCGGCTCGGCAACCGGGTGCGTTCGACAATCACCCAGTGCGCGGCCTGGATGCGACCGGACATCATCTACGTGAAGCGCCCGGTGTACCAGAGCAGGTTCGAGCCGCAAGATGACTTCTTCAAGATGTTGGGGCCGCTTCTCGACCCGAGCATAGAAAGCCAGTACCCTTGCGAGCTGCGGCACGAGGACGGCCGTGTCGAGGTGTGCACGTACTTCGCTGGGCTCTGCAAGATCGTGAAGTGCAACCCCAAGGCATACGTCGACGACGTGGTGAAGGCATACCAGAAACTGAGCGAGGACGGGAAGTCCCGGTGCCTGGAATTCTTGCTGAGTAACCACCCCATGGAACTGCTCCATCCCTACACCAAGGAGTGGAAGATGAAGCTAGAGGAAATGGAATTGGGATGCGACGCCCCGGACGACAGCGAGGACGAGGCAGATGGCGATAGTGATGGAAATGACGAATCACAAATCATGGATTGGACCGAGGAAGGTGAAAGTGATCGAGATGAGGAAGAGGAAGAGGACGAGGACGAGGATGAAGAAGTGATTGATGTTGGAGATGAGGATGATGAGGAAACCGAAACCAATCCAGAAGAGACGAAAGAGTATTGGGATGCGCTGTGGAGGAAAACCGTCAAGAGCTCAAACGATATGGAAAAGCTAGTGAAGAGGAGCATCGAATTGTCGAACAAGCATTACAACGAGCAGATGCTCCAAGAAAAGAAGAGGAAGGAGACGAATAGTGCGAACAATGAGATGGCTGTCGATGTGGATATGGAGGATGAGGACATGGAAGAATGGTTCGAGGAAGAGCGGGACAACGCAGGTCATTCCTCAAAGAGGAAGGTGAAAAAGAGAAAGATACCACCAGAGTTGTTTCTGAGAGCTTCGGTGAGGCACTTCACGTATCGAAATCTTGTCAAAGAGATAGTCCTGATGCGGCACGCTATTATCGATGGAGATGTTATCGTGAGCTGATGAACCTGCGAATCCTTGTGATGCAGGAATGGAACAGCTTGGCGGTAGTGTTCCTACATTTTCCCCATTGATGTCGGTTTTTACTTTTTACTAGCGTTGTATAAAACTAAGATATCTCACGATGTGGAAGCTGACTTGCTCCTATTGTTGAATTTGCACCTACACTTGAATCCTATTTGAAAGTGTTTACAAATGAGATAGACAAAGTGGTCCGAGCAAGGTCTGAATACATGGTAAACGATGATAGGTAGGCACAATTTTTGCTATTTTATTAAAATTAAAATACTGGAATTATTTAAATATATCGATTTTGGAAAACAAGTATGCAGATTCCTAAAATAGATAAATAAAATTAAAACATAACATAATTTAAAAAAAGTTTACAATCGCGATTGATATAAGATTTACCCCTGTACACCCCTTCGTCATCTCCGCCTCTCCTTTTTGCTTGCTTCCCACAGACATCCCCCAAAGTCCTCCACCCGCCCAAATCAACCATCTCATCGATCGAGCCACCCTTTCTCTCCACCGCTCCTCGTCGATAAGCAAATCCACACCCTTACGCTCTCCGCCACAAACACAATCCCTTTTTAACCCTCACTCCCTTCCTCGCTGCCTCCTCGCTTTTTCTCTTCATCTTTCTCCAGCGCTCGCCATCCATGGCTTCCACCGCAGCCGCCTCCCTCTCTCTCCTCCCAACCTCATCGTCCCGCAGGCGTGTGGTGACGGCGTCTGCCTCCGCCGCGGTCTGTCTTCGACCTGCGCTCCGACGGATGGGTTTCGCCTTCGCGGCGGGTGATCGTTTGCTGACCGCTCACGTTGCCGACAGGATCCTGGCGGTGGCTGGGAAGAGCGGGAGAGGGATTCGTGGAGTGGTGTCGATGGCTAAGAAGAGCGTTGGTGACCTCACCGTGGCTGACCTCAAGGGGAAGAAGGTGTTCGTCCGAGCGGATCTGAATGTGCCCCTGGATGAGGACCGTAACATCACAGATGATACTAGGATCCGTGCGGCTGTTCCGACCATCCAGTACTTGATCAGCAAAGGGGCCAAAGTCATACTCTCCAGCCATCTGGTAAACGTCTTTTCTTGGTTCAACTCAGTTGCCACTCGGGCTTCTATCAGATAGCACGGTGATTGACCCGTTTGCATACTTATGGACGTTATGAAATGTTATACCTTTAGCTTATGGATCTGCAATGCTCGCACTTTTAACTCGACATTTGTTGTTTATTTGTTTTACAACTTGATCGGAACCACCAAAGTTCATGGTATCTGAATTCTGTTTCATACTGTAGCAGATTCCCGTTTCTGGCAAAAAAAAAAGAAGGAAATTAGGACTCTGTTTTCAAGAAAAGGTTGGAAATCTACACATTTACATTAGAGAGATCTCAAGAATTATTGAGACTAAGAATTTACAATATATTAGCAAGCATATCCCTAATCAATGGTTCCAGACGTAAGAACTAAGAAAAGGAATTCCAATTCTTATTTTCTTATTTAAATTCAAACGTAAGAGTTTGAGTTAGAATTACAGGAATTCTTTTTTGATCTAATGCTGCACTGTAATTTTCTTTTCAATAGGAATTGATTCCAAATAAGCTGTTAAATCGATTTTAAAGGGCAATTATTCAATGCTGGATCAGCAAGTTACTGTTTTTTTTGGTGTAAAACAATGCCTTGAAAGTTCAAAGCTGAGAGTTTTGGTTAATTTCTTATCTTTCTTATTCTAACCATTTTTGGACAAAAGTGACAATCCAGAGTTAGATATTCATGTAGAGTTTATGATTTCACAGCAGCCAGGATGTTTTACACCTGTGCAATCTATGGTACTGGAAGACTGAATTACAAAACTCTTTACTTCTCTTTTTTACTACTTCAAAACATTTTGGTTGAGCCATTGAAATGCCGCAATGAACTGCAATTTCAAGTGGCCTCAGCAAGGATTATCATAATGACATTGTGTCTCGTTATTATTGTCCTTTTGTCTTACAGAAAAGTTGTATTCTTCTTTGTTTTCTACTGTGGTTGATAATGCTTATACTCTCTCATTGCTACCATTTTGTTGTGTAGACTCTAAAGCCATTACCACTGTACTTATATATTATGTATTTGAATAACAGGGACGTCCAAAGGGTGTCACACCGAAATTTAGCTTGGCCCCTATAGTGCCTAGGCTTTCTGAACTTCTTGGAATCAAGGTTTGATTGAGTTCTAACTCATGGTATATAGCAAGCACACGGTTCTACCAGTGGACATTTGTTGTCTCACGGTATGCTGTCTTTGCATGAATAGGTTGAGAAAGCTGATGATTGCATTGGTCCAGAAGTTGAGAAATTGGTCAATGCACTGCCTGAAGGTGGCGTTCTACTTCTTGAAAATGTAAGATTCTATAAAGAAGAAGAGAAAAATGACCCTGAATTCGCCAAGAAGCTTGCAGCACTAGCAGATCTCTTTGTAAATGATGCATTTGGAACAGCACATAGAGCACATGCATCAACAGAGGGCGTCACCAAGTTCTTGAAGCCCTCTGTCGCTGGTTTTCTACTGCAAAAGGTGGGTCTTAACATTGAAAACAACTATATGTCATTATGCATCTGTATATTTGAGGTTTTCAAAATAATATTGCAACACATTTGAACTGTACTTGGTAATATATGCTGCTAGAAATGCTTGTTTATTTTGCTTCCTCGTTTTTGTTCACATTGCTCACACTGTTCATTCCATACATCTGCAGGAACTTGATTATCTTGTAGGTGCTGTTTCAAGCCCCAAGAGACCTTTTGCAGCAATTGTAGGTGGTTCAAAAGTGTCATCTAAGATTGGAGTAATTGAATCACTATTAGAGAAATGTGATATTCTTCTTTTGGGTGGAGGAATGATATTCACATTTTACAAAGCACAAGGCTTCTCAGTGGGTTCTTCTTTGGTAGAGAATGACAAACTTGAGCTCGCAGAAACTCTTATTGCAAAAGCCAAAGCCAAAGGTGTCTCTCTTTTGTTGCCAACTGATGTTGTTGTGGCCGATAAGTTTGCACCTGATGCAGACAGCAAGGTTTGCTAATCTCGTACTAGTTGCTTGGGAAAACTATTATGGGTCATGCATCTCATCTTCTTTGTCATTGTATGAATTCATAATTTATGTAAATGGAATAACATAATTCTGTGTATTTTATCAATGCCAAGAACAAATTGGTGATGTAGAACAACTTTTTTTTTTCAGGTTGTGCCAGCATCTGGAATTCCTGATGGTTGGATGGGACTGGATATTGGCCCAGATTCAGTTAAGACATTTAGTGATGCACTGGATACAACCAAGACGGTTATTTGGAATGGTCCAATGGGAGTGTTTGAGTTTGACAAGTTTGCTGTTGGAACTGAGGTTAGGATAATTTCTTATCCCAAAATATACTTCGGATGTACCATTTGAGATTCTCAATCATAACTCAGTTGCATTGGATTTTGCGTGTGAAACATTGGCACCAGAAAGCAATGTTTTGATTTTTTTTTGACTTGTCAGGCCATTGCAAGGAAGTTAGCAGAGCTCAGTGGAAAAGGCACGACGACGATCATTGGAGGTGGAGATTCTGTTGCTGCGGTAGAGAAAGTCGGAGTAGCTGATGTAATGAGCCACATATCAACCGGTGGTGGGGCTAGCTTGGAGCTGTTGGAAGGAAAAGAGCTTCCAGGAGTTGTTGCATTGGATGAAGCAGTTGCTGTACCTGCATGAACGTGATGGCAGGTTAAGATATCTTTGGGAATCTGATTTACACGTCAGAAACGATGGCCTAAATTACATTTAAGAACTATATCATAGTGATGGCTTCTTTCTCTGTTTCGTCCCTCCCTAGTGAACCGCTCAAGACTCGGAAGAGTTTCCTGCTGTAGAGTTACTAGTTTTGCTAGTTATAAGTGGATTATACCTTTTAAATTGTCACATGTTGCGTTCAAATTGAAGTTTCTGGCTCAGTGTTGGTGAAAACAACCTGTTTATTTTCAAGTCAGATTCTATTTGTACCTGATTACGACAATAATTATTGTTCTTCAATCCGTGAGTGCTAGTGCGGTGTTTTTCGAACTTATCTATTCTCAATTTTCTTCAATCTTATTTTTTCCTTAGTTCTTATTTCTTATATCGTTCTCAGGAATATTTATTCCGAGCGATATTATTGTTACTTTAAATCAATGCCGTTCATAAGAACAACCGTTCTTGTCCATATAAATTCATTCCAAATATAATTGAATTTGGAGCTGAAAAAAGAGGATAGAATAATATTAAAGCTAAAATACGAGGGCCAATCATTTCCACGAACCGATCGATAGCGTGAATGAATAAAATCTATAATTAAATTCAGAAGGTCAGATGTGCGATGAGGTGCCGGTTGATCAAAGACTCGTACTTCTCGGCTCGTTCAGTTCGTAGTCAAAGTCGAACGCGGCTCAAGTCAACGCCGTGCCCTTTCTTTAGGTTATCATCTCACGGCGAAGACTGCAAGGCTGTGTTTATTTGCCGCCGCCTCTCTTACCATATCCCATCCCTCCTCCAACCAGAAAAGCACTTGGTAGAGACGCGGAGAGAGAGAGAGAGAGAGAGAGAGGAGAGAGAGAGGGCGGAGAAAATGAAGGCGACGTTGAAGGGCCGATACGAGGCGAACAAGAGCGCCATCGGCGTAGCCACTCTCGCCGTCAACGCTGGCGATGTCCGCGTCAAGGCATCCATGAGCGACGCCACCTTCATCCATGGCCCCTCCCTCAACGGCCTCGCTTTCGCCGTCGAGAAGCCCGGCGCCTTCATCCTCGACTACAACCTACCCACGAACGTCTGCCGCCTTCTTCTTCCTTCTTCTTCTTCTTCCATCGCTCGCCTTAATTTATCCATCGATTGACCATTTTCTGATTATCTCGATTTAGGATGTGAGATTCCAATTCATGAATTCCGTCCGGTTGATGGAGAAGACTGTGAATTTGACCTACATCCACGCCCTGGGGAGCAACCGGACGACCTTCGACAGCTCCGTGGTCTTCGATCCCTCAAACAAAGTCAACGTTAGCTATACCTTTGGTAAACCGAGCGCCTGCAAGGTCAAGTACGTGTACGCACACGGGGAATTGCGCCCGGACGGTGCTGGAGCCCTGCTATGATGTGTCTAAGAACGCCTGGGACTTCGCCGTCACCAGGAAGTTCGAGGGGGAGACTCCCTCAAGGCCACCTATCATACCACCACTAGTAATCTTGGCTTCGAGTGGTGCAGGGATTCCAAGGACAACGGCTCCTTCAAGGTAACACGTACTCTGAGTCCTTTTCAAATCCTTCGCTTTTACTATTTCCGCATAGCAATTCAATTTAATTTTTGTAGTTCTGTACTTGGTCATTACTCGATAGTTTAGTTGTCCTGAGAGCTAGAAACCATGGATTATGGTTTTAGAGATTCGGTAGGCTTTGAGGGTACTGTGCCCTCCCAATATGATAGTCAATATGCTCCAGTCTAGACTCGGTAATAAAAGCGATCTGTAGTTGGCTCAAGAAAAATCAGGCTCAAATTGTCATCGCACATTGCTTTCTTTTCTTGGATATCCCCCCCCCCCCCCCCCCCCCCCCCACCCCCCCCCCCCCCCCCCCCCCCCCCCCCCCCCCCCCCCCCCCCCCCCCCCCCCCCCCCCCCCCCCCCCCCAAAATACAAAGTGCATAACTCCAGATAACCATGATGCTTAGTTTAAATTTGAAGTAGGTCAAGATCTTTTCTTCTCAAATTTTCTCCTAGTTACACATAGAAAATTTCTTAATTCACATTCAAGTCCCTTCATTGATTTTTCAAAGTATCCTTTCAACTTACAACTTGATTTGAAACAAGAATTATCTATAACATGATTTAGATCATGAAAAGTGTTAAAGCGAGTTTGAAGAAATATAGAGAAGGCATCTTATATTCAAATTGGGGAACCTATTTACATTATAAATATCAGCTGACTACCATTCTTGTTGACTATCAACTGCTAAACATGCTGCGGGGATTCCTCTTTACACTATGCAATTCTCTTTGCATTTATTGAATGTCAACAAATATCAGGTTGACTGAAATATCAAATGCAGTGCTCGAAATCAGTAAGAAAGGGGCTGTGCCTTGTCCATCTTGTGTAAAAAGGAGACTTTGTTGTCGCTACCACCTCTCCAATAATTCAGGCAACACTGCCCAATGGAGCTTGTGAGTTGTGACCATCTCCATCGCAGTTGCTCCATGCTTTAAATCAAGATACACCTTTGCCAGAGATGTAAAAAGTCACTATTGCCGCACTCGATTGTTATTTTGACTCTAACTCAGTCTCTATAAAAGTGTTCTACCGGGAAGCCAAGCCACTGACAATATCTATTAGAGCTGCCCTCGTTCACCACTTTTGGACAATATCTACTTCAGTTTGGCAAGATATAACTACACCATGTTCTTACAGACTAGCATAATCACTCTCATTCTAGCCTCAAGATGGCTTTGTAGCCACTTGCTGTCTGCATGCTTCAAGAAGAGTTAGGTCCTGCAATCAAACGCTTGGTCAGTTTAATCAACATTACCCTGTTTCTTATATCCTTCAGAATGGACTGGATATGCAGTATAACCTTCTGACTTTCAGCCATATGTTGTGTGTGACTACTGACTACTGCAAAGCAAATTAAGGGACAGTCCTTGATGCTTCTAAGCTGACTTATTCAGTGAATGGCATTCCTATGTTCTTTGACTTCTAGGTCTTCCACTAGAGATGAGATGGTGGTTAACCTTTAGGGTGCGTTTGGTTCACGGTAATTATGCATAACCTTGGTTATGTAATTATTAAGTAATTACATAACCAAAGTTATGGGGAATAAAACATAACCTATGTTGTTTGGTTCAATCTTAGGTAATGTAATAAAAACTTATTTGTTTAAAGGTTTTAGTGTATAACTTAATATCAATCATTGGTACTAATAAAATAAATATATAATAATATTATTATTATTAATGGTGATATATATAAATAAATTTAAATAATATTTTAGAATTTTTATTATTTTAGAAGTTTTTAGGGATAATTTTATTAGACTTTAAACTAGATCTATTTAGGTTATCTCTATTATAGCTAGGAGTTGATTGCTTCAATTAACTAAAGTTTTAATCAAGAAATCAAGAAATCTAAGTTTAAAAAAAAACTAATTAAAAAAAAAATCGCGCAATAGAGCTCTACACGATGCTCGTTGCTCGCCTCCCACCGAACGCTTGCTTGCAAAATGCCGCTCACCGAACGTCGCCTGTCGAGCCTTCCGGCATCAACTGCCACCTCTAACCCCCGCCGAACCTTCCGGCACTGCCTGCCACCTCGCTTTCCGATGTTGGCTGCCACCATCGGCTCCCAACGATTCTTACACGTGAAGGAACAGTGGCGACCGACACCGATAACCCTAGAATCAACAAAAACATCCAAAATCGGAGGTAATCACATTCCGGATTGGATTCTCGGATTGCTAACGTTTCATGACGTGGCAGGAAAGTTGGATAACTCGGGAATGATTCATTACCTAAACCAAATAAGATTTTTGTTGATAACCTTGGAATGATAACCCCCAACCAAACGCACCCTTAGAGATCATAGTCAAGTCCAAAAATCATGTCAAATTAAGTCCCAAATCTGAAGTTGAGATAATTCCATGTAAATCTAAAATCCAATCATCAAGACAAATTTCTCACAAAATTCTTGGAGTTGTCCACAGAAAGTCAAGTACAAAATTTTCAGAACTAACAAAACAATTTCTAGTCCAGATTACTACTTCAATCATCAAAACAATCCTTAAGTGCAAAATCTTTAATTGTCGAAGTAATTGTCTCGCCCGACTTGTAAATTTTTAGCCATTTAATACATTGGACATGCTCTCAGTTATTTAATGCATTGGATATGTTCATGAGTAATTCCTAATAATATTGAAAAGCTATTTCATGATTAGCGTTAGTGGAGCATCCAAAAGGCTGGATATCTATTTGGGATCTTACCCAGAATAGCTGATCTCTTGTTGGTCAGTTACCCCAGTTCTTTTTAGGTGAGGATTAATGTAGCACAAGGACCAAGAAGTGGACTATTATAAATGTTACTAGTAGCATACATGTCAAAAGAGCTCTGCAAGTCTCACAGAAACTAGAAAAATGATACATTAAATCAGTAATTAATAGAAAAGAGTAGACTAATATATGTATTCTTTTGTCATTTATTTAAGGGTTTTTATTGGTTACATCATTAAAGTTGATTATGTTTCTACTTGTTATTTTCCTATCCAACTAGCTTCGGTTTTCTGTGACCAATTTATAATTGTATTTTGTCTATAAAAAAACATTTTCTGTAGTTTCATTTGTCATCCTGTAAGTTATACGTCCGATTACAATCTGATTACATAGCTTCTATGGACATTTAATAACATTTGTTTCAGATATGATTAAATGCTGTTTTCTGTAACCATTGCTCCTCTTACAGATATGTGCAACCGTCAACTTAGCAGAGCAACAAAAAACTCCAAAATTGATTGCTGAGAGTACATGGAACTATGAGATTTGATTCATCTATTTTGATAACCATTTACCAATGAGATTCACTCGTTTTCTTGGATTATATAAGACACAGAGCAATGCTCCTTGTCAGACTTATGTACACTGAGGAGAAATTTTATTTTCAACACTATTATGGAAATCTACTGATGAATCAACTACAAAATGAAATAATCTTGTTTACTCTCTTTTACTTAACGGAGCTCGTGGTTGCTTAACATCACAACTCATTTATGCTTGGTTTGATAGAATTTGATGCTATGAAAAGTTGCAAGTGTGTCAATGTTGTCCCATCATGCCATGTCTTTATTAATTCTTTGTCCTCTTTTATGTTTCTCATTTTGACTTTGCTTTTTGCTTTCTGTATGAATTTATCATTTCTTATCAATTTTCACGGAATCAACTTGGTATTGAGATTATGCTTGGAGATTGTAGACTGTTTATAGGGCACCATCTCGTTTCCCACTTGCTTGCCTCAATTTGGCAGGATCGAAGTCTTATGTTGTATTTGTGCCCACCATTTTACTGTCTATATATATGTTTCTTACGCTGGGCTATCCACAAAAATTTGTCTTATAAGATCAATATTTGTGGAGTTTTATACTGAATATTCCTTTGTCAGATGGCTGATTTCCAACTGGAGTATTGTTACTTGTATGATCTTGTCAAACTCCCATTGCCAGCTTAGTTTCATATTTGAAGTTGTGTTATTGTTTAAAGTTTTGCTAACATATCGAATCATCTCATTTTGTGTCGATTTTTACTCCTACAAGTTTTCGCTTTTAAATGACGCTCTCTTATATTCTGCAATTGCTTGTCTAAAGAAAATGGGCAGATGTATTCGCTTTAGATTAACAAATTGTGACGCGCGAGCGCTGCGCAAAATTTATATAAATTTAACTTTAAAAATAAGTTAATTAATTCAAAGCTAAAACCAATTTTGAATTTATAAAGAATTATATATTTTAAATTATCTACATGATAAATTAATTTAATTTTAATGGAAAAGGCTAAAATTAAGTAACTTGATTTTATATGTAAATTTAATTCAAAATTAAATATAGAAGTGATACATTCACGTTTTAAAACGTGAAATTGTTTTCAATGTTTTACATGCCTATAATCAGTTTTTTATAAAAGTAATAATTTAAAATTTAGTTTCTAAATACTATAATTTATTTAATAATTAAATATCTAAATGTCTGTAACAATTTGTTTCTGTAAAAAATGTGATAAAACATAATTAATCATGTAGTAGTAATGATGTATAGGCAACGATGTGGAGATAATATGCGCATCAAATGCTTTTATATATATATAGGGCACGACAAATTTAAGATTTAAAATTTAATATTTAAGATTTATATTTAATATTTAATTTAAAAGAAATAAATATATTCATAATGCAGCTCACGGATGGTACACATACTAATATATATTACATATAAACACCATCTGGATTTATCTGTGAATCCTGTGAATATGTTCCAGAAGTAGGTGGGAACGTCAAAGCGGTAAGTACTTTGGGAAGGCAGGCAACACAGAAAAGTGGATAGTGACGACACGGAAGCAATTAACAGCTGATCATCAAGATGAGTAGATAGATATACGGTCGAATCTTCTTTTCTGTTTATTAGATTTGTTTCCGTCCTAACATGTACTTTCTCTAACAGATAAATTTGTTTGTGAATCTTTGAGTTTGAGCATCACAGGCGAAGTGGCATGCACGAGGTGAAGTTATCCATACTCGAAGCTAAGGAAAGAAAGTTGGTAAAGTTCGATTTTACCAATCGACAATTGAGCATGGAGAAAGTTGGGTAACCGTGATCTACAAAACTCCATATTGCATGCCAAGCTCCATATTGCTTCCTCTTCTCGAGCAGAACATCAAAATAGGAAACATAGAAGAACAAACAGATACTGAAACCTATCGAATGAACAATGAGTAATTGCATTTTTAGAGGTGCAGAGAAGTGTCAACTTCTTTTTCATTTGACGTCGTAGGGGGATGCGCGTTATTAGTATTGGACCACGAACCTCTTGTGAATGAGGTCTCGGCCGGTGGAGGGAATTCAGAATGGTTGAGATGGTACTCCATCTGAAGGGATAGGGAACCACATGGAGGCCTGGAATGGCGTATCCTGTCACCATGCAAGAACCACTTGCGTTGTTGTGCGCCTTCAGCCAGCACTCGCAGGATCTGCCTCTCCTCCCTCATCCGTTTAATTTGCTGCAGCCGCCTGAACCTCTCTTGCAGCAGCGCGATGGACGAGCAGAGCACGAGATCATCGTGCTTCTGCCTAGACATTGTTCATGCATGGACTGATATATTCAATAATGGTTTGCGTTGCTGTGCGAGTGACCATGTATTTTTATAGGCAACAAAAGTTTCCTTTCCAAGGAGGCAAGGCTTTTGTGGTTTATCAAGGAGCTGGGCTTTGGTTGATGTTGGTACAGGTTGAAGGATCTCTGAACGACTAGGGAACCGAGTTGTCCAAAGGCCAATGGATTTAGCATTTGGATAGGCTCTTCCAGGGAATAACAGGAGTGATAATTTGGCTGCACTTTAGCTTTTGCAATGACCATTGGTTAGGAACTGCCGCCCGTCGCCATTATCTTTGTCATCGATCTCGCATGCATTCTAAAATTGAATTCCAGTACTTTAATTTGTGGGGGTTATAAAATAAAATGGGTCGAGAGGGGAATGATTCTTGAGTCTGGTTCTGTCTTCTAGAGAAGAGGGAAATAGGCTAGGCTATTTCTTTTCTAAATCGAACTTTTCGCCCACTTTATTTGTCTTTGAGCGATTGGAACGGCATGGCATGCTCCAGCAGCAGACCTTAATTCCCTGTCGTCGAGAGTACAAAGCTCAAAAGGACAAGTACTTCTTTTCTTTCTTAAGCTTGTCTTTATTGCATCCATTTCTCTTGCCGATCACAATGCTTCAGGGAAGAAGGCTTGGAGTTGAGATTTTGATCATAGGCTTCATGGCTTGAAAATGTTCCTCGTTTGTTCTTGCACTCTGTACGTAGTTATCCCTCACTCACAATTACTCGAAAAGATAGCCCTTGTTTATCCCCACCAACAAATTACTGATCCTTCTTCAAGTGAGTCAGCCTCCATCTATTCCAAAGACTCGTAACAAATTTAGTTAATCCTCATTTGCTAGACCTTAGACATGGGTGTTAGTGTAATTATCATTTTATTAACAACTTCATATTTCTGTAAAAAATGGCTACATTAAAAAAGTTATTTAATGATTACTTATATTAAACATTTCGAGTAATTGAATTTCTTTTTACCCAATTTTAAAAAATGGCTATTCATTGGAACCAAGGCAAACCTGATCGCTACAAATAAAACAAAAACCAACACTACCTTCTTCTTTGCAACAATCATTTATGCAATGTCACTCATTTGGTTTATATGAAACGAAATGCTTACTAACCTGCATAATCTCTTCCACTGCATGCGTTCACCTGATTATAAGATGGTGGAGAATAGAGACATCTTTTGATTGATTGATTTATGAATAACCAATCTAATATATCAGAGAAGAAGAATTAGTGCCATCTTGTTAACAAATTCGCCTACCCAGAGAGAAACTAACCCTAATCGTCTTTCTCCCATGGCAACGCCGGTTGCACACCAATCCCTCTTCCCGTTCTAATAATTTTACCCTAATTAATCTTCCTAACACCATCTAATCACCCAAATCTAATCACCCAAATGGTCATGAAATTGACAACGGATTTATAGAAATTCTTTGTGATATCATCGTCCACGCACCCAAATAGCTCACAATGCTCCGAAATCCCAGAGGTGCAATCCAGTATCGTTCGTCCATGCAACCACGTATCTATTGCTGGCCACCATGGCAGAAGCGATCCCTATCCGCTGCCGGAATACGTAGAGGTACTGGCCGGTGATGGAATCCCAGACCTGGACTCCTCTCGAGGTACAAACCAGCGCGTAGCCCCAGTTCATGCACCCTTCCACGCTCAGCGTCCCCTGCTGGAGCTCTGACTGCCGGAGCGCCGTGAACTGGCTAACGTCCGTCAGCGCTGGCACCTCCCTCACCTCCGCCATGCCCCGCAAATCTACCACCATCACCCGCCCGTGGCACGCGTCGAAGGACCCCACCAGCGCGCCGTGCCGGAGCTCACTCTGGTTTAGAATGGTCCCTGTGACGCCGTTAAGATCGAGCACCTCCATGCTCGAGGCCGTACACCCGACGACGACTCCCTGCTCCAGAATACGCACGCGGCCAACCACCGGCTTCAGCACGTCGGTGAGCATATGCCAACCGACGACGGCCGCAGGATCCATCAGGCCCCCGCCGACAAACACGAGCAGTTCCGTGGCCGCGTCCCACACGTGCCATGAGTGCTCAGGCGCACCGGCGAAGAGGCCCACCCACCACCGCGCGTTCCCTGCGAAGTCCACCATCGTGCCGTCCACCACGAGGTTTCCGACGAGCGCCCGCCTGGGGAGAGATCCGGAGCAACCGAGTTCGGCCACGTGGACGTCGCCGTCCTGGGAGGCGAAGGCGAGCCGGTCGTCGAGGAGGACGAGTCCGGAGATTGCCTGGGAGAAGCGACCGAGGCGGTCGCGGTGCGGGTCTGCACGGAAGGTGGCGACGAGACGGCAGGCGGGGACGTCATAGAGGCGGACGGAGCCATCAAGGAAGCCGGCGGCTAGGTGACGATCGGAGAGGGCGAGGCGGCAGCAGGACAGGCCAACGGAAGGAGGGGGAAGGATGGACGAATAGACGTAGCGGCCGGCACGGAAGTTGGCGGCAGTGCGGTGGAAATGGATGTACTCCTCGCGCCAAGAAGGGAGGGAGCGGCGGCGACGGAACCAGATGCGGCGGCAGAGGATTTGCCAAAAAAACTCTGATCGGGCGACGGCTCTCCACGTCGGGCACACCTGCGATGTAGGACAATTATTTCATTCATTCACTAAAATTTTAAGTTAACAAAACTCAAATTTAACCAGATAGATATTCAATAATGTGATTAAAATGTTCTTTTTGATCATTTGGGCAAGATTAATTCTTGATTTAATTAGAATTAGCGCTTTTATAGAGAGTTATTTACTATCAAAATGATCATGGATGCAATAACTAACAAATAGCCAAGTATTTCAGATCAATTACGATGTTACTTGCATACCAAGAAACGTATACTTGAACTAGTTTGTTTAAGATTTTATATGTTATCTTCTTATGAAAATTGACAACACAGTATTTCAGTTTTAGCATTAATACAACAAACCCTAGTATCAAGTATCCTATTTAGTCATTTCCTATATTCAAGACTACAATATCATGATCATTTCCTATCAAGTTAGTATTTGGAATCGACCATGAATCTTATCCACCATTAATTAAATTATTTTCTATTACATTGATTATAATATAGGGAATGAAAATTTTCTCAACTCGCCAAATATTTTACATACTCATTTCATGATAATCCACACTTTCAGTGCTAATAAAAATCAAAAAATGGAAATCTTTAGCAAGGATATATATCAAACACTATTGATTGTTTGATTGAACATCTAATGATCATCGAAACAAACAAATTACTCATGGATATCTAAATTAAAAATACCAGACATGCGCCAATAAAAGATATAGATATATTCACAAAGTAATTATTTAAGGTGAATTTTTTGAGTTCCCACTCATGAACAGTTCACTTAGTAAACACAAAGCTCATTGAACATATGCTAAGTTTCTTGAATATTATATATCCATATCAGCATGTTATGGCATTACCTATGCAACTAACTACACCAGTTGACAAAAGAGTTAATGATTCATCAATCAATATCAATAATTTAAATTGCCGTAAGTATTTTAAATCTTATATTTTTCAAGAAACTAAGTTAGAACGCTTGTGGCATTTGGAAATAGATATGTCATTCGAGTTTTTCCAAACAAATTAATACATTTGACTGACCACAGCATTAATCTAAAAAAGTATGATTATCAGCTGACCAAATCATGCTGATTAGCGCTGTTAGTTATTATTATTAATAACACAGCGGTAGAATTTCATTTGCTAATATACTTTTTTATGAAGTTAAAGCTAGAATGTCTAAATTGTTTAGAGTACACTAAAATTAATCAACTTTGGGTTAGCCGTTAAGCAACACTAAAAAAGTATGATTATCAGCTGACCAAATCATGCTGATTAGTGCTATTAGTTATTATTATTAATAACACAAGGGTAGAATTTCATTTACTAATATACTTTTTTATGAAGTTAAAGCTAGAATGTCTAAATTGTTTAGAGTACACTAAAATTAATCAACTTTGGGTTAGCCGTTAAGCAACACTAAAAAAATATGATTATCAGCTGACCAAATCATGCTGATTAGTGCTGTTGTTATTATTATTAATAACACAACGGTAGAATTTCATTTACTAATATACTTTTTTATGAAGTTAAAGCTAGAATGTCTAAATTGTTTAGAGTACACTAAAATTAATCAACTTTGGGTTAGCCGTTAAGCAACACTAAATCCACGGTGCAATGGTAAATAAATGGCAAATTTTTATTCAATAAAACTTAATTGTCTATTTACTAAAACATACCTATGTAGGACAATTTCTAGATCACAAAACATTAAAGGTATATCCTTAATTATTTTGTGTACCAAAACAAATGAATAGGAAATAAACATAAAAGAGATATAAGTAAACAAATTCATGAAGCGCATTGTATAGCAAATAGAGCGTTTCTAACAGATACATATTAAATATAATAGAGGTCTTTGCTTCAAAAAATTTGCAATTATACTCCCATGAAATATTTTCCAGCCAAATGTAAACTAAAAGTCATACTTAACTAATATTGGTTGCTTGTATAGGTCATTGTTAATTGAATTTATAATCGTTTAAATAAATACAAAGTAGGGAGCTTGTATGTATTATTTTTGTATTAGTCAATATATTTTGAATTTATGATATCATACTGTATCATTTACTGGAAGCTAATTAAGAATTGTATTTTTAGATTAAGCAAATGGACACTAAATGATTCTGAAAATAAAAAATAATCTTTCTTCACGAGCAATAAGATTCTAAAAGTTCATATTACACGTAGTTCCCTATAAGAACCATTATTTGCTAGACGTTACAGTTGCTGGATGGTATGAAAGTAATAAATTTTACAAGGATACATGAAAAGTTTTGAAAGCAAATAGCCAACTCGCAAACTTTATAGGGTATCAATAAATAATTTATGTAAAAGCATCAGAATTCTTTTATATCATTTTTTAGTAAAAGTTTCATCTGAAATTTTATTGACATGGATGAATAAACTTTTATACGTTATAATTTTATGCTTTAATTTCAATGTTAGTACTTCTATTCAATACTTTAGAGGCTTGCAATATGAATTTTAATTGTTATTTAGTCACAATTAGGATACGAGTATCACTGACATGTGTATTTTAAGTGGAGATAAACACAAGCATGAAATTTTAAGCAAAAATGAAATGACAAGATGATTTCAAAATCAGGATGTAACTATATCCAAAAAAAAATGTATATTGTAGATGGAATCGAACAAGTACATAATATTTCAAGTAATACTACAGTTACAAAATCAGTTTATGGAACATTTGGGACATGACTTTTGAAATGAAAAGGCATAAAAAGAATAAGTATATGTGAAGCTATATTTTGGTGAAAAGAGGCACGTTTTAACAAAAACACACAAAAAAAAGGCCTTATTTTCCCAAGTCCCTAAAATAATTTTGAATATACATTTCCAAGTGATCAAGCTTAATTAATTTTGTATAACATATGAGCTTTTGGAATTATTGTCCCAAAATTTTCTTTGTTGTATATTAGAATTCAATCAAGTTTTGTTGAACATTTGACATATTTAACTGAGTATAAACATTTTTGTTTACTTCATCTGATGTTACAAATACATAAGTTTATAAATAATGTAAGTTTCAAGAGCATGACAATTTAGTCTCAAATGGTGAGATGTGGATTAATAAATAAGCTTTATAGGCTTAGGTGAGTGAGTTGCTATCAACATGTTTTAAGTACTTTGGGCTATTGGTGGGCCCTCACAAGTTAATGGAGGAGCTCTCTCATCTATGTGGAGGCATGGTGTCAAAGTGGATTTAATTCTAAGCATAAGAAAGGTGTTAGGAAGGACTATCAACGTAATGGTATCATTATCATTAAGCTCCATATGCTATTGATTAGGAAATTTACAAGGACATCAAACCTTATGTGGGAGCCTGAAACCCTCATTTATATCACATGATAAACTTAATTTATAAGTTGATATTATTCAACTATTATTAATTTGGCCTTAGATATTTTAAATTAAGCATTAAAACATACAAGTTATTGATAAATTATATCATCTAAGTGGGTCTGCCGGTAGAAACTTTATCCAATAAATTTCACTAATAGCCTACATAATAAAGTCTTCCTACTTTATATCTAACATTAATCCATCCCTTGTCTCATAAATGACCATTTTGCCAACCACAGCAGACTTTTAGTGTTGCAGATGAAGACTCTCTTTCATGCAAAAAGGGAAGAAAAATAATAATCATAAAAAACTTTACATATGTCAGTCTGAATATCAACAACTGCAATTTCTTTAACGCAAAGTTGGACCTTGGTAAAAGTTTGAATAGGAGAATAAAATTGGCCATTTCTTTTATATATTGTATTTGGGATAATATATATATAGATAGATATGTGATGAATTGGAACTATAATTAGGACTCGGTCAAAGCGAATATATGGAGGCACATCTCTCTAGATCTCCAAACAAACAAAAAGAAAAAGGATGTCCGATTATAAAGCACATCAGCTACGCATTCAAGGTCGTGGGGCTCTCGCCCCGTACTTGCAAGCTTCAGCAAACGAAGCGAAGCTGGACCTCACTTAACTAACCAAAACACTCGTCGAACCAGCAGATCCTCTGCTTCCACTCCACTCTACTCTATATGGTCCAGATACGAAGCTCATCGTTCAAGGTCCACTGTAGGTTGCGACTAGATATGGTTGGGCGGGCATAAACGCAGGCTGCGGCAGCAGACGCAGTAGTAGCAGCAGCTTTTAATATCTTTCCCATTCGTGCCGCTAGAAAGAGAAGAACCATAGCAGGCCAAGGACAAGGAAGGAATGCTCATTAAAGTAAATTTTTTGTTGGCATAAGAAGAATCCACTCGCTACTTGCGTCGATTTGTCACTGTTATAATAGGACCCCGTGAATCCCTCTGCAACTCCTTGTCAGAATGCCTTATCGAACAGAGTTCACCCACGACTCATCACATCTCATCTCCACTGCACCCTACCGTCTCTTCTTTATATTCTATGCCCGAGTTCAATCATGGCTCGAGCAAAACAAAGAGCAACAGCTATGAAATCGAAAGCACATAGGGCGCAGCTTTCAGCCTTGCCTTGGCCACCCTTAAACCACAACATGCCATGACGTACTGCTGCGGGTCTTGCCCTATTGCTGTTCCAGCAACCCATATCTAGATATCGTGCAGGTCATAGTACGTTGAAAATCCTAGTCAGTGTACGCGGCTGGTTTCATCCTTTGGAGAGACATGATGTGATGGAATCGCCTAAAAGGTATTTGATGTTTTGCTTCCTAGGGCTCCCGTGGAACATCGTCACGCATGCTGAGCTCCGTCGCTACACCTACACCTGCCCTGAGAAAGGAAGCCAAACCTAGCCACCCATCCACGGATCGCGGAATTCACAGGCCATAAATGGAGGCTGCATCTCATGTAAACCGTACCAAATGTATGTACCATCCCAGTCGATCTCTCGTCTGTGATGATCGCTATTGCTTTACTGATGGGCATTACTGCGTCCCATCAACAAAAAGTGAACTTACTAAACGACAACACGCCCCGGAGTTGGATTTCGCATCGAGGCATTGCGGCTGTGATGGGACTTAGAACTAGCTAGGTTGTACTGGGCTACAAGACTACTGATTTTCTATTACACATAATTGACCTCCCCGTAAAATGTAAACTTGTTTAAACACATCACTGCAAACAACGCAGGAGATGGATAAGATGGATGCAATAACACACTTTCTATGGTAGATATTAAAGAGAGGTAATGATCACCCATCAGTAGGCGGCAGTAGGATCAGAAATTAAGTTGGGATAAGAGTGGGCTAAGAGTGGCTGACCGAGACACATACGGATATTCCGTGCCTGCACTGTGGAGATAAGCGGACAAAATGGGAATCCTCCTGCAGCACTGTGGAAAGGGCCATAGCACGGAGAGAGGATGAAGATCGAGTATGGTGCGCAACGAAGCAAGCTATCCGAGTAGTCCGCCAGCCCATGCGCGCTAGAAAAAACGCAACCCGTGCAGATTCTTTCCCCCACATTTTCATTTCCAATGAACGCCGTAAAAAATGACCAACAACTCCAATCCCCAACGTCTTGTTATTTCTTAATCAAATCAACAACACCAGCAAGCAAATATTCAATCCGTAGAATTTTTTTTATTAATTTGAATTCGATCAAGACGATTATAATAGTCTGAGTGAGGGATATCAGTGTCTCGCATACTATGAAGGGGCATGCAGAGCATTAGCCGGAAAGTGGCGGGCAAAAAAAGATGGTCAGTGTTTGTATCTAAGCTTCCCCTCGGCCCAATAGAAAAGGACTAAAACGGATCTGAAAGGGACGCGCGTCTGCTAACGGCGCCCGCGGCAGCGCCTTCGCAGCCGCTTCTTACTCCCATCTAAATCCCATCACAACGCAGTGGGTGCCATGCCCGAGCTCGGTCTATTTTTATTTCCTTTCCTCTGAAAGCAAAACCAGCGCGAGTACATAAAGCAGCGATGGGGATGGGTCAAGGCCGAGTAAAGGCGGGTGCAGAGAGAGGCGAGGGTCAAAAGAAAACAGAGCACCACACGCTACCCACCCACCTTCCCCGTCCACCTGCTTCTACTGCCCAGTCCCCTCGTCAGAACACCGCCACAGAGAGATAAAGAGAGCAGCCAACGACATTAATAATGAGCAAATGGCAGAGGAAAGGAGTGCAGTGGAAGAAGAGGCGATGCAGACTCGAATCCCGTTGTAAATTAAATCCACAGTGAGGGGCAAAACCGAGCAGCGAAAGCCAGCCATTTAATCAACAACAAATGTGAAGAAAGAGAATAGAGAAAAAATTAAAGAAGAAATGCAGACGAAAAGTCTGTGAAGGAGGGGAATGGAGGAAAAAAAGATATGCAGACGACAAGTTAAGGCGGGACAACAGCTAGTAGCCATGGGTAGTGGATACCAGAGCGTAGTAGTAGCAGAAGCAACTGTTCCTTTTACTTCCGCAGCGCAAATAGGGAGGTACCGCTCCCCATAAATACCGACCAAAGACGAACCACATACACACAGACGAAGGAAAGGAAAGTATCAGAAACAAAAAACAATCTGATGGACGCCTAAATATGAAAGCATTCCATGGAAAAGAACCTCTCCATCGTTGCACGACCATATAGCTAGGTCATTCCAATAGAATATTCATTTGGGGTCCATTCTTTCAAAACTATTTTACGCTGACAGTAATAAGTTCAAAATTCCAAACGCTTCAAGAAAATATCGATCTTCAGGGACAAAACCTAAACAACGATCGAGTTAGGGAAGGGGTTGGAACCTGGAACATGGCGACGACGGCAGGCGCCGCAGCGAGTCTGCCGGAGGATCGGGCAGCGTCATCGGCGACATGAGCTGCGACGGATTCGACGAAGTGCTCCGGCCAGACCACGTCCGCGGATCGCTGCCGCGACGACGAAGGGTAGTCGGTGCGGCGGCCACCCAGGCGGGTTCCGGAGGCGGAGGCACCTTCCTCTCCATCCCCTTTGCCATGGCGCTGCGGTGGCGACCCCGATGACATCGGTGCAAGATCTGCGGATCGAACTTCGAAGGAAAGAGCGAAGAGCAGGAAATTGAAAGGGGAGGGAAGGCGCGAGGAGTCGATGCGAGGGTGTGTTGTGGAGTTAGGCAGGCAAGCGTAGACAACGCACCGTTTTATAGGGAGTCATAATTATTATTTATCGCATTCGCATAATCGCATGGTATTTACCTTCCCCTTTTTTAATATGTCATATGCATTTGAACTTGGGAGTATAAGCATGTAACTGTATCTTTTATAAGCATTTTTTTTATCGTATCGTACCGAAATGTCGGGAGGGAAGAACGATTTTTTTAGGCACTTCCATTAATAGACTGCCATCTCCGATATGGCTACGACAATTAATGGTTTTTATAAATGTATCCGTAAAAAACAATTATAATGGAAGCCCACATGACGCACCTTTTGCGTGTAGATCGGGTCGGGCCCACTAAAAACACTCATTTTTGGTCGCCAGGAGCGGGCCCAGAGGCGACATTGATGATTTACCACTTGGGTTTTAGATTGAATGGGCCACAGGAAAGAAACTTATGGACGGACCCATCTACTTTATCAGTGGAATATTAATCCGAGTTCAGTAAACGTTCAGAAATTTCAGTCGCATTTCAGTCCCTTTGGAAAAGATCCGGACATCATTTTAGACCAAACAATCAATGCATTGAGGATTGATCGGGTGAAGCTTACAGTTACAAGCGGCCTCGAGAACAAGTGGTCCATGTATATTTAGAGAATTAGCAGCACGCGGTCTGATGGATATTGATGGGGGAAGGCTCACTCAGTGGTTCGCTAGCTCCCCATGGTACTTCAGTACGTTCTTGCCTCGCTCATGCGCATGCAGACGCAGTGAACGTATCTAATGCCATATCCCACATCGCAGTGTACGTGCATGGATGCCTTGATACTGTGCTTGCATTGTACCCACGCGACGTCATATCCTACAGGCTACAGACGTACGTACGTACGTGCGTGCATGGCAGCCGACGCTAGTATATACCCCACGGCGTGCATCCTCCTGGTTTAAAGATGATTCCGTATCCAATTACAAATCCAGTAAAATGGCCCGAGGATTCTATGCACATATATACAGGAGTGACAATTTGAGTAAACGACAATATATGGCAGGCACTATTTCTAATCTGAATATAATTAATATATTGGATTGATTGATGATTTAAAATTGTCATCGTTTTGGACGATGTGTAGTTCTATTAGGTGATCTTACAGATAAAAGTAGTATGAAGAAGTTAAGGAAAATCAGTCAAATCATGTAAGAATGACCTTGATAAACCTAAAACTCTTCAAGCAATGTCGGTTGTACGTGTTCGTATATAGCTCGGTTCTAAATTGTTAAATAGTGAATTATTCTGATGGATGCAGCTAGTAAATTCTTGTGGTTAATTGTTGGGTTGCAAAGGTGCAAACATAGTCCCACATCTAAAAACACATGGAAAAGATCATGGGTTTAAAAGGATGGAAGATATCTCCATTGGCATGAGGCCTTTTGGGGAGAGCCTAAGAACAAAATCATGAGAGCTTAGGCCCAAAGTGGACAATATCATGCCATTGTGGAGATATAAACATCCTTTTGGACCCAACAATTGGTATCAGAGCGAGGCCGCTCTTCACCGGACTTACCGCCGGATGAGCCATGATCTGGATCTAACCATGTGGGTTGAACCTTAAAACAAAGGAAGTGGGTGATCCCGTGTTTGAATCAAGAGGACCAGACACCGGGCAGGAAGTCCTAGTAGGTCGGGTAGACCGAGGGGCAGGAAGTCCTGGTTGCGGCTGGGCAGGAAGTCCTAGTAGGTCGAGTGGACCGAGGGGCAGGAAGTCCTGGTTGCGGCTGGGCAGGAAGTCCTAGTGGGTCGAGGATTCAGACATCAAACGGAGGCTTTCCGTTTGAGGGAGGCCTGTGGTCCTTTGTTTGAGGGGGGGATTGTTGGGTTGCAAAGGTGCAAACATAGTCCCACATCTAAAAACACATGGAAAAGATCATGGGTTTAAAAGGATGGAAGATATCTCCATTGGCATGAGGCCTTTTGGGGAGAGCCTAAGAACAAAATCATGAGGGCTTAGGCCCAAAGTGGACAATATCATGCCATTGTGGAGATATAAACATCCTTTTGGACCCAACATTGCAAAGGTGCAAACATAGTCCCACATCTAAGATAAACCTAAAACTCTTCAAGCAATGTCGGTTGTACGTGTTCGTATATAGCTCGGTTCTAAATTGTTAAATAGTGAATTATTCTGATGGATGTAGCTAGCAAATTCTTGTTGTTAATCACTTGATTTTGTATATTTTATTCTCAATTTTGTCGAAGGTCTTCTGTTGCTTTACCGTACTTAATTTGCGGAAACGGTGAAATTACGAATTTAATTCAATAGTTGGCACAGAGCACTGAGCATTGAATAAGAGTTTGTGCAATCTAAGTACTTTGCTTTCATACAAATTAATGTCTGTGAAAATTGTCTAAGGGAGAAAAAGTCTGAAGGTGAAACCAACATTGAGTGGATGATGAATGTCAAAGCTTTGTTCGTGCAAAAATGACTACCAAAAGCTTTTTGAGGAACAAAATAAGAAGCCTGCCCGGCCATATAATTAACTTGAAAACACTTGAAAGCCTACATAATATTTTGGTCGCCAATGGCACTAGTCTCTCAGCATGCAAAATCATGTAAATCTCCATATGTATTTTGGTACCAGCATTAAATTTTTTCTATGTTAAGATCTCTATCCCCTTGGATTTTCTTCTAATAATAAGGGAGAGATTATTCATTATAGTAAAGATCTAAAATTAATTACAGTTTGACCTACTCTGGGAAGATACGTGTTATTAAACTTCTTTAGTTGAGTAATTTATCACTTCTTTCTGATCATTAATGTTATGAGTTATGGAGTGGCGGCGTTAATTGGTGATGATCTACCCCTTATTATGAGTTATGGAGTGGCGGCGTTAATGTTATGAGTTATGGAGTAGAAAACGATTATAAAGTGAGAGAATAGAGTCAAGACTACCGGCGAATTGAGTGCCTACGGGGCAGGATTCCAATTCCAATGACGTGGCGGATATAGTCAGCACCACATGTTATCAAATCAAAAATAACTGAATTACAATCAAGACAAGACGAACTTGGGTCCAATCAATCCGAGCTCAGATATAATCAAGATGAATTCGAGTCCAATCAAACCAAACTTTGATCGAGTTAAGTCAAATCCATCTGAGTTTGGTCCATCGCAATTTAGAAATTTGATTCGGCATGACAGCTATTAAAGTTAAAGGGTGTCAAAAATAAATTTGATCAGTCAATCTGACTCAAGTCGATTAAAAAAATATATTGAGTTAAGGTTGAAGATTTTAGAGTTAGGATCAAATCAGTTAGGACCGAAATCTGATCCAATTTTTTTTTTGATTGAATTAAATTGAATTTAGATTAACTTGAATTAAGAATGAGGAGTAAATGGATGAGTAATGATTCTCCAAGATTTTTTAATTTTATATTGGTATTATAAATTTTCTTTGTTTAATATTTATTTTGTAAAAGATTTAAAATTTTTAAATAATTATTTTTTATAAAATAATTAATAATAGTTGTTAAATAATAAAATAATAATATTTTATAGTAAAAAATAAGATTAAATTAGTCAAGTTATTTGAGTTGGTCTGGATTTGAATTTGAGTTTATATAATTTTCAAATTAATTTAGAATTTAGGTCAGATTCAAATTGGAAATTATTTTTTTTAATACCATGGCTTCTACTTAATCTGAATCCATCCGAATTTGCACTCCTAATTAAAGCATTGATCATCAAGAGATGTGTCTCTCGGTCAAGAGAGAAGAGATGTATCTTCTTGGCCAAGAGGAAAGAGGTGTGTCTTCTCGATTGAAAGGGAAGAAGTATGCCCTTTGGGAAATGGGAATTAAAGTCATCCTTTCACTCTCTATTTAAACGTAATCGGTTATAATATCAAGGTAAGCAATTTCAATATGTTCTACTTTCTTTACTTTTTATTTATGTCTTTAGTCTCAAAGATCTAACTTGAATGTTGGAAGGGCTTTATCAAGACTCGTCTTTGTCCCATTCTAACATCTTCCTTCGATCTTTCTGAACCTCGACCTCTGTCCAAAGATCTTTGTGGTGTTCGACAATAGAAGTCAACCTTGCAACAACCGACCTCTCAGGAAGCTGACTTTACAACAACCGACCTATTGATCAGAAGCCGATATGCTAAAATGCACCAACCTATAACTTATATCCAGCCGGTCAAAAGTACTCTGACCGTGGTTATTTTGCTGAGTCATCCTATTCCTTAATTTCGGACCGGAACAAATGTAGAATATATGTATATTCATCGACAAGCAGGTGCAGGGACTCCATTTTTCAAATCCCAAATCTTCTTCGTACCAGTGTATCAAAACGTGACTGCATTGCATACTAAGATCAGAAAACAAGTTTCCCTTTTTCTTGTTCTGCTATGAATAAGAAAAGTTAAGTGTTCATCTCCAACTCCAGCAATGTTGGAGAAAATACTAATTACATATATATATATTCATCTCCTTAATTTCCAATTACATATATATATATATATATATATATATATATATATGTTCATCTCCAACTCGATCTAGCTCATACTCATCACCTCACTGGGACCTTGATCCAGCCATTGGCAAAGGCAATGGCTAAGATAACAAAAGGAGTAGACATACCAAAGATTATGATATAAGGCAAAGGGGTCTTCATGGGATTCTCTCCTTCCCTCTCTCCTGCTGTTTGCCAATATCTGCAAAAATTCAAATCCAAAATTGTGTTTTTCTGCTTATAATTAACTTTTTTTAATTTCTTTTTACAATTAATTGAGCTAAATGTTAACTCATTGAAAAAACATGTAATTCTTGGAATTGAAGTAAATTAATAGCATGTTGGTAAAGAAATTTTTCAGGAGAAAGGGAGCAAATTTACTGATCTGGCTCTTCTTCCCTGGAGATGAACTTCTTCTTACGAGGCTTTGCCTCTCCATCTGCTCCGCCTGCATATACCCGAAACAATAAACCTTGAATTGTGAGACATAAAAAGAGCTAATTAGTTACTACCAAACTATACCTATGTTTGCATGGATTTTGCCCGGTTTTGTGATTCTTCTTCTTGTCGTCGGAGCAGGAAGAGGATGAGAAGACGAGAGAAGATGTGATTTGGGGAAAAGAAAGGCATTGGCAAGGGCGGAGATGGAGAGATGAGCCATGTCTCTGTTGTGTAGGAGTAGGAGATGCCATGGATGCTGGGAAATGCCTTCAATCCAATACTTGGCAAGTGGATAAGATTGCAATGGCCCAGCTCTAACCCCTATGCATTTAAGCCGTCCATTTTCCTTTTCTATTTTTTCAGTTTTGTTTATTTTTTAATTTCCCTTTTTTCAGGACTTAAATTCAGTTATTGGAAAAAATAGTCATATCATTGTCACGGTCATTAACCAATAAGATTTTAATGGTGTAAACTATTTGACAGCAGTAGAGCATCTAATACTTTTGTTCATATCTCTTTTGATTGTTTCACAATGATTGTTTGCATACGAGAAAGTGATGTATGACCAAATGAGCCACTTGAGGAGGCCTTTAGATGCGTCTTAACTACGTTGTTGTGTCATTGTATCTCTTTTGGGCTTTAAAGAAACTGCTGAGGTGCTTCTGTCTCCCGTCTTCACTAAGAGATATGATCGTTCACCAAACATGATCATACTGCATGGTGATTATTTATCTGATGCCTAGTAACGATGAGGTAACAAGTATTACACATTCACTCAGACATATATGCATGGGCAAAGCAAACACGTAACGTGATTCTAGTTGGCATGGCTAAAGCTAAGTAAAAAAAAAAAAAGGTAAAAGACTCTGCATGCATGTTATAGAAACCTCTCTTTGCACCCATCCATTTGCACTAAAGAGCTTTTGAAGCAGGGTTGGAACTCTCCTCAAGACGTAACTTAAGAACTACGAACCTGCAGTATCTTTAAAGCTAGAAACAAACAGAAATCCTACTCAGCAATGATCTTTTATTATATAGTGATTATTGACTAGGCAAGGTTAGTGCGCTACGTTTGGTGCCAAACTGATGCATATAGATTACAGGCCAAAGTTGATGTCCAAATCACAAGCAAGGCTATCCGATTGTACAGGTCCAGATCACAGTAATCCTTAATTATTCCATCAGAATCAATTAAAAGAGCTACAATGAGGGCAAAGTTATATAATCATGCATGCTTTGAACGCCATCAAGAAAGGTGAGGGTACCTTACAGAGCTATCAGGTTTGCCAACCGCTAAAAATATATATATGAGTTAAAAACAAAATCTATAAAGACAGAGCCAGCTCCCATCCTCTTCTATCCTCTCAGACTCAATTCAGATTTAAGATCTTGCAAGAGATGGCAGGGAAAGAGCAAAAGGTACTTAATTGCGCAGCTCCTCTGTTTGTTTCTTGTTTTTTGAAGCTCTTAATTCTGATCCGTTAATGTTCTGATCGATAGATGTGCAATCGGCTAACGAACTGTATCTATTTTTGACTCACGAAGCAGCATATTTTGTTGATGCTCTGAATTTTCACAGATCGCCACAGTTATCATAAAGGTCGACCTCGAATGCTGCCGCTGCTCCAAGAAGATAAAGAGCACTCTGTGCAACCTCCAGAGTAAGGATATGCATTACTGGCTTCTTATATTTCAGAGTATTGATGAACAAAGTTAGCAATTTTATTCATCACTTTCTCTTTTATGGGAATCCGTGTATCTTTCTTAGAGCGATTCAAGATCACTTCCATCGCCTACGATGAGAAGAAGAACACCGTCATGGTCTCCGGCCCCTTCAACCCCGACTGCTTCATCAAGAAGCTCTGCTGCATGGCCTACAAAGTGATCAAAGACGTCGAGATCAAAAAACCAGACCCACCACCACCCCCACCCCCACCACCGCCTCCGCCAGAACCAGCTCCTCCCCCGCCTGAACCTGCTCCACCCCCTCCCAAGCCCGAACCGCCTGCGCCTGCGCCGGCCCCTGAGCCTCCGCCTCCCGCTCCAGAACCACCACCGCCCGCGCCCAAACCGCCACCGCCCGCTCCCGAACCGCCCCCACCCGCCCCAGAACCGCCTCCACCCGCACCCGAACCACCGCCCAAGGAGTTGGTTGTGAAATTTCCGATGTGGGCTTATCCGGCCCCGATGTGGCCCTGCTGCTACCAGCCGTGCCCCTGCTACGAGCCGCACCACGGGTGCTGCCGTTGCTGCTCATGCGGCCACGTGTCCGCCGCCCCGCCGCCACCACAACCTGTGGTAGATCCCCTGCCGCCCCCTCAGCCCATGTACTATGGCAGCTACCCGTGCTACAAGATCGTCTGCGAGGACGAGCCTTCCTACGGCTGCTCCATCATGTAATTTAATCTCCTCCTCTTATGCGAATAATTAATCCTTTCATACTGTTCTCATCCCCATGCATACTGATGGTGATTGATAATAAATTAAATAAACCTGGAGACCGATCAATTTCATTCTCGGATTGTAACATCGAATTTGTTAGCAAATCAAGTTGGTTCTTTTAATCAAATAGTGCATCATCTTCTCTTTATCACGGCGGGAAAGAGTTCAGTTCACCAGGGGGCGGTGCTTCGCCGTACGTCGCGGTCGGTTTGGAAGGCAATTGATGTAATTGGAAGGTGGGTGAGGTGATGGACCGGCCGAAGATGGGTGGGCAGAAGGGACAAAGGTGGGAACTCGGAAGATTCTATTCTTACGCTAACCTAAAGACTTTAGACCTTTTTACACGTAGATAGCATTAATAGCGCAAGGACTTTGGAGCTTCCTCCCATCTTTTGGACCGATTCTGCCGACATTTTAGAGCAATTTGAGCATTGCGTCGGATCTGGATCAAAATTCAAAACTAGAGAAAGTATTACTTCATATTTTTCAATCCTCACATAAAAAAAATACTTAAGGATTTTTTTTTGATAATTTAAATATTTATATTTTACTTGATTAATTTTTAAAATAGATGATTTTTTTTAATATGCTGTTGGATATTATTACCAATTATCACATACATTAAATAATAATTTGTTCAATCTATATTATAATAATTAAAAACTTATAACTGTTATTATGATTTTAACAACTATAGTTTAAAAAGCTATTATAATATGTATATTATTGAATATGATAAATTCAAATTGTAGTAATTATAATTTATAACTATTATAACGTGAACATAATAATTCTGACTTATAACAATTATAATTTCTCAATTATTATAATATAAATATTAGATGAACAGATTAAATTTTTATTATATTAACTATGATTTCTTAATTATTATAATATAAATATTTTAAATATATTAAATATGTATTATAACATTTATATTTTATAATTATTATAAAATAAATTTATTATATTTATATAATTGATTGATTTAGAATTTAATATGTACGATAAAAAAATAATATTATGGAACATTATATTCAAGAGCAATTGTATAAAAATAAAGCTACTTGTCACAATAAATTTCTGTCATAAATTTGTGACGGGAATGCACCGTTTGATTTTAAAGTTAAGATTAAATCTAGACCGTAAATTGAATGGGTGATTGCGATGACCTGAATTTAACCTTCTATTTTAAAATCGAACTTTTGCAAATTTGTGACGGGAATATGTTGTGACAAGGATCCCAACTCAGAATTACGGGACTTATTGATTCTGCTTCGCCAATGAAGTAGCTTCTGGGTAGTATTTTCTTGCTCGTTCACCGTCCATAAGTGTTCGTTTGAGCTCGAGAGATCCTTTCTGCTGAGTTTTCAGATCCGATTCGACCACAAGTTCAAGATTTGAGATGCCATTGCAGGATTAGGGTCTTCCTTGGCGACGTGTTTGTCCGCTCATTCTCTCAATCCTAGTGGCCGTTATATTATTTATATATCTTTATGCTCAAAGATGGATCGGAGCAGTGGCTTAATATGCTTCCTCTGCAAACTTGGAAAGGGATGCTGTTGACCACTCTCAGTGAGGCATCTCAACTCTGAGCTCAGGGCTCTGTCGATTTCTCTGGATCAGAGTGACAAATTGCCACCTAGCTAGGAACCTGAATCTCTTTTCTAACCTTGCCAAAGACCACACAAAGATCGTTTTTTATGTTCATAACCTCCCCCTATACGCTCAAGTTGGTCGTCCAGAGCCTTGTCGGCAGGGAAGGCAATGGAGAAACATTGCTGATTGTAAGCCATGCACGAGTACGGAGTCTTCCCTGAGATGGATAGCATTGTCCAGCGCATCCGGTTCTGCCAGATCAAGCAGATCTTTGCACCATATTTTCCACACTTGTTCCCTAATAGCTTTCCTGGCATCTCACCTGGTGATTGCAGTGATAAGGATGGCCCTGTTGTGAAGAAGTGCAATGGGACAGCTGACCAATATGGCAATCACCGGTCACCAAACATAGTGTCTTCGAAACATCATTGGTGGCGGACGACAAAGACTGTGTGGCATCTTTTCATTGAAGAGGACCATTACATCTATCCAAATGCATACTGCAACTTAAATTGTTTTTTTGGCAAATTAAATTATTGTTTTTTTATTATAACTCCAAAATATATTGGATTGTACTCAGCCATGGTAAATATATGCAATTGTTAGGTTCTGCAGTGTCAACAGTGTCATAGTAAGGTATTCCAGCGAATCAAAGTTTGCTTGAACTGTTAATATTTTCCAATGTTGACATTGCTGGCCATTTTGTTGCTAGCATGATCACAAAAAGTGAACTTGTATAATTAATTGCTTTGAGAACCCAAGCTATTTATTCTATTATTGCATTGAAACATTATCTGTTTGTTTGTACATCATTTGCATATTTATTGACAATGTTTGTATTTTCTTACAAGACCAGAACACTTCAATGAATCTGAGTATAGCAAAGCAACAGCTATCTTCTCATGGTTAACATGTGGGAAGTGAGATACAATTAGAATTATAAATGGTCGTTGTGTGAAATTAGTATAACCAACAAATATCTTGATATACATCTGCAAGGTTTATTTTTTCCGTGATAATTCTTTTTCCTTATTCACTTTTGACTTTATTTAGTGGAGAATTATGCCATCTGATGCTGTCCTAGTCTTGCTTATTTGGTAAGGTTGCTTGATACAAGAAAAAGTGTAACATCACAGGGAGGCTATATATTCACAGTACATCCGAGAGCTATTTTCCAAGAGAGGATCAAATGAAAGTATGTTATTTGATGAGAGTTTAGCTAGAGTAGACGAGGCAAAATTCAAAAGTCGAAAGTTTCAAGTTAATAGAAATAATATATACTAGAGATATATGAAATGTAACTTTTACATTGACAGTACCAAATATAATTCAAGAGAATGCATGGTTGTGCTGGGTGGATTTCCTTGCAAATAAAAATAAATTGATACCTTGGATTTATTATTAGGATAGATTAATGGCAATATCATACGTAACTACAGTTAGAAAGTTAAGTTAATTTGGATGTGCAGGGCTACAAGGATCGGAGAGATGAACTAAAAATATTATACTTCACAAGTAGTGAGGTAAATCCATCAACTTTTGGAAATATGTTAGTTTGGTATGGGTATCGTCAAATATGACTGATAAATTTTGCTTAAGTTGAATAAATAAGGTTAGGAGTCTCGCTGATGTGAACAATCAAATGAAACCAAAGAAAAGATATGTTCACGTAATTGGCAAAATGAAACCAAAAAAGAAAAATTTCTAAACATGACCTAAATGAAGTGTATTGGTAAAGAGATTAGTTTCATGAATCTTAAGTCAGGATAAGATCCGTGGAATTGACCTAAAATATTTAGAAAACATGTGTTTTTTGTATTTTATATGTTTCTAAAATATTTTATTTGGCTAAATAGTAAGGCTATAATATATAATTTAAAGATAAGTTTATCGCCTTACTATGGTATTTTGGTTCCTGTAACACTGATGTCTATGGGTGCTTGGTGTATTCATATTCAATTCCATCAGCCAATGCGCTGAGAGAGCAATGAGAATTGTATGTTATTCCACTTTTCCCCTACAAAGTTTGAATTATTTGGTATATCATTATCCTATCAAACCAAGTTCATTTAGTATTGCATATCTTGAAGTTTGTTTTTGGTTATTTGCTGAAACAAATTATTGTTTTACCACAGGGTGTGCCTCACACCACAATAGATGACTATTCTCTGTTTGAGACGGGAGCTAAGATTAAACTTTGACCAGAAGCTCCCCTGATCTAGTTTGTTTACACCTCTAGATCATACTCGATTGTTGGTTTTGATGGACAAACTTGGCAGTCACTACTTGTTACCAGTTTGTCTCAGCATTTGGATTCCTTATGTTATTTGATTTAGTAGCAATAGCAGACTAATTTTAGATGTTAATGTAGGAAATTCTATTCTCTAGTAATATGATATACCATTTTTCACTGGCATATTCCAAGTAAGTGAATTATCAAATACAAGTATGATTGTTCTGAGCCATTTATTTCTTGAGAGAGACATTCTCTAAGCTACTCTCATCTTCTCAGTGTCATATCTAGAGCAGCAAAAGGGGGCAGATTCTTTCAGGCACAAAGTGAATGTGATGAGATAGATACCCACACAAAGCAAATGAGCAGCTTTATTCCATCTGATGGTCAAAAAGAAAAGGATCATGTACATGCTGGTCCTTTCTTTCTTTTTTTCCCTTTTTTTTTTGAATTGTTAATCTATATATTTCACAGTGAGGTAATTAAAACTTTCATAGGTACTTTGATATCTAAGTGCCTCAGAAAACATTTTTCTTTAGTAATATGATGTTGTGAAATGAAATATAGCCTCGATGATTATCTCATGATCAACACAACCTTTTACTAGAATCCACTGAATGTGTTCATGCATCTTATGCAGCCTGTTTACAACTTTGGGTCAAGGTGGCTCTTCTGATGTGCTTCAACTTTGGTCCCAATTTTGCTTTCAAAGCTGGGACCAGAACTATTTGGAAAGTGACAAAGTTGTCACTATAATATTGTTCTCATTGTTGGATATGATTTTGTAAGGTAAAATTAAAGTGTCATCGATCGTTGAAAGTCTGATATGACTTCAAAATCGAAATATATATTTTGCGTAGATAAATCTAGATTATTAATTTGATCAAAATCGATTACGGGTGAATGAGAAATTAATTGGCAAAAGTTGTGTTCAAAAATAACGTTAAGAAAAAAGATGGGGGTTTTAGTCCCACATCGCTAACCGGCGCAAGTTAATGTTTCCTTATATGTGTTAATGGAGTTAACACAAAAAACATAGGTGTTCTCTATCCATGGGCGAGCAGGTGCTCGCAGCTTGCTATGCGTGCACACGCACAATCGGCGCTTTGTTGGCGCATTTTGCACTTTGCCTACATGACACTCGGGTGACGTGTCAGGCTTGCATGTGATGCGACAGTGCTTATGTGGTATCTACGTGGGCAGCGAGAGATGATTGGACTGCATACTTGGCGAACGGATGACAATCGTTGATCAAAGAGGTGTGATGGATCACATGTGATGCGATCTAGAGCGTTGGATCACGAAGAGTCACGATCTGACTGCTTGGGATGCGATTTGATTTAGAGCGTTGGATCGAATGGATCATTGGATTTAGATCCGACGGCTGATGACCAAAGGGGAGATCTGAAAGTCACAACCCTCCAGATCTGATGGATGAGATTAAGAGGGTTATGTAAAGGGTTACAACCCTCACATAAATCGATCCTAGCAAAGGTCACATTCACTCACCCAAAGGGCATTCAACCTCTTCACTTGGTATAAATATATCCCTCCAGATTTTGAAAATTTCAAATCGATTCTACTTCTCCTTGTGCATTCATCTCATCTTGTGCATAAAGAGTGAAAATTTAACAAATTAACTGAAATAATCAAATTATTTAAATATTATAAAAAATTTATCAATGTTAAAGATTTATAAATTTACTTATTTAAAAATTTAAAAATTATTTTTTTATTTTGGTTAATTCGGTTAATTCAGTTTAACTGAATAAGAAATTTTAAAATCGAATTGAATTAACCGAATTAACCGATTTTTTTTAAAATAATTGAAATTTTAATATAATCAAATTAAAAATTTTTAATTCGGTTAATTTAATCAATTTATTCGATTTAACTAAAGTTTTGTCCACCTCTATCTTTTATATGAGAATTAATTCTTACTGAGGGAAAAAAAAAGGATTATCTTTAATATGGGATGGGTCCAATCAGGCTGGGCACGATTCAAATTAAGCTGCGCCGAGCCTGTCGGACAACAATTTAATATGCACGGCGTAAGACATCCACGTGGTGCAATAAAAATTTGACCTAAATTCCCTTTCCCTGCCCATTTTATATTAGTATTTGGGTTAAATTATAATTTTATGTAATAATTTAATTATTTAATAGGTATGGTTTCAAAATAAAAAATCAAAAATAAATAATAAATAATAAATAGAAAGAGCGAGAAATAATTAGGCACGTGATTGCTACAAGTCGTCAACTCCCAAAGCCTGGGGCCCATTGACACGTGCACTACCTCCTTCTCCCATCCTCATCCTGTCCGCGCATCTAACTGGTCCACTTCATTCAAGGTCATGTGACCACGTTGATCTTTGTTACCCCTGACTCCTAAAAATTAAAAAGAAAAAAAATACAAAAAAAAAAAAATCTCGATCGATGGCGTCGTATGATCACGAATTTTTTCTTCTTCTTCTTCGTCTCTTGTTCTTCCGTCAGGTTCAACTTTTCTTCTTGTTTAAATCTCTGTTGTTTTTTTATTTATTCTGTCTAAAAATCATGTGCAATCTTAGATATAATTGTTAGTTGTGGATAAATGTTGATCTGCAAGGGTAATTATTCGATTAAAACTAAATTTAATTAAACTGAATTAATTAAAACTCAATTAAACTGAATTTTTTTAAAATGAATTGAACTGATCAAATTTTTAAATAAAAATTAAATAAATCGAATCGATAAAAAAATTTAATAATTTACTTTTTAACTGAATTATTTAAATAATAAAAAATTTATTAATTAATTAAAAATTTATAAATTTATTTACTTAAAAATTTATAAATTATTTTCTTATTTTAATTAATTTAGTTTATTTAATTTAATTGAATAAGAAATTTTAAAATCAAAATTAAATCTAATTAACTGAATTAATTAATTTTTTAAAAATAATTAAAATTTTAAAATAATAAAATTAAAAATTTTAATTATGTCGATTTAATCGATTTTTTGGACGAATATTTCTCATCCCTATTTATCTGGATCCAATCGTCTTGTTCCTCAATAAATTGGCCTTCTGGTGTTTAGATTTCGTCGCGCTTTCTCAGATCCGATGGGATTTGAGGGAAAATTAATGGCCAAATTGAATATCACTTCCGCTTTGGATGCTTCAATTAGAATCTGGAACCTCGCCTTTTTCTCATCTTTTGCTTTGCTTTCTTTCTTCCTTTGGGTCTATTGACAAAAAAAAAAAAAGTTATCTTTTTGTGATCTCTCGCCGATCATTCCATTGCTCTAGGGCTTGAATTGGCCATTTCCAAGGAGTTTTTTGGTTCAGTCCTTGTTGGGTCTCTTGCTGTTGCAGATGGGACGACATGATATCTTTCTGTTGTTCGAGAGATTAACCGAGAGGTTTAGCCTTTGGCGAGATTGGTGATGGTCTCCGAAGCGGAATAGATAGATGTGATGTCGTCCAAGTCGAATAAAGCGAGCGGCTCCCGGAGCAGCTCTGGGCGCTCGAAGCACAGCGCCCGCGTGGTTGCTCAGACCACCTTGGACGCCAAGCTCCATGCCGACTTCGAGGAGTCCGGGCAGCCATTCGACTACTCTGCTTCCACTAGCGCCGCCAACCGGTCGAGCGCCGCTGATAATAGTGGCCTACCATCCTCCTCAGTCTCCTCCTACCTCCAGACGATGCAGCGTGGCAAGTTCATCCAGCCTTTTGGTTGCCTTCTCGCCGTCGAGGACCAGGGCTTCACCTTGATCGCTTACAGCGAGAACACGCCGGAGATGCTCGACTTAGCGCCTCACGCTGTCCCCAGCATGGAGCAGCGAGAAGCCTTGACAATTGGTACGGATGTCCGAAGTCTTTTTCGATCTCCAAGCACGGTGGCACTGCAAAAAGCTGCTAGTTTCGGAGAAGTTAATCTCCTTAACCCAATACTTGTGCATTGCAGAAGCTCGGGTAAGCCCTTCTATGCAATCATGCACCGAATTGATGTAGGATTGGTCATAGATCTAGAGCCTGTTAACCCTAACGATGTGCCGGTTACTGCGGCTGGAGCTCTCAAGTCTTACAAATTAGCTGCCAAAGCCATCTCAAGGTTGCAGTCTTTGCCTAGCGGGAATATATCTCTCTTGTGTGATGTTTTGGTTAGGGAAGTGAGTGACCTTACAGGCTACGACAGAGTTATGGCGTACAAGTTCCACGAAGATGAGCATGGCGAAGTGATTGCTGAGTGTAGGAGATCAGATTTGGAGCCATATCTTGGCTTGCATTACCCTGCTACAGATATCCCACAGGCTTCACGGTTTCTCTTCATGAAGAACAAAGTTAGAATGATCTGTGACTGCTCTGCTCCAGCGGTTAAAGTCATCCAGGATAAGAAACTAATTCAGCCTCTGAGTCTTTGCGGATCTACCTTAAGAGCCCCTCATGGTTGCCATGCTCAATACATGGCAAACATGGGTTCAGTCGCTTCTCTCGTTATGTCAGTAACCATCAGTGAGGATGAAGATGAAGCTGGTGGTGTTCAGAAGGGGAGGAAGCTCTGGGGATTAGTTGTTTGCCACCACACAAGTCCAAGGTTTGTGCCTTTCCCGCTTAGATATGCCTGTGAATTTCTTATGCAAGTATTTGGGGTTCAGCTGAACAAGGAGGTTGAGCTGGCAGCTCAAGCAAAGGAGAAGCATATCCTCCAAACACAAACACTTCTTTGTGATATGCTTCTCCGGGATGCACCAGTTGGTATCTTCACACAATCACCAAATGTTATGGATCTTGTTAAGTGCGATGGAGCAGCTTTGTGTTACCGGAACCAGGTTTGGGTGCTTGGAACAACACCTACTGAGACACAGATAAGGGATATTGTAGCATGGCTTGTGGAGTGCCATGATGGTTCCACTGGCTTAAGCACGGACAGCCTGATAGAAGCAGGCTATCAAGGATCTGCTGAACTAGGGGAAGCTGTCTGTGGCATGGCTGCGATTAAGATTACTTCTAGGGATTTTATATTTTGGTTTCGTTCACACACGGCGAAAGAGATCAAGTGGGGTGGTGCTAAACATGAACCTGTTGATAAAGACGATGAGGATCGCAGAATGCATCCACGCACTTCATTTAAGGCCTTTTTAGAGGTTGTGAAGAAGAGGAGTCTTCCTTGGGAAGATGTCGAAATGGATGCCATCCACTCATTGCAGCTCATATTGCGTGGTTCTCTGCAAAGTGAGACTGTTGGTGATGATTCTAAGAAGATTGTCACTGCAGCAGTGGATGATGCAAATATCCAATGGGTGGATGAACTGCGTACTGTCACAAATGAGATGGTTCGGCTTATTGAAACAGCTAGTGTGCCAATTTGGGCTGTTGATGCATTGGGCAACGTAAATGGCTGGAATAGCAAAGCAACAGATTTAACTGGGCTACCTGTGGCAAAAGCTATTGGGATGCCTCTGATCAATCTTGTGGAGGATGATTCAATAGAGGTGGTAAGAGATGTGCTACGTTTTGCCTTGCAAGGTGAGCATACTGTTTGGTTTGTATTTCTTGTTTCTTTATCACAGATTGCCTCTCTTTTGAATCTCCAAAATCAAATTGTACACATGTTTTTTGTGTTGCTTTAATGACAGGAAAAGAAGAGAAAAATATTGAGATTAAGCTGAAGTCATTCAAACAACAGGATAGTAGTAACCCAATAATTGTAGTTATCAATTCTTGCTGTAGTCGAGATGTGAAGGATGACATTGTCGGTGTTTGCTTCGTCGCACAAGATGTGACAGAGCAGAAACTGATCATGGATAAGTACACTCGCATTCAAGGTGACTATGTTGCAATCGTGCGAAATCCCAGTGGGCTGATCCCTCCTATCTTCATAATTGACGAGTCAGGTTGTTGCTGTGAATGGAATTCAGCAATGGAAAAGGTGTCAGGCATAAAGAGGGAAGATGCACTTGATAAGATGCTTGTTGGCGAGTTATTTTGCCTTCATGGTTTTGGCTGTCGAGTCAAGGACCATGATACATTAACAAAGCTAAGGATTGTGTTGAATGGGCTAATTGCAGGTGAAGATGCTGACAAATTCATATTTGGATTTTTTGACATTAATGGCAAATACATAGAAGCATTACTCTCTGCAAACAAGAGAAGGAATTCTGAGGGAAAAATCACTGGAGCATTGTGCTTTCTGCATGTCACCAGTCCAGAGCTTCAACATGCTTTGCATGTGCAGAAAATGTCTGAACAAGCTGCAGTTAACAGTCTCAAGGAACTAGCTTACATCCGTCAAGAAATAAGAAATTCTCTAAATGGGATCACATTTACACACAACTTGATGGAGGCAACTGACTTAACTGAGGAACAGAAGCAACTGCTTAGGAGAAAGGCTCTCTGTCAAGAGCAGTTGGCGAAGATCTTAGACGACATGGATTTAGAAAGCATAGAACAATGGTATGAGTCTCGTTCCTTGTTCTGGTTTTTTTGGTCATTGTCATCTATCATCATGCTTGAGAAAATTAGATTGACTACCAATGTCCACAAATTTGGAAGTTTAAATCTGTCCACAAATTTGGAAGTTTAAATCTGGGCAGTCTTCTGCGTTTAGCGACGATGAATTGCCCAAATAAAATCAGTATGTGTGTTTCCAGGATCCCACTAATAAGCATATTACTTTTTTCTGTTAAGTTGCAGGATATGAGTCATCTATAAGTTGCCAACTGTTTAACCAAATATAATCATGCACTAATGCAGCATTGTGTACAAATCATAACTCCAATATAGATTCTGAAAATTATCAGTGCAAGCAAAAGAAAAAGAAAACCAAGATCAAAATCATCCATAGATTCAAGATTTATTTTCCTGCCAAATGAAAATTTGCCAATCCAATGGTTATTGTGTTTGTGAAGTATTGACGGTTGTATTAAGTGACTAATGCTCACCAAATTCATATTGTACAATTCCACATTTTTCTTGTTTTACAATATGATATTCCGCACTACTTTTACCTTTATCTGTTAACATATATGACTTTTTATCAGTTATATGGAGCTGAGCACAATCGAATTTAACCTTGGTGAAGCTCTGGATGCAATAGTAAACCAAGGAATGACACTAAGCAAAGACCGTCAGGTGGCGCTTGTTCAAGATTGGCCTGCAGAAGTAACATCTATGTACTTGTATGGGGATAATTTGAGACTGCAGCAGGTTCTAGCAGACTTCTTGTTGAGTGCACTTCAGTTTGCACCACAGGCGGAAGGATCAATCATACTCCAGGTCATTCCAAGAAAGGAGCGTATAGGTACTGGAGTGCATGTTGTCCATCTTGAATTCAGGTAAACTTGTTATGAATAATCGTCCTGGAAATCAAGTATTATTCTTTTTGGTGCATGTTGATTGTGTAGATACTCTTTGCTTGATTTAACACATACCTGAGTCAAACCACCAAACCCTGAAATCAAAGTTGTATGAGTACAAACACAATTTTTGCTCTATTTGCAGGATCATCCACCCTGCACCTGGAATTCCAGAGACTTTAGTGCAGGAGATGTTTCATCACAGCCAAGGCATCTCACGAGAAGGCCTTGGTCTTTACATCAGTCAAAAGCTTGTAAAGATCATGAATGGCAATGTACAATATCTTAGAGAAGCAGAGAGATCATGTTTTATCATTTTCATCGAATTCCCTTTGGTTCACCAGCACCACAGAGGTAGGAGAAAATGTAAATTAACGTGCTAAATGATTCTAGATATGACTGACTATATTGGCCTGCTTGCGGTACAGGATCAGGAAACCAAGTTTCATCAATGAGCAAGAAGAGAAGTCAATTAGCATAAAAATCAATCAGTTAAACATGGAAGCAGACAAGCACAATGGTTGACGAAATTGACCAGTATCACAAAAATCATGCATCGTGCATGGAGCATTGAGGCAGCCAATGTTTATATGGATCAAACTGGGTGATGTTTTCCTAGGATTCCTACCGCTGCCATTTAAGATAAAATAAGTGTCAGCTTACTGCAAGTAATGGTTTAGTTTGATTAGTCTTCAAACTATCATTGATTACGACAATTAATAAAGATGTCTTACTTGTATTGTACTTGTTAGTGCAGCATCAGGTGGATCCTAACGAGGTCTTCCCATGGACTTGTGTTTTTCATTAACAATGAGGATCTTGTTTGACAGTTTTTTGGGGGAACAACAGAGGGCTTGTTTAATTAGGATTTCCCCCTTAAGGTGTGCATCTGAATGCAAGGAGAGAAAAGAGGTTCTTTGTGAGACTCTGTCGTAGTTTTTTTGTCAACTATTTGGTGTTCTCCCAATTGAGTGGAAGCGGGTGGACGAATGGATATCAAATTTGGAAGACTTTGATGTCTATGAAGTTTGCTTGATTTTACACCCAATACTTGTATAATCTAAAAGTTCTGGACTGACAGAGGAGGGTTTAAGGTGATGTCCTTGGCTAGGAGATTATAGAAGAGAGGAGTTTAGGAAATAGTAATCCTAATTGAGGGTTGTGTTTTCTATATTTATCAATAGTATATATGGCAGCCTCCACACGGTTGTAAGACTATCATATAGACTCTGTAAATTTTACAGCGGAAGAAACCAAGAAGGTTGTCATGAGATGCAGATGACACTTCTCAAGAAGTTACAAACTGTATCACAGATAAGGTGCATCTACAAAAGCCTTTCAACCATCTGAAAGCTACCGCAATAGCAACAATTTTTAAAAGCCTCTAAGGTGAGTAACTTCTTTTGTCAGGGTAGAAGGAAAGCTTTTTTTTTGTCATAATTTAAATATTTACTTTCTTGTTAGGATTGTGGAGCTAATACAAACAGCTTAGACTTTTTATTTGGATAATTTATAAGTTTCAGATATGAATATAAAGTTTCTTTAATTATCTTTTCCATCAACAGATCAGCCTCTGGGGCATGTATTCTGACCAAGAGAATCAAGATTGAGATACATTATTCATATCCGTACTCTTATCTCTTTCTTTTCCTTTACCTTTTTGTGTCACATGCACAGGCAAAATGTAAGGTAGGCCACAGTAGGGCACACTATGACACATGCCTGCCTTAATTTTAAGAATTATTTAGGACACCTCAAAAAAAAAAAAAAAAAAATTTAATGGTCCGTAAAAAATCTAAAAGAGGATTGTTTTTTGGTAATGTTACTAATGATTTCTTTTTCTAACATACCCTACTATCCATTGATTTTGTCCCACTGGTCATGACCGTGATTTCTAGGGTACTTTTCTTTCATTTTTTCCCCATGAAAATAAATTGTGGAATTGATATTTTAAGAATTTGGTTTAATTTCTTCATATAATTCTGTTTACTATCCTTTGCTGTGTTGAGGATGAAAAAAAATTAGGGTTTTGATTGTTCCAAAGTATGTTAGTGCTCAATGTATGATGATATTCTTCATAGAATTTGATTGTTCTTACTACCAAAAACTGTCATCTTTAAACAAAAGAATGCAATTGTTTTCCCAGCTCTAGTTCCCTTTCTTCCTATGGTCTTCATTGTCTGTCATTTTTTTTTGTTAAATGTCTTCTTTATTACAACTCCGTAGGCATTTCTATGTTTCTAATTATATTGATCAGCAAAAATTAATTTTCTCAGCATTGAAAGAAGAATGAGGACTTAAAAGATAGCAACCCCTAATAAGAAGTTACCGAAGTACTTATCTTTTTCTTTTTTTTACATGGTGTAACTTCTAATCTTCTATTATACATTCAAGAATTTCCTTTCAAGCTTGGCAATGGCATGGGATTTATTCTTTTTCTACATGTACAAAGTTTGGCGGTGCCATCTTTTTTTTCCCCCATCCTCGCAATTATACTTTTGAATCTGATGCATCCTTGGCTCCCTGCTCCATCTACAAAATGAGGTGGATTGATGTGAGTTCTCATCGATGGATCAAATTGTCATCTGTCTTTCTTTGTCAATTGTCGTTGAATTATGTTTGCGTTTGAAATATTGTCTATTTTTTCTTGTCATTTCTCAATATCTTGTTTCAGTTGGCTTTCAGGATAAGAGAATGTAGTAGCCTTCTTTTTCATTCACTAAAGTTAACAAACCAAAACCACTGCCACAATTTTCTCTTTCTTTTATTTCTTGTTTTTCTTTTCAATCAGCAAAGCTCGAGTGGTTCAATATTTACAGTTTCTGGAATCTGATCTTGTATATGTGATTTTGCATTGTTCATGTAACATGACTTTTCACTTAGCAAGGGTAGCTAGATGCTTATGGGGAAGACTTATTTGATTTCTCTGAAACGAGGGGAATATCTAGATCATCCATAAAATTTGTGATCCTCTTTAATATATTTGTCAATTAAAGGGTAGAAATGTAGAAAATATGAGAAATCCATTTTTGAGCCAAATTATTTTAAAATAATTAAATATAAAAAATCAATAAAATAGAAAAAATAACACATTAACAAAAAAAAAAGAAAACAATAGATTTTTTAGAATTTAAAGAAATTTTTAAATACTTAATTGATTTTTTAAATACTTATAAATATGTTTTTAAAAAATTAAATTATTTTGAAGTGAATTTAATAACTTTAATGTGAGGCTCACATTAACTATAATACAAATTTTAAATTATGACAGTTTTTCTAAACCAGAGAGTATATACAGAGTTGTCCATGCTATGGCTCAATTTTTAGCAGGCTGAGCCAGGAATGGTCTAGACAGTGCTAGGACAGACTGCGTCATGGTTGACCTGACCCATTTGACACCTCGGTTCATTCGCAATTGGCCCAGCTTCATAAGCATTGCTAACTCAGCTTGTTTAGATATCACCAATACTTTCTTCAGTGTTCTATTCATCTGATAGCAAGTACACCTCTTCCTTCTGTCAACAAATTTCTATCACAATTTCAAATGCAATTCTAAGTTTCAACTCCGCAACAAAACATGGCAATATTTCTATTCTGATCTTTTCTCTACCTATTGACACTGTACAACTGTATGTTAGTCAATCCCATACGCGGATGTGCAGGCCATTCGGAGCTTGAACTCTAGGAAATCTTACTATTTCGTCCCCTCCGACCTCTTCCCACCTGCAATGGGAAACAACAACAACAAAATGTAAGCTTTAGTTTGTAGTCTGACTTATGTTTTCATGTCAAGTGAAGTAAAACTTAGAACCTGTATCTAGTTACGAAGTAGTGAAGAAATGTGGCAATTTCAGCAGTGCCCAGTTCTTTCCCCGGGCACATCCTTCCCCCTCCCCCAAACAGCATGAAGTGCTGGTGAGATTCAAGGTTTCTGTCCTGGATTTGGTCAGGCCACACAAACTTAGCTCTCGGAACACACCAAGACAGGTTTCAGTCGAGATCACTCACCAACCATCTCCATGGGTTGAACGTTAAAGGCTCTTGATACACATCTGGATCGTAGTTAATCTCTCTAGTGTACACATAAATTCGCCACCCCTTTGGTATCGTGAATCCTGATGCATATAAATAAGTTAGTTCGAGTCACGGAAGCGCATATGATTTGGCTGCTCACCTTTCAATTTCACATCCTGTGTTGTCTTCCTAAGTACCCCATTAACCACTGTAGCCATTCTAAGCGTCTCCAGTATTACCTACATCATGAACAGCTGTTGTCAGTACGCAGTGATACTGCTGCTGCACTCTATCTACATCATAAACGACAACTGTTTTCAGAATGCAGTGGCACTGCTACTGCACTCTGAATTAGTAGAAATATAATTTAGCTTAGCTTACCGCACGTGTGAGTTTCATCGACTTGTAATCGTTCCAATCGATTGCATCCTCCCACAGTTTTCCTTTTCGTATCTCAAAATGTTCATTCTGCATGCGAAAGGTAGGAGTGATGAGAAACAAACATCAATCGACGAAGAAGATCTAATGAAGGACCGAGTGTGATGCCTACTCGGAGTTCTTCAAGAACTCTAGGATGGTCGTGGAGGTACTTCACAGCCATCATCGAAGTCGTCGAGACAGTTTCGTAGCCGGAATAGACGAGGGCTATTATCAAGTCAATAATCTGCTCGTCATCGAGTTTAACTTTAGAGCTGCCATCCATTCTGAGGAGGGAATCAAGCATGTCACTGTGGGAGCATTCGGAGGCTCTTCTTTCCTCTATTAGACACCTCAACATATCCACGAGCTTTTTCCTTGCCTGTGGAAGAGGAAACTAATCAGATATTAATTGAATTCACATGCTGTTGATGATATCATTTTTTTTAAAAAAAAAAAAACTGATATTGATAACTTTCTGGTATCTACCTTAAATCCCTGATGATAATTTGTGCCAGGAATATTGATGGGCAATGAAAGAGTACCGAGAACAAGCTTGAAGATCTCTGATTTCAGGGCTTCAGTAACAGGCCCTGTCTCAATGCTGGCAATTTGCTTCAATGCAGACAACAGTGCCATCTAAACAAGGAGAAAATATTACCAGTGTTAGATTATATAGCAAGAAATTTGATGTCCAAATTAAGTATAAATTTTGGGTGACCTCCTTGGTTTTTTCTTGGATGTCAATGACTCTTCCACCCCAATCATCAATGTAAGATCTCATGAACTGATCGATCTTGGGTAAGAGCTGATCCCTGATCATTAGGGGGCTCACCAGGCCAAGCATGGCGCCCCTCATGGTCTTGTGCAGCTCACCATGAACGGATGCAATGTTGGATCTCCCCAAGATATCAAGCATGGACTGTGGGTACCCAGGAAGAAAGCCTTTCCCTTCGTTCATAAGGATGAACCTGTTGAGCTCTGCATCCATGCACACCATTGTAGGGCACCCCAGTATGTGCGACTTGAATAGACTCCCGTACCTAAAAAAAATATGAGAGAGGAAAAAAATTTAAAACGAAACATTCTTTAAGATTTTTCGGGCTCATGGACATGGATGATTAGAAACGAAATGATGAGAAGGAAGACAGGAGGGGAAATGTAACATCAAATATCAAGTACTTGAGTAGCCAGTGTTTTAGTAGACATCAAACAAAAAGAAAAGGAGAGCTCAACAAACAGCTTTTTGCCAAGATACTTTTCAGTGAAAAAATAAACCCGATCGAGAAAAAATAATCGACCTTTTTACTCCCTGAATTGGTTCGCGTTCATGGAAAAAAAAGTTTTCATCTTCCCATGCAAAATCACAAAAGAAAAGGCAGCAAAGGAATCAACTTTTCTATCAAAAAGTGATCTTTCCTTCATCTAAGAAGAAAATCTTATTCCCATGGAGCTCTCAGCTCACCTAACTCTTTGGTTCTTCATGAAGCTAGGGCCTTGCTTGAGGAACTCAGTGGTCTCCCCAAACAGAGGCCAGCCCATGGTCCCTGGAGGCAGGCCCTTCTTCCTGTACCTCACCTCATTCCACCTCAACAGAGCACCACAACTGAGCAGGAAGCATATCAGTGGCAGCATGAGCAACATCACCATCTTTGCAAACAAGCAAAGATCAGGAGAAGACACTGCCCCTGCATCTCTCATCCTTGGAGCCTGCATGGCTTTATATAGGCCTTCCAAGGTTAAAACTTAAAACAGCTGGTTAGAGGTTACTAGTCTTTGACCAAGCCAAGGCCCCATCTGCTGTCTGCTAAAAAAATTATTGCTGTCTGCTAAAAAAATTATTAATAAAAAACAATCTTTATAATCCAAATCAAAGAAGTGTTGTGATAAAAGCAGAGAAGGTAATGTAGTGGGAGAATCTTTAAACGTTTTTGATGTTTAAAACTTGGTGAATTTTGGATGCTTATGGGCACAGGATTGCAATTATGAGTTGGGGCATTGAGATGTGGGAAGAAAAGAAATGTTGTCAGCAATTACCAGCAACTTAGGCGCCACATGGTGGCCACCAGATTGGACCAAAGGAGGAAAAGGTAGTGTATGGTACTCACGACTGGAACAACTAAAAATCCAGGTCCTCACATGCCTGTGAAGGACTAGATCTGCTAAGTTTATAGACCATCGCATAATATTTCAGCTTAAATTAAATAATAATAACATAAAAAATTTAAAATTTATATACGGCATCAAACTTCCTGATCCGTGTGGAACTCAACTCAGCACAATAATTCATTTACCTCGCCAGATTCGATAGCTTAATCTGTTCGATGTCATGAATTCGATTCAGCAAACGTTTGACTCTTGCAAAGAGAAGGAGATGCAGTAAACGGCCACTAAATTAAGGCTGACATAGTTTTACTTGGAGTGCACTATCAATCTTGCTGGGGAGATGCTATGTTCATTGTGTTTTGCAGTCGAAGAGCGACTTTAAACAAGTCATCCAAATTGTAGTTCATTTTGAGAAAAAATCCTTATGGAGATGAAGATCATGCCAATTAACATGAAAAAAAAGGTTGTTGCTCTACGCAAACATTAAGGATTGTACGTAAGCTCTTCATATTCTCTTCTCTCTTAGTTTATATATTAATTCTTACTGAGAGAATATTTGCAAATATTTTAAATGTATTGGCACTATGAAAACTTTCTCTCGATCCGATATAAAGGAAATTATATTGATAGTAGATTTATAAGACATTTATCTTGTATTTTTCAATGTGTGTGGGGGTGTTGATAAGTTTGTTTATTTATATTATAAGAATAAATATTCTTAAATCAGTAATCTAGCTCTAATATCTAACTACCAAACAAACAAGATGAAAAAAAGATGAGATGAGCAGTGAATACCGAACTGGTTGGTGGTGAAATATATAAGCACAGAGGGAGAGAGATGGAGCGATGATAGATTGCCTGTAAATCTTCTACCTTTTGAACTCAGACTGCCTGTCTTGAAGTTGGGATAAAAAAGAAGGGTGCAGTGGCACTGTGTACTGAACATAGCACATGGTCCCAACAAGATCCTTGGATTTGATTTGACAGCAAAGGTGGAGTTGCCCCCTTTGCCTTGCCTGCTTTCTTTCCTTCTTCTGAAATCTTCATAGGATAATATAATTGTTTGGTACAATCTATCTATTTATTTGTATAGATTGCCTGTAAATCTATACGAACAGATTGATGGATAAATAAATAAATGAATTGATTTATTTGTTTTTTTTTATCTATTGCTTGCCTTAACTTGATTAAACGTTTGAGTCTACTGGTATGATTCGACGATCCCATCTGTCTGTCTCTACCGTGGATGAATTCATGAAACGCGAAGCGATCAGAGGAGAACTACTGATTCGGTGGTTGGCTGTGCGCATGAGATGAGATGGTATGAGGAAGAAAAAGTGGTTGGAATAATTGAAGCATGAGCTGTAGAGAAGAGGCATCAATGCCCATCCACAACCCTCCCTCCCTCCCTCCACTTGTTTCTTTCACTAATTAATGGGTTTCGATCACATCTCACTGTCACTTTTCTCGAGTCATATATAATAGACCATTAACGAATCACACTGAAGAATGTGCTAAAATGCTTTTAAAATTGGATCCATTTGGTACTCAATTTAATTATTTAAATTGAAAATGTTTAATTATGCTTGATTCAGCTTTTCTTTTCCTATTTGTCTGTTCTATCAATCTCTCATACGATCTCTAACAGTGCAAATATGATTGGAAAATGATAGCTTCGATCTTTTGGAAACTTAGCTCGCAAATGTTTGAGAAGTTGACAAATTGTTGAGCTACATTTTTGGTGGCGCATAAATATCAGATCATCGTCATAAGAAATGCCACTATTTATTTTGTTGTCCTTTCTAATTATGCAATGAAATGAACAGAGGGTGCAGATTTAATTATGAAAGCAACAGAAAATTATTACGATTTTTTTTTGCAATAAGAAAATTATTTATTCAAAGGGATTCAGAGAGAAAGAGAGAGAGAGGAGTTTTTCAATATAATATTCAAAGGGATTCGTCTTCTTGGGGATTTGACCAGTTAAAATCAATAATGAACACGAGCGGGGAGGAGAATGTCCAGTGCAGAAGAGTGCAGGCGCAGGCCAACCCCCACGTGATGGCATTCATTCAAACAACCCCCTTAATTAATGAAAATTAATTTAAAATAGTAAAATAAGGGAATGTACGTGGGGTTCTCATTCATTCAATCAACACGAGGGCTCTTATTTGTCTGCTTCTGCCTCCTCTTTTTCTTTTCTTTTTTTTTTCTTTTTTAAAAAATTTATATGAATGATTCCAATCTCTCACCAACTGTTGGCATCCATCCTTTTCCAACGATAGATATTAGATATGGAGCAAACTATTTGTTTATCGTCTTATAACTTTTTTTCTATTCAGAAAAAAAAATAGTGTGATATAATTAAATCAAGGAAGCTACAATTTAAATAAGAGGACGAAATAATTGCTGTTCCCAGTTTTATTAATTAAAGGCGTTGCAAGAAGACATTCCATTTAGAAAAATATTTAATTAAATTTCTCTTTCGAATGCAACCTCCTTTTCATTTTCTCTGTTCAGCAGCAAGCATCCATTCGGAGGACGCCAATAATTAGCTAGGCAGCGGCATGATTATGATCCACGTTATCAATGTAAAATAAAAATTTTGTGGGTGCTATTAATTCAAATCATTAACAAAAATATATCATGTTGGCATTAAACAAGTTGCTAAAAACAAGAATAGTATAATTTAATTGACTATTTAATAGTAGCTCCTTTATTGTTTGTCCAAGGAAGGAAAGAAGACTATTTGTGCAAATTGAATTTTTTTAAAAAATAATATTTAATTTTGCAAAAGTTCGAAGAACTATTGGTGCTAGTATTTAGAATTTGAAGGGAGAAGTAGTTGTGCATGGTGCATTGTATCGCACTTACTAAGCTGTATATATAAAAGTGAGATTCAAGAGTAGATATGATTGATAATTAAATAAGGCTTATGTAAAGCGCACAAATTGCTTTGTTAATTTACTTTATAGATAAAGCTCCCACCACAAATTTATACACGAATTGATATATTATAATTAATAGCATTAGAGCCAAATGTGCCAAGAGAAAAGCGAGGCAAAAAAAAAACAAAGTAACTAGATAGTTTGAGATCATGATTAATGTTATAAAATTAAGATGTCTTAGACATGGATGCATGAGAATTAAATTAAAGCCTGAGATATATATATATATATATATATGGACCAAATTGGAGGTAGAAGGATGTGTCGGGTTCTTGTGTTTGATGTATGACTTCGCACCTAAACGTGGATGGAACCGGTTCGAATATAATTACTAATTAGCCAGGAGGAAGGACGTCAGAATTGGCGTGGATGGGGACTGGAATTCGTTGCCGTTGGTGACTTAATTGTCCACGGCATGGAGGGTGGCGCCCCTCTAATTAATTATAGAGAGATCTATCGACCTGAAATCGATCGCGCGCGAGCTAGATTCCAAATCCAATTGATCTGTTCAATAAGTTGAGTCGGGCAGTTGGGCCCGTGACAGGGACGTATAGTGCGTGCACGAGGGGGGAGAATGTTTAGGTGTCGAAGACGCACACCACTGCAGAAGATATAGCTAGCTCCATTCGCATCGGTCTCCAGCGATTGGAACACGCGGCTGACCACCCTAGCTATGATGGTCCGAATGATTTATCTGGGCTGATTTTCGATTGTGGACTACGGCGACGCGATAACTTGAGTTGTCTTCTTCATCCCCTTAAAAAAAAAATTTCTTCCACCTGTAAATTTAAGTTTTTGCGTTGTTGGATCCCCGAGCTATAGCCCAAATAACTCGTAACGTGACTCCGCCCGTGTATATATTTATATATATATATAGACTGTATATAAATTACAAGGCAACTTTTGATTTTCCCTGATGTTGATGTTCCCTGTATATACAGGTTGAATTTAAGTACTATATTCTACTTTCTATTTTTCTATGTAATTTCATAAGTTATTTTACCTAATATCAAATTACAATTATAGACTTCACCTAAAACCATTACAATTCTAAATTTACCATTATCCTTGTAAATAAATATCTACCTTAGATGCTTTTGTAAATATTTCCAATGTATATTATTATTATTAGGGGTCTCGGTTTCATAAAATAGCATGGTGACGGTGTGCAAGTGACAAGTACCACTTGCACGAGGACCTCTCTCTTGTCCTTTTCTTCCTACTCTGTCACACTTTAATGCATCTTGATATTTTAATTAATGAATTTAACTGCATCATGATAGAGAAAATCCATTGCATTGGTCTGCCTGCTAGATAATCGTTGGTTAAATGCTTGATTCCAGTAATAATATCAATCTACGGTTGATTAATATATAAATTATATCTTACATTGACAGCTGATACTATAGAAAGAGGGATCTATAAGTGGAGAAATTAAGTCAAAAAGTTAAACTTAGATGAATATCAAAAATCAAATTTAGATATATATGTCAAAGTAACCATCCAATTTCAAAAGACTTAGACTCCTCGAGTCTATCAACTCGCCTACTCCTAGAGGACTCATACTCTTCAACTCCATTAGCTCGCCTACCTCGGTTCAAGAGGACTCAAACTCCTTGACTCTATCAACTCGTCCATTTCGACTCTGGAGGACTTATAGACTCCTCGACTCCATCGGCTCCCCCACCACAACTCAAGAGGACTTAGATTTCTTGACTTTATCAGCTCACCTACCCTCACTTCAGAGGACTCAGACTCCTCGACTGCATCAGCTCAGCCATCTTGATCCCCGGAGGACTCAAACTTCTTGATTCCATCAACTCCGCCACTTTACAGAGACCTATATTGATAGTTATTGTAAATATTCCTGAACATGACATCACAGATGAATGGAGGAACAATCATGTAAGTGTTAGACTTAGTCTCTTACATGCTCTTTTATGTACACGTGACATAGTGGAGAAACATGTAATGATTATCGGAGTTGGTATTATATTATTGTTGACTTGGAGATACTCTTTTGACAATTATATAAACCCTAGAAAAGGTATATGTGACAGGAGTCTTACTCTCCCAAGTAATTTCATTAAGTTTCTTATGTTTATTATTATATTCTCTAGCTACCTTTAATCCTATTCAAAATCCTAATTTAAGCGATGGAATGGTTACACCGAGTCTTACTTTGACACACATTCTAACCTCTGATTGAGCATTGCAGATAACCCCCGCGTCTCTTTCATCACTCAAGACCAAGGGCGGAGCCACCCTTTGTTCTACCCGGGCTGTAGCCCGGGTGTCCGACGGCGACGAGAAGAAAAAAAGCTTAGATTTAGAGAGAAAAGAAAAAAAATTTAAGAGTTAGCCCGGGTATCTTGTCGACGTAGTCTAAAGAATTCGAATCAGCCCAGGTAGATTACCCGGGCTGGCTCCGCCATTGCTCAAGACTCCGGACATCCACTCCTTCGCCAAATCCATAGGATAGTCAACCTCGAAGATTATTCACTGAAGATTCACTTGACCACGATCTCAAACAAAAACAATAGCATTAGGTGAAACCATCACCTTGTGCGGGCCCACACTTCTTGGAATGAGGAAATCACAAAGACTTGCAGAAGAGGAAATCACAAAGATTTTGTCCAACAACAATAGCGCCTGTACAGGTGTAACATCTTCGTAGAAATCATATGTGTGGATGTAATTAATTAAAATTTTGAATTAGACTTTTCTACTTTTTATTAAAAAAGAAAAAAACATATATCAATGCATAGCTACTTGCTCAACTTTATCGACGTACCGAGGAAAAGCAACGGAAAAGAGACAATTAATACAGAATAACATGACGCATCGATCCAGCCAAATTAATGCTTGACTATAACATTTTGTTCGTATGAACGGTATATCATTGAGTGTATCTTGGCTAAGATATCATCAATAGTATTTTTGAAAGAGATAGCTAGCAAAAGTCAATACAAAAAAGGAATTGACAAAAAGCAAGCAAAGCAAATTGATCTAAAAGTCATGAGCAGTCAAATTTGTACTAGCTCGGTCAATTTAACTACATACAATGAGCTAGAACAAAATTAAATTTACTACAGTATCTAGGTAAATGGTTAGACGAGGTACTTGTGCTCTTGTTTGGTAATATATAGCAGCAGCTACTATTACACTGCTCTCCCCCACGAGCAAGGAACTACATTGAAGAAGAGATAAAAGGACACTGCAGACGCACTCGTGGGCACAACCTAGCTAGTTTCGATAGGGACAACCGCATCAACTCTGACACTTCCCACGTGCGTGCTCTGCTTCCACACGTGTGCCTGTTCAGCTTCTGCTTTGGTGCCTCCTAGGCACGCACGTACGTACGAGACATATATAGACTACTGTAGCCTGTGAGAGACAGTGACAATGTCGTCGTCGTATAAGTTATTGTATAATTATATATTAAATTACAAACAAAGAGACGTAGTGGAGATGGCTTCTTTAAGACGACTAGCAATAGCAAGCCTAGTAATTAACAGTCATTCATGTGGTTTTTTTCCTTCATATTTTAGATATATGGAATTCGCGATCGAGCTCGCATCAGACTACTAGCTTGAGCATGGTTAAAAGCAGCAGTAAGCTTTGTAATGCTTCCAAGCAACAAGTTGGAGGAAGAATCCAAGCCACTGTGTGAAATTTTGGTTTGATCCAGGCTTTGATTTGATATGCCGTCTTGTTTTTGCCTGCGCCAAAATATACGATCATATCACCAAAACATCAACATTTATTTATTTAAATAAAAAGAAATTTTAAGTGGCAGAAAAAACAAGGAGAACAGGAAGTCAAAATGGGGCAATGAGCAGCCAAATATTTTTCTGCTTCATTGTCATCGATCATTGACGCTTCCTTAAATTACGGAGAGCATTTCACATGCAAAGCAAAAAAGTTTAGAGCAGCACAAGGCTCCATGGCGCACCCAGTCAAACTTTGACAATCTGCCTCAAATCAAACCTTTTCTGCTCCTTAATTTTTTTCATCAGCATTAAGAAATATTATCTTCTGCAATCCAACAATTGTTCAGGCAGTACTGTCAATTAGAGAGGACAGTGGATTAATCTAATAACGTTGATTAATTACTCGACTTTTTTTTTTTTGAGTCGGCACTCTAAATTTCCAGCTAGTCACTTTGACTTTTATTAAAGTGTTCAGAGCATGCATGAAAATCGCGCAAACGTGAAAAAAACAAGATAGCTGCTGTAAAACATAATTAAGATTCCAGTGTTAGCTAGTACTGGTTAGAGGTATAGGCTTGCAGGAAGTCTTGAAGGACATGCAATAGGGGTTGACAATTAATGGATATGTAATCATGAACTATAAGGCTGCAATGTTGAGCTGATTTCTATGTTCAATATATTCCTTTTCATTTCTTTTCTTTTTTTCTTTTAACATTCTCTTCACAAGATTGGCTGCATGTTTATATCAACATCATTTTGGCAGGCATTAAAAGCTTCTCAGATCTCCAAGATCTATCATTTTCTTTTTCCAGCTATATATCGTTTCTCTCTTCCTTAATTAATATGGATCCCTTTGTAAGTTATTGATGTAGTATCAATATTTATGGATTACAAAGACCAAGAATATACAGTTAATGCTCACATGGTCTCGATTACTTTGATCATTAATGTTATGAACTTTTTGGCTGAACACTTGGCTATCGCCATGGCCACCCACCACGAGCACCTCATCAACAGGGAAAGCGTTTGGTGTCTTCTTAGGTTGTCTTTTTCTTGAGATAGCATGGGCTTACACGCGAAGTAGATCGTTGCGTTGTGCTAGCTACTTGGCCGGGACAATCATATATGGTACACTGCATGATCCATGCATGCCCAGTACTATATTTTTTAATCGAACCGGATCGAATATCATTCAATCTATCACACAGTGCAGCGTTCAATCGATTTATCATTCTAACGTGGAGGAGCAAACTGCAATTTGAGGCCTCGAGAGCGTCCTATTAATCATATCAAGTTCTAGTGATATTTTTGCAGCAAATGTGGGCAGGTTGATATTAATGACTATGTTCGACGCGACGATAACTGCCCAGCTACTTTTGGGCTAACATTATTGGGGGCCCAAACATACAGACACTAACTCTTTACGCGCGTACTCGTTCTTCGTGACCTTGCGATTCGCAGACGCCAAAACAGCGCTGGCATTGCATGGATTGCTGGGTCGTCGTCGATGGCAAGTTCTGCTTCTACTGCACTAGTGCTCTCTTTCTCTCCCTTAATTTCACTCCTTTTCAACCATTTTAATTCCTTCCTTCCGTTGCATCGTTAATTATATTCTTCCTGTTTAATTCAGTTATATTTGTTTTCAGTACTGTTCTCTGTTTGTTCTATATATGTTTGGATCCTAGCTGTAATTCTGTTATTTGTGAGGGTGATGTGGTGATGCTTTCCATTCCGTTGTCTTTGTCAAACCCCAGTCGGATGATATATAGGAGAAAATTTCCATTTAGGGTTAAGATATCATTGTGCCTTAATTAATTAAGAAATATAATCGGAATTTTATACTCAAACGATCGAGAAATAAGTTGAATCTTTTTGCTCCATGTTCGATTCTAGGAAAGCAATGCGGCTGAGTGATAGTGTCGTAAGGTTACTCATTTCGATTCTTGAGGAAGAATATATATCTTCCTTATTTTAGTTAGCTGAATTATGCGTTTCGATCATGTGTTATCGTCCATATTTTACCTCAATACTGAAACCTAAGTTTAGGTATTACTCAAACTATAACCCAAACCAGATTTTCACTACAAGTTTATGCATGTACATAGATATATATGATTAGTCCATGCATCAATGAATAAATATCGGTCGGAATTAAGGAATTGAACCGACGACATTTATTTTATTATATTAATGGAAATGAAACTACGCACGCATTCAATTAATAATAATTATAAGAAGCTAGAGGAGCTAGCATTTTTGCGATAGGAAAGGAATGGCATACGGGCCTCTGATGAGGCCATCGGAAATGGCATTGTATGTTGCCTCCGTCGGGTGAAATCCCTCCCAAGAAGCATAGTTTAGTGGATTAGAACACACCGGTCCCGTCGCGTTGCACGGATACCCATTTCCTCCACAGCAAGCAGTAAATGGCACAGTGATACCTACACCAACGCCACAGCACAGCCACATTAATTAATTAATTCAATTTACTTAAAAAGTATAAAATTCAAGGAATTAATTAACAAGTCGAATTAATGCATGCATGCATACCGAATTGGGCTTGGTTGGAGAACATCCTGACGCCAGAGTTGTGGTAGTCTGCATAGGCGATGGTGACATTGGGAAATAGTCCTTTAAGCCGGTCTAGCTCGGTTTGCAAGTGGCTGTTTTGGTACTCGGAGTAATTGTTCAGCCATACAAGGCAGCCATTCTTGTCGTAGTCGCTAGGCTTATCACTGCGATACTGCCCTAGCCATGCGGGGATGCAACCGATCGGTAGGTTGCCAGGGACGACAAAGGTTTTCGCGCCTAGTCCAATCAAAGTCTATATATATGCGAGGAAATATTAATTAACAGTAATAGATCATAATAATGTAATTAAGGAATAATGTAATCTAGCTAATACTCTTAATTCTACTCTCTAGCTAGATATGATGGATACCACTTAGCTTAAATATTTGTGATCGATGCATGTGCAATATTTGAACTTACAGTGATGGCAGAGCCTATGCTTTGGACAACGGGGGGCACAATTTGAAGGAGTTGGTCGTAAGGCAGCCCCTTGCTGAGTCCCGAGTTGTAGTCGTTGCCACCGATCTCCCCCATCACGATCAACGAGTTGGCCAAGAAGTTGGGGTCTAACATTTAATTATTTATGATTATCAAACAAAGATTAAGAATGGAAAAACATGCAATTAAACTATATATAGCGATATATAGATCATTTAGAATATATATATTCAGGGAATTAAGAAGAATGAACGAAGTAATGTTTAGATAATAGATTTATGAACAATTAAGTATAATAATAAATAATAATTAAGCAATCGATAGGCTTTTATGCAGAGCACAATGCAATAGTATCGTACGTATTGAAATAGTAAATATCCAGTGACACATATATACAATCTTTCGAATGGGATTTAATTATTATAAATCCTCAAAGCACGATCGAGTTTATTAAGTTGATCACAGTTAATATATATATATATAGGGACATGTATACCTCTGAATAATGGATCTGTATTGACAAAGTGTTGGAACCATTGAATTTGATCGGGCAAAGTATGGTTCGACGTCGGGTCACTTTTCACTGCGACCGCCCCTGCGAAGGCAAAGTTCGCTCCCTTGGAGAAGTCCCCGCCGGGAAGGAAGGGCGGCACGAACGGCAACCCAAGACTTTCGGCTGTAACGAAGAATCAATCAATAAATATTAAAATTAATTATTCATGTACGTAGTCGATCCAAATCGATCGTCACACTGCATCATTCACCAACCGATGAAATCTAGGATGACTCTGCCGTCGCAGAAGCGACCGGTGCTCTTGTGGAAGTAGGTGGTTCCATACGGCGGATTGGCGACGCTAGTGTTGAAGAAGGTGTAGGCGAAGTTGCCAGTGTCCTGCAGCGAGTCGCCGAAACTAAATATGGCGGAGAAGCAGCTGCTTGCCCGGCGGGCTTCCAGCAACAAAAGGATGGTGGTGGTTGCTGCCAAGAGCTGATAAAACGAGAACGAAGAAGAAGCCATTTTAATTTGTATATATTTTGATTCCACTTGAGGATGATCTTCAGCCCATATATATATATATATAGAAAATATACACTTAATTTCTTGTCTTATAAATAAACAGTTATTTGGAGAGGACGTTTTATGGTTAATTAATTTCTTGGCATAAAGCTAGCACTAATTTCAATATCCGGGCAAAAAATTCTCTCTTTATTTCCTTTTGGAAAACTTTATATATTTGGGACGCGATTAACTATATTCTACCTTTATGTGTGGGATATGGGTATTAATTTCTATCTTTTTATCATTTTCCATAATATTTTTTGGTGATATTGTGATTGCCTTCTGTTTCAACCAGATGGAATAAATAGTTGATATCTTATTTGAATAAAAATATATATTAATGCAACCCTTTATAAATTTAAAAGTTGTTTGTATGGATAATGAATTTTGGCATGAATTATTAAAAAAATAAAAGGAAGCCATATGATAATCATTTAAATTATGATTAATTAAAAATTGAAATATAATTTTAAAATTATGATATAAATATCAAAACCACTATAAGGAAGAGAGTGTTTAATGTTGGAACCTTTTATTTCTAAAATACCACTAGGTTTGATCAAAATTTGATGGATGCCAAAATAGAGTTATTTTTTTAACAAGATGTGCTATTGATATATCTTATTATTATTGAAAACTCTTAAGATATATATATTTTTTAAATTTATATAATATGTTTAATGCTCAACAGGCTCAAAATCAACCACGTACAAACTCTTCTAAAATGGTATATATGAGTGAAATGTTTATATTTCTATGTACCGTTGATTGTTTTAATCATTCAACCATATTTCAGTGCTAAAACTTATTAGAGTGCTGAAAATATGAATCATTAAACTATCTATTTTACTAACTCATTTTTTAATATTGGATGTCTTTAATATTTCTTATGACTATTCATAATTTATATGTTATGATGCTCTTTTAACATCCATAAGTTTTTGTTAAAATTTAATTCTATATAAGGGTCGAGATTATTTTAAGAATAAAGTCTTAGTGACTAGCTAATTTACATAGCCGGACTTAGCAAGGTAAAAATAATAATTTGAGATTATTTTTTATTTCTCCATTTTCTTCCATTTTAATTACCCTCCAATTATTTTATGATCATATAAAGTATAAACATAAGTTAGAATATATAAATATACACACTTATTTTTTATATTTAAATATATAAATATTAAATTATATATGACGGTAAATATAATTCGATGAAAAGTTAAGGTATTAAAGCGGGAACAATGAGGAAGAGAAAGGTATTTAAAGCATAAGAGTTAGTTAAATAGAAATGAAAATATTAAATTATGATTACATTATATGTAAAAATCATATGTAATTGGAGGAATGGTTAAACGTTTTTCCCTTCAAATTAGTAAATTTAAACAAAACTATTCTAAACAAATCAGAATACATGTGGTATCATATATTTGATTACAACAACTATATTTTTATCTTAGTAGTTGAGGTAGATTATATAATTAAACTTTTTAAAGTATTATTAAACATTTAAGTACATATTTTTTTATCATTTTAAATGTGTCTTTCAGAATTTTTTAAAAACTTTTTCATTAATATTTTTTTATCCCATGCATCCATTTTCATATGTTCGCAAATCTATCTTAATATTTTTTTTTATCTATTATTTTTATCTTTTGCTTGTATACATGCTCGATTGATACAATATATAATCTTTTTTTCATAATTTTTAATCAATTGTTTGAGAAGATATTTAATATTTTTTAGGTCAATAATATCATAAGTAAGTTTTTCTTTATTTTTTTAAATATTCTTCAATAAATTATACAAGAAATATAGTTTAAATAATTTTTAGTCACCCTATGCCTCTTTTCCTAATTTTTTCTATCAATTTTTTCTTCAAAGTTCTCTATATATAGTTTGAATATTATAAATTTTATAAAATAAAAAATATATAATAAAAGTATTAAAAATTGAATTATTGCAATAAATATGATTATTATCAATCTCATGACATTTGGTATAATCTTTTTTGTAAATAAGTTAATCGAGAAGAGTTTCAAATATTGAACTAGAAAATAAGATAAGCAAATTAATAACTTTTACTACCTATACAAATAATCTTAAGAATTATAAAAATTAAAATGTCAAAAAAGTCTTTCACTTTTCTATAAAAATTTACAATATCATAAAGTGATAAATTCAAACAATGACAACCACATAGAATTTATAATGCTCTAGGATTTATATCCAATAGTTTTTTTGTACGCCTTGTTGTCTTCCTTTTTATATTTTTTCCTATTATCATATCTTTGCCCTCTCACATTATCAATATCAAGATCAAAGTTTTTCAACACATGTTGTAATTCTTCAAATAACCCTTGTCGTGTTGTATCATCACTTTTCAAAAATCCAAAAAGTATTCTTTTACTTTCATTGGATTTGTAGAAACATCAACACATCTTATAACCAAAGTCATTTGCTCTTGGTTACTAACATCAGGAGTGCAATCAAGTATTACAGAAAAGAACTTAACTTCTTTAATGTTTTAAATAATAGAACTCTTGATTTCAAAGCTAACAAACATATTAACTCATTTTAAATTTTGTGACTAAGATAATGATGATGTGTATTTTTTTCAAGATGCTCATTCATTATTGAATCTCATTCAGCAATCATCTCAACAGTAGCTATAAAGTTTTAATTGTTATCATCTTAAAGCTTTTCATTACTACCATGAAATATTATATTTTGTTTAGCTAAAAATCTCACATGTGAAATTAATCGGTGTAATACCTTCCTCCAATGCTCTTTTGCTTTCTTGATTTGATCTTGAATAGCATGATGTATTTTTCATTAATTTTATATGCAATTCAGACCAACTAGCATAATAATTTGATATGCTTAATACTTATTTCATGTTCTTTAAATCTGCAACTAAGATGCTCCCAATCACAGTATCATTCATTTGTTAGTTAATTTGGTTTAGGCTCCCTTTTAAAACAACTTGCAAAAAAAAACACATAAATATTTATCAAGTGCTTTTGAATACACCAACCAAGCTCTGTGGTGTTTTTGACCATTTAGCAAAATTCGAATGTAGAAATCCGAAGAGAATCATCCAAAATAATTAATTTTAAAGTCTAAACCATCATCATTTTCATTGTCTTCAATCTCATTCACATTTCCTCTACATCATTTTTAACAGCTAAACTTTAATTTCATGTATATTCATTGAGATTATTTTCTTTTTCCTCTTCATTGCTTAAATTTTCAAGTGATGGATTTTTCAATTCTTTGGTAACAAATTTGTTGATCACCCCTCTTTGAGACTCAATAAATTCTTTAACTTTTTTTTCTTTTATTTTAACTTATTATGTCATGATAGATACTTTCTAGTAGGAGATATTTTAATTTTCTATAAAAAAATAAATTAAACTCTCAAACAATCACTTATTATATACATTAGACAAACACTTAAAATACTCATTTTAGCTTTAATGAAGGTAAATTAGAATTTAAATAATTAATTTTTTAAAATTCTCTAAAAATTTTCAACATTACATTTCATTTTAAAAAATCATATTTTAAATTTTCAAATATCATATTTGACAATTCTAATACATTGACATTCTAAAATATAATCAAATTATTTAATACTAAAACACCTGAAAATCCTTTAAATAAATAATCTAAAATTTTAAATGTCATCATATTTTACAGTTCAAATTCCAAAAAATTTATTTTCGAATTGAAACATCTAAAACAAAACAAGGTTTAATTCGAAACGGTGGCAATAATCATCCGATGAGAAATTATACTGGTGTTGGATGAAATACTAGATGGAAAAGAGCTTGTTATTCGTCTTATTGCAAGAACAAGAACCTTACTAGAAGAACAGGACAAAACGAAAACAAATGAAGAAATTTATTGAAACAGTGAAAGAAAAGGAAGGAGAGGAGGGATGGGGGCGGTTTGGCGATGGCGTGCGTGGAGAGAAAAGAGAAAAGAAGATTTCTTCAACAACACTCTAATTCATTTTAAACTCACTAAATCAATTTCAATTTTTAAATTTGATTCGAAGGTCTAATTTAAATAATAATTAAATATATTTTATTTTTAATATAATAATCATATTATTATAGATATAATATATTAAGTTATTAATATTTTAAAATATAATTAGGTAAATATCAAAATTTTAATTTTTTTTGTTTTAATAATAATATTATATAATTAAAATAAAAAATTAGACAAATGCGGCTGAGGCTCCGAATGGCTTGGGGGTCGTCATTGGGTCATCTGGACTCATGCCCGTTTTGAGCGTTTTGAGGGATGTCCGACGACCCGTTTAAAGCATGAACATCGCACCAGTGCCCTGCTCGGCTGTACCTTTGCGCCTTCGGCTTCCTCCGGCAGCCAACTTCTTCCTTTTTATCTCTCTCGATCGCCGTGCCTTGAGTTGGACCAATTCCTTCTTCTTCGGGGTTTCTTGATTTGAACTGCTAGCTTAGCAGATGGGTTCAAGAGAGATCGCTCGTCCTGGGATCCCATCTTTCGATCAGACCGAGATCAACTGGGACAAGTAAGCAGTTATTTCCTTCTCCCTTTTTAGATTCGACTTACTTGGCGCGATTGGATGTTGCTAACACCTGTTTATGTGTTATTCTATGTTGATACGCTGATCTTTTTTCTCTCTCTCTTTTACTTGGGCGTGAGTTTGCTTATTTGGGGCATGATGTTTTGTTCGGTTTTGTTTTCCATCAAGTTTAGGGTTTCTGAGGGTCTGGATCTTGCTGATAACCTGAATATGTTCTTGTGAGGTGTGCTCATTTAGACCGTTCTTGTTTTTCTATTTGAATTTTCAGGCGATTGTAGATTTCCTGTTGATATATAAAATCGAATTGCTTTGCTTGTTGGACAACATTTACACTTCTTGCGTATTGTGCTAGCGGTTATTTTTCTCCGCCTTTTATTTTTTAAAAAACTTAATTTAAATAGATGTAATGATGGAAGCTCTGTCTGTTTGTCGAAATAAAATGCTCTAGATAGATGTAAAAAATGGGACTTCTACCTATTGTTGAAATATAGTATCTATTCTGTCATAAACAAACAACTATAATTGAATCATTAGGTTTTGTACTTTGAAATGTTAGATTAAGAAAAGTTTGTTCTGAGAGGTGAGATTTGAGATATAATGTTTGACATCCATGGGAAATGCTGCAGGTGAGAACAAATTGATGTGCTTCATTTTCAATTTTATGGAGGTTATTTTGCTATGCTTTCCCTACTACTTGTTCATTTCATTATTGTTGAAAGCTGTTCATGCCAAGAACACTGATTTTACTCTCTCTCTCTCTAATTTATATGTCGTAGTTATGTTTCTGCTTGTTTATTACAAGCTATGTTTCTTCATCATTCTAGTTTCTTGTTATAGTTGCAACTTATGTTTTATTCTGCAGGCTTGACAAGACCAAGTTATATGTTGTTGGAGCAGGAATTTTCAGTGGTGTTACTGTGGCACTGTATCCTCTATCTGTAATAAAGACCAGGATGCAAGTGGCTTCAAAAGATGCTGTGCAGAAGAATGCATTTTCGGCTTTCAAAAATATTCTGAAGACTGATGGTATATCTGGTCTCTATAGGGGGTTTGGGACGGTAATAACTGGAGCTATTCCTGCCCGGATCATTTTTCTCACTTCTTTGGAGATGACAAAGGCGGCTTCATTAAAGCTGGTGGATCCATTTAAGTTTTCTGAACCAGTTCAAGCTGCTATAGCTAATGGCATTGCTGGCATGTCAGGGTCTCTATGCTCACAAGCTGTGTTTGTTCCTGTAGATGTGGTATGAAATTTATTCCAACATAACATCTTTGTTAGTTTTAAGATTCTATCAAATCACCTGAGGGATTTATCTACATTCTACTTTAATGTAACTCTATTCATCTTTAGTACTACGAAAAGGAAGTATCTTTTGTTGTTTTTTCTGATAAGTTGGATATCTGTTAGGTTAGCCAAAAGTTGATGGTTCAAGGATACTCTGGTTTCGCTAAATATAATGGTGGATTTGATGTTGCTCGCAAAATTTTGAAGTCTGAAGGAATCAGGGGACTTTACAGAGGATTTGGTCTGTCTATCATGACATATGCTCCTTCTAGTGCTGTGTGGTGGGCAAGTTATGGCTCAAGCCAACGCATTATATGGAGGTTTGATGCTTCTTCCCTCCCTTTTTAATCATTTTGAAAAGCTTATTCTTTTTAAACTAATAGACAAGTGGATAATATACTGCTTGCTTTATTGTCATAACTTATGTTCATTGTTAGGCATTTCCTTTTGATTGCTTGTACAAGCATACCTGAGATAATGCTTTCTATGCTCATTCTTTTTGGGAAATGATGATTCATCACTCTCTCTATGTCCACCAAGATGCCTTCCTCGATCTCGTCCACTCCTGTATTGTCTGCCTTGTTTAAATATGCTAATTTGGGCTTTTTCCACAGCATGGGTGGACTTAGAGGATCAGATCCAACATCAATAATGTCAATCTGTGTTAATGTGTTTGATACTATCTTCCTATTCTAAAAATATGCAATCCGGGAATCATCTCTATTGCCTTTTGGCGCTCTCCACGCCTCCATATGCTGCCATAACTGCAAGCCAATCTTTTCCTTGACCTGATTCCTTCCTCCTTTGGTGCCCAAGGTTGGCCTATCCTCCCATAGTTTCTTCCTCCCATAGTATTCTATGGATGGCTTCTGATGCCTTTAACAATGAGCATGTTTGCCTTTATTCATCCTTATCATAGTTGAACCACATCGACAGCCACATCATCCTTGCTCCTCTCAAAGTAAAACATCACCTGTTATCAGCATCATTAAATGATTCTTTGCTAGTCATTGTGGTCTTCTTGTATAGAATGCATAGTTGTTCATAGATCAGGTGGCCCATCCGATATGACATTAGGTGGATTCTGGATTCTTAGTATTGTGAAATGCTGCATTGATTATACCATCACAAAGTTTGTGAAGGCCATCTTCTAGGCTAGTTGTGTCATACAAGCTTGCTTTGGTAACCTGGAAACATCAATGTCTGATGCATGACATATTGTTCAGTTTGAGGGAGAAGAGAGTTGTTAACAGCTATAGTGATTCCATAGCTACAGAAATTATCTACTTTCCCATAATGCTATTGTTTCATTTTTTCTCATGATAATTCTATAGTAATTGGGCTTTTGCTCAAGCGAATAAAACAATCCAATTCCCCTATCCTGTTGTTTCACATCATGCAATAATATTGTAGGTCCCTTATTCTTTTCACAAGAGGTTCTTTTCCACAAGAAGGGGAAACCTTCATAGATATCCTCTCTGGTCTCTCTTTCCTATAACATGGCCTGGGACATGTTTAAATTCAGGCCCTAACCCTAGGTCCCCTGACCACATATTTGCTAACCTTTAGTCAATCAATTTTCGCCCCCAGGGCGTAGCACAGACGGTGGACATATGGTATTGTTGCCGTAATGGTCAGGGCTTGATCCCCAAGGGGTGATGACCTGCATGGTCAACCCTGCTATGCGCCCTAATGCCTGTGTACTTGAATTAACTTTCCTCCATATCCATAGGGGGGCCGTTGAGGTAGCGGATCTACCTTTTTTTTAGGCAATCAATTTTCTTTGGATTTTGCATGTCATGTCTTAACAGTTTGATTTTGTTGAATGATGACAGGCTTTTTGTCATTGGCTTGCATGGAAAAAACTCCCATTTCGAAGATTCTCCTCTTGATACAAATGTTTCACCTTATACAATCTGGAAATGTTATGTTATATTGACTATACCATTGTGTTTCTTTCTACTGCTAATAGCCATAGGATTCTCTCAAGAAAACCATTTTTCTCAGGGAAAATCTGCTTCTTTTGTTGATACATTGTATTAGAACATCTCTTTTTGGCAAAATGATCAGTCTATGCTGGATCAATTTTGCAGATTCTTAGGTCATGGCAATGACAAAGAAAATGTTCCTCCTAGTCAGTTGAAGATAATTTGTGTTCAAGCAACTGGCGGTGTCGTTGCCGCCGCTGTGGCATCATGCATCACTACACCGCTTGACACTATCAAGACTCGACTGCAGGTAGCCATCTTCACTTAAACAGTTTGGATTGGTTTTTATTACTTCAAATAGTTTATTCTCACTGATAAAGTTTAGTCATCAGATCATAAACTGAAATTGAATGTGTTTAGAACATTCTTGATTTATACAATACAAACAAGGAGCATCACCTCTTTAGTCTCAATTAGTAAATGAATTATACAACTAGAAATTATGTTTGATTTGTGATAAAGATGTCACACACTGGGATTCACCTTAACTATCTTATGGGCTGGTTTATTATCCAGTCAGCCTTTTTCATGCTTCTACATTAGTTATTGTCAAGGTAGTTCAGTCAAGATGTTTTAGTTTAGGTTATGGAAATATGATACCTCCACTTTAATCATGAATTTTCTGTTTAGGTCTTGGAAATACCCATATAGCTCCTGCTTATTCAAAATTTTTGTGTTTAGATTATGGACAATACCCAGATGCCTCCAGTTTAACTAATAATTTTCTGTTTAGGTTATGGACAATACTCAGAAACCAAATGTAAGACAAGTGATTAGAAGATTGATTGCTGAAGATGGATGGAAAGGCTTTTATAGAGGGCTGGGTCCCAGGTTTTTCAGCATGTCAGCATGGGGTACTTCAATGATTGTAGCATATGAATATATGAGTAAGGAGATTCTTCTTTCTCTGAAAATGATTGAATATTTTAGATAGGCGATGCGTTCAGACTGTATGACTTTATTATGGTTCACTAACCTTCTTCCTAGATCAGCGATCTTGTTTCTGTTATTCTATTAGTGCGATTATTTTTCTAATTTTTATCTTCTTGGTGTTTCAGAGAGGCTTTGTGCTATAACTGAAGAGAGTTGAGTGTGAGAATCCTATTTGAAACAGCAAGTTATGTCCATCTTCAAAGTGGAGATACACGAGGATCTGATACTATTAGCCTGGTGCGGTAGTGAAATCTCTCTTAGACCATCATTTTACCTTAAATTCATATACTGAGGGATCCTTGTGAGATGCATTTACGGTCACTAAACAGCTGAGGCCTCATTTTGTTTCATCCCCCCTCACTCAGAATCGTAGTATGAGGAGTTCCATTACGGTTTACAGTTGAACCATGTAATAAAACAACTAACAACGTTTTCTTCCTAACATGATTCTTGGTTTCATTATGATGTTTGTTTTTTTTATCGTTTTAAAAAAGTGATCAAATAATCTGTTACCATTTCATACTAATTTCATTTCGATTCATCTCCTTTCATTACCTAATTCAACTTTGATATTTTTTTTGGAAATGATATATTTTTCCTTTAGCATATTAATCTATTATCATATATAATTTCGTTTTCCTTATCATTATGTGCAATCTTTGTGACAATCACTTCCGTCTATAGGCCTCGAGATAACCACAATTAGGCTTTACCATTTTTTTCTGGCGTATAACTGAATTGACATTTAGATTTATGGTTGCCTCTAAAACGAATTCTCGGATGCCTTCGTGGGACATTTCCTATCCATTGTTGGCACTTTCAAAGCATCTTCTCTAGCGAGGTTAGCTGCCCACAATAAATGTAGGTCTCAAGGTGAAATAGACGATGCATAAATCTGTGATCTCACGGGGCTGTTTCCCTTGTCGACGAGCAAGATTCTATACACGATTCATGACAATAACCGATTAATAAATTTTCCTGTTAATTTCTGGTTGAATACGTCAATATATGATTTAATTCATGTCTCAAAGACAGAGTGTAACTCCTTATGGCACGCTTTGTCAAGGGAGGAAACAGAACCAATACGCATTGTACGCTTGCTAACAGCTGAGATCATAACAAGCAATGAAAATAATTTATGTAAAAAAGGAGAACAATATTACAAGCTATTGAACTTCTAGGAACTGAAGATGCAGTTGTTCATGATACAGTACGGACTTGACCATCCAGCCACTCATGTGGAATTTATTCAGGCAACCACAGATGAAATTAGTACAGATTCAGCAAAACGTATCAGCAGCAGGCTGGGACACCAGACAAATCGGATACTACAGCATCCTAAAAAGAGTGAATGACAGATTAATTTCGAAGCATTGCCGTGACAACCACCTGGCAATCCTTCCTCCAAAACCAAATTGCCACTATGACCTGCTACGAACCTCAAACTTCCTAAGGCGACCTTCATTCAAATGAACTTAGAGATGAATACAAATTTCCATTGAAGAATAAGGCTTGAGTTCACGAAAATGACCACCTCTTGTGAAGTGGATGCCCTCTAGTGCGTCTGTAGCCAATGTTAAATTGGCGATTTACATAAATGAAGATCTCCAGATGTCTTCGAGGCCACCAATTTCAGATTATAAAAGTTCTATGCCAGGCTTGCCTGCTAATGTCAAATCTCTTCTTATTTATTTCTCACTTTTATCAACGAGGATTCCAAGCCAGAGATTTCATTAAAAGCTTCATATTTTTCACATCCTCCTCTGAATCTGAGAATTTCTGGGGCTTAAACAGCTTCCACATGCCAACTGGATGTATCGGTTTAGCTTCCCTAACCAGTCCCCCAAAAATCTTCTCGCACTCTGGATATGGCTTCACAAAAAAATTATAAAACTTATGCCTGCTAAGCCTCACTAGATGCTTCAGTCCGACATTAAAACCTAGTCCTCCTCGTGATATTAGATGCTCGATGACATTGAAGCGGGGGATTATTTGCTTGTCAAAATTCACACCCAAGTAGTCAGGAAATTCAACTAGGTGCTTAATGCATAAATCTAACGTGGAAACCAGAAAGTCTATCTTCTTTTCTACATCTTCTAAGTCATATATGAGCACTCTTGGTTCAACAAACAAAATCTTGAAAGCATCGCGATGGATCAAACCATATCGGCACAAGAAATCCACTCTGAGCTTCACGTTGATGCATGCGGCTAATCGTCCGTTACTCAGGATCTTCTTCTTGATTGGCACCCTGCATTTCAAACTATTCAAGAGATCTAGGTACCGAGTCAGCTCCCCGTGTTCCATGCTCAGAAGCAGTTTGGGGTGGTTGCGAAATGCTCGCTTTACCTCATCCAACCTAAAGTTCAAATCTTGAAGCTCTCCAAACAAAGGTCTCAACCTGCCATTAACATTACATGCTAAGAGTCCAGGAAAGAGATGGCAAATCCTATCTATATCTTCGTTATTGAATCCAACACTTTTTAGCATATCCATCGTGCATCTAATATCTCCAGAATGCTTGATGGTTGCCAAAGGAAATTCTTCCAGAACTCTAAAAATGGTCTTACCACTCAAGCTCAGGCTTTTCATGAACTGCACAGCATAATGAAGATCACTCGGTTCAGTTTTGAGCTTTGCAGACTGCTCGAGTGTTCTCTGCACGAACGAAGGAGCAAGATTCTGACATCCTAGTTCCGAGAATCCCACCTTCCATTTCGTGAGGAACCCTAGTTCTAGAGTTTGAGGGCAAGATGAAATGATCGAGACCAGAGAATTCTGATTCAGACCGTAGGATAGGAGGATCCCAATGCACTTCTCGACATCAGAAGGCGACGAACTCATTAAAAATCGGTGCTTTCGGAAGAACTCGTGCAGCTGACTTTGGGGGAAACCGTACCTCAGCAGCAGGTTGACGATGGAAATTTGCCGAGAGAAGTGAGAGGCTGACGAGGACTCTGACAGTATTGCTCCATGATGAGTGGAACTTTTCGAGAAGGACCGAGTGTTATGGGTTAAGGTCGGACGAGTAGGGAGGGATTCGAGAAGGATGCGAAGGAGATGGAGCTTGACAAAAACCCTAATCGACATTACGGCGTGACCGGACTCCGGAACAAGGCGGCGGGCGATTTCACGTTTCGGGAGTCAGCGTAGAATTGGGCCGGCCCAAAGCTAATTAATAATGTGATAAATACATACACCGTTTGATTAAGTTTTGACGGTTGATAAAAGTAGAGCAAGACATATCAAGATCCACCCCTTTAATCTTAAGAAATCAACAGTACAATTTAAATATCAACATGGATATAATACTGATTTTTAAAAATGAATACTATAGTATTTAAAATTTTTTGAATTTGAGTATGAAAGAGTCTTAAAATAATAAATGAGAATTTATTTGGATTAAGATTCACCTGATAAATGAATTTAGCTCCATCAATGAATTTAGATCATAACAAAAAAAAAAAAAAAACCTTTCTATGTAACGTACCAAACATATATTTATAATCGTAGTTGTTCCGATACTGTCTATGTGATGTACATTTTTGCTTGTTCGACAACAACAAAAAACTTTAAACAAAACTGATAATGCTTTGAATTTGCTAGTTAACAGTCGCTTGGAAGAAAACAGATAGCAGGAGATTGTGGTATGCTTGCTTAGCACCAAGCTCTTTGTTTTCTGCTTGCCTTTTCTTGAAAATCAAATGCACCTTCCTCACCAAGAACTTCGTCGATCAAATCTCTGAATATAGACCTCTCTACCTCTAGGACTATAACCTGTAATTCAGCACTAGAATAAAGCCAATCTTCTGATTGCCACAGTATATTTTCGCATGATATCATGGCGTCACCCTTGTTGTCGTTGTCAGTAGTGAAGCTCTCGGATTTGAGGTGTTCAATTTCTGAACACAGCTCTTTCAGTAATCGTTGGCCACTGGCAAGCCTGTCATGCCTGGCTCGAACAAGTTTGTTGGGCAGCGAGCTTGAGCTTGCAATCTTCGACTTTTGAATTAGAAGCTCGTTCACCAAATCGAATACCAGCTTCCGGCGAATCTTCTCTGGATTAGTATTTTCTTCTACAGCCTTTGTTTGCTCTAAGACGTGGAACAAGTCGGGGTGTAACTGGATGGGCATGTTCATGGGCCTGGATGCTAGATCTAACATGAAAAGGCCAGAGGTTAGGAGTATCTCAGAAACATATCGATGGTCCGTGTTCTGGTTTTCACACAACAAGGCAACGTGGTCAGTTGCTGGAGCTTCTTCTGGATCTGGACTTGGCTGCTTCGACTTCTGAACCAGATCTTCAACATTTGAAAGCCTTTTCTGATTCGATCCAGAGCTTAAATTGGGTGATGGAGCATCATGCTTGCTGTTTGGACTGCAACAAATACCTAAATCTTGAATTGTGTTATCTGTAAAATAAAAAAAGTTTGGTTATTCCACAAGTTTGTATAATTCCTGTGGTTATATGTTAATCAGTATTTGATGCATGGAGTATAAAGATATTTAATCTGTAACTATGTGCTTAAATAGTCTTCATAGATTGTAATCACATTTTGATTCTCCTTCAAAAGAAAAGAAATGATAAAAGAAGAAAATGATGTAGAAGTAAATATCTAAAGTGGCAGGAAATATGTTTATGTTCACAAGTTGTGTTGGGTTGAGGCTATAAGCATATAACTAGAATAATTTGTTAGTTGCTTTGTCTGTAATTCTATAATATTGCAAGATGGAACGACTGCATTAGTTGCTAGATTCTGAACGATGATGAGAGTTTGACTAGCAATAAAGAATCCATGGAACTAAAAGACTGGCATCAACTAATCAATCTTGTCTGCTTTGTATTTTCATCATTTGGACACTTTCATCTAGTAAGAAGTTTAGCAAAAGACACCACATTTTCTCTGTCAGATTGAAGTCTAACAAAATACTTACGGCTACAGTTTGATGTGGTGAAATAGGTTGTATCGTATTTAGGATATCTGGTATGCAGACTACCAATTTCTATTGTTGAAATAGAAAGTGTAAACTTGTTGACTTAATACCTTTGAATGCATTAGAAGATGTTCTCTCAGGAGGCAACTCATCCCGGCATGCTGAAGGATCAAGGACAGAGATTGGGTTTGGCTTCTCATGAGCCGCTGTTGCCGGGCCCGCAGGATCTCTTGAAATATGTGATTTCTTCAGAAGTAGGAACCAGTGATACCCAAGAAAAATCAGTATGATAGATTCATAAGCAATGTTCACTAAGAAATAACAATGTTTCTGAAGTTTATAGTGAGTTAATGGTCTCTTATATCTTTGTTTCTAGTGGAAATAGACGAGAAATTTATTGGATAGACTGTAATTTTTGACATTAAAACCTTGAAAATAAGTACAGGATAGTTAACATGCAAATGTAGGATTAGCCACAATTTTTATCTAGGTTCTATGTGCAAATGTAATACTTGAAAAACATGCAGAACTGGAAACATTTGGATATGGAATGACTCATTTACTGTTAAAATCAAAATATGACCAGACTGTGGGACTGTTTCCAAGTTATTTCCTCTTGCAAATGGGAGTAAATCAGGGACAGACTTACCTTGTGTTTCAAGGTAGATGAAGCACCTTTAGCAGCTCTTCTAGATGGATTCTTTTTACTTTGAGAAGAAAAGCGAAGTTCAGAAGAGCAGTTGGAGCTTGTTACTTCTGCATCAGATTTTTCATCAACCTGCTGAGTTAGACTTCCTGTCCCACTGCTAGTATCACTAAGTTGATCATCATGTCGTTGTGCTTGGTCTGGTTTTCTTCTGAGCCTGAATCTAGGAGACATTGATTCTGAAGAATATACATTAGCAGTCTGTTTTGGGGCCGTATGGAATTGAGCATAGGGACGTGGTGGACGAGAATATTTTTCTTTTTCAAGCGGTTTGTGTTGTAATCTAGGGCTGAGAGAATTCAATGAATTTGCTAGACTTCCATTGTCTTCTCTAATTTCCCTCTGAGGCCTAGGTGAGGCATGAAACGTATTTGCACAACGTTTATGTGTACCATTTTCTTCTTGTGCACATTTCCTGTATCTGGACTGAAGATATTGATCAGTAGGTTCTCTTTCAATTGACTTAGGAGCTTTGTCCTCACATATTCTGATGTTAAGTGAATCAATCTTTCTGTCATTAGGAAGTCTTGTCTTTAATCTTTTAAGTTCCAGTAAGCTATTGAGAGGAATAAAGGGAGATGGCAATATACATGATCTGCTAAAAGATCTTGAAGGTTTCATGACGACTATTGGTGATTGAAAAACTCTTGGAGTTTTTTCTCCTTTCATCAATGTAGGATGACTAACAACCATGTTTTGGGCACCAGTGGAACCTAAACACTGATCACTTCTGGGTGAAGTACTGTGAATTGAAGTTCTGGAAGGTTGATGCTCACCTTTATCATTCTCTAATAGTCCCTTTGCATGCATAGCATCCAATATGTGCTTAAGTGCTCGAAGGTCCCTGTTGGATTGCTGGAACTCAAGATCTTTCAACCTTTTCTCTACCTCACTATAGACAGACTCTACTTGCTGTTTTATGTGAGATTTGCCAACACCAGATGCCATCTTTTTGGGAGCATGAATCTTACTATGATGCCTCCAAGGAGCAGGTTCAATTGGAACCTTTGAAACTGAGATTTGTTTGATGACAGAATCAGGCCTTTTCTGATGTGGCTTAATCGGTTCCTTGATGTAGCATTTGTGACTGAATGACAGCAGATCCTCTTTGCCATCTTTCGTGGTTGTGGTTTTCTCTGAGAGGAAGTTTGTTTCTTTCTGGGTATTGAGTGTGCAGAAATTTCTGATAGTATCATCCAAAACCACTTGATCTTGGCTCAAGCTGGGCATTGCTTCTAAGCCCATAAGCTTAACAACGATGCTAGGAGGCCTTTGGCAATTTCCCAGTTGATCTTGCTGATGTTCCATGGTCATGTAAGATCGATGGTCAATGGTGTTCCGATCAACTTGTTTCAGAGCAATGTTTGGTTTAAAATCAAAGTTAGAACTCTTGGGAGAGCACTCCCTGCTATCCAATGACAACCTAGGAAACTCTCTGAGTTTGGGTGAGAATTTGCTACTTTCTTGGGAATCCAAAGAACGATGTGAGGCTCTTCCATCATACGGAAATCTGGGAGCTACTTTTGCAACTGGATACAATGAAGTCTTTTTCCCTTCATATGATCTTCTTGGTGGTTCATTAGTTTCTGTAAAGTATTGGGAAGATTGTTCAGGCTTCACTAGGATCCGAATCGATTCGCCAAGATCCACATGCATCTTCGATTTTCCATCAAAACCAGTGGAATCCAAAGCATCCATTGACTTTGACAGCTGAATACGCCTTGGGGAGTCTTTATGTTTCGATACATGGTTCTTAGTATTCTCCTTCACGACACCTCGAAAATTCAAAGACTGGCAATTGGATTGAATTGGTAAACTATGTGGAATAACTAGTGACTTATAGCTCATTGCTTTTGCATCAGTGTAATGATCCTTGAATTTTGGTGAACTCTTAGTAGTGCTCTCTATATACGAGATTTGAGCTCTGGAGGGATGCTCTCCTTGAATAGACTTGTTACAGTCTAGAGAAGAAAATGATGAACAAGATGAAGAAGAGGACGAAATTCTTGATGACTCCATTGAAATTCTTCGATTCTCACATAAACTCTTCCTCGGACTTCTCCGCTAAAGGAAAAAAAAACAGTCACAACGAACAAGTAATTTAGCAAACAGAAGATCTTTACCAGGAATCATTTGGAATCTTACCAGAACAACTTGAGGAGAATCTCCATTTCTCTCGGCTCCAACTGAGTTTCTGTTTGAAAGAGCATGCTCTACACAAGTAGAATATTTGATTTGGATAGTTGATCGATTATGAAAAAGTTAATTCCCTAACTAATTTAGATAAGCAAAACATTTGTGCTGAGTATCATAACAAAGTTAGAGGGTGGGATTTTTTTTCTTTTTCTTTTTTAAGGAAATGAAAGGCCTTGGCTTACATAAATGTGAATAAAGGAACTGCATCAAACGACGGAAGAAGCAAAAAAAAACTAGAACAAAATGTTACCTGAAGAATGACTTTTGTGGTTGTTGCTATTAGCATTCAGGCGCCTCCCGGTAAGGATGTGTCGCCGGTCGAAGATTTGGAAGATTCCAGTCATGCACCCTATTTGCCTCTGCAACTCTGGATTGTCATCCCCAATTGCTTGCAGAAACTTCGCTGACATATTTCTCTTCGCAACAAAAATCTGCAAAAGAACTAGTCTAAAGCACTCGGACCAAGACTTAGGCTTTAGCAAAATGCTTACTCCCTTGTTTTAAGAATTCCCAAGGCAGCACTCAAACTGTTCGACAATTCCTGACAACCACGCCAGAATTTACACTTCATCGTCAATGGCACTACCGCTGCCTCTACCAAAACAGTCCTACTGCATTAGAATGATTCTTTAAGAGATACCCTTTTACAATCCACAGCCAAACTCAGGCTCCCTCCAAATAATGGCAGCTACAGGATCTTCCTTCCATGGTTGGACTCCCAATCCCAACCACCACAAAAACAAAGGATGAGTACCCCTCCACACAGAGAAAGGTACATGAGAAGAAAATTACACAAAAAGGAAGCAACTTTAGCCCATTAGTCGCTTCCTGACAGGTGCAGTACCATAAACTAAAACAGCTTTCCTGTAACTCCAGTTGCCTTTTGTTGCTATTCAATAGAAGCAACGTGAGAAATGTGTCAGAGTAGGGAGTTCAGAATGGAAGGAAACTAGAATGGCATGGATATGGGGTTTGGATCCAAGTATGGTGAAAGATTCCAATGGGGATGGACTTGGAATGGATTGTTCTTGTATTTAATTCCTTCTTGGGACGTACATTTCCTTCTGACAGATGTGAGTGGGACACCCAGCCCTCTGGTTCTTACTCATCTTCCATGTGCCTCTCATCATGCAAACCTTGTCTGTTCTTCTCCACATTTTCTCATTGGCATGTAACCATCATAACAATAATCTTCTGTCCCTGGACTCACATTATCAACCATCATCCAAATTAAATGTGGAAGTATAATCTGAAAAAGAAAAATATGGCTTTCCCCATCGAATTATGGTTGTCAAGACTGTTTGTGCAAAAAATCATTGACATAGAGGAGAAAAGTCAGCCGCAAATTGCATCAATGGGTGACCTGTGGAAGCAGGCACATTTTGTAATGGTGGTGGGCAATCATGTGGCAGAGGAATCTTACCGCTTCCAGTTGCATAAAACCATAATCGTTCCTATTTTATTGCTAAATAATGAAGTAATAAATAAGAGGGAGACTATTGGGTCTTCTTTGACGGCCATGGCCAAGGCATGCCTGTTTCAAGCACCAATCAAGGCATTGCACGGAAGAAGTTACCTAGCAAACGAGACCTACTACCATTTAGCACCTGCAGCAAATCCTTCAGCCTTCATCAATGTTTCAAGATTCAGACTGAATCAACCTATTAAATTGAGATCAGCGTGGTTATCTAGCCATCATTTCAACTTGAAGACTTGAAAACCGGAGGAACAACCAAGTCACCCTACCCTTTTCCAAGGTTCAGAAACATTGAGCTTGTAGCAGTATCATTTTTGATCGGATAGAAATAAATGATGGGTTTTCCATTTGCCTGGCAATTAATGATCCGGATTATAAGAACATGGAGTTGTTCCATTCACGCAAAGATTTTATAATTAGCAAGCATTATGGGGACCGCATTGCCTCAAGAACCCTAGACACCAACCTGTTCTAACGATAACATGGATGGGGAAAGGACATTAGCAGTTGCATCTTGCTCTGATGAGGAGGGTTGGCCATCAACAGATACCTTGTAATAATCCCCAGAAGGAACTGGAGAAGAATGAGACAGAGCAGTTGCAGCATAATGGACAATATTGAAAAGGAATAACTGCTGAATTTATCATGAACTTTTGACAGTATAGAAAAGGAATAATTACTGCTGAATTTATCATGAACTTTTGACGATGCAGGAAAGGAATAATTGCTGAATTTATTATGAATCTACAATAAACTTGAATTTTAATAGAACTTTTAATTCTATAACAAATGAACATATTGTTAATTTGAAACATAAATACATCTTCCACATATTTTTAGTCAATAAAAATATCAATCTGATTGCCTATTTCATGAAAAAGGTATATTTTTATTCTTCAATAATCAAATAAGTCATATATTGATGTTCCTAATGGATTAAAAATTCTTTTAAAAGCATCATGTAATATATTAAGCCGATATTGTAGTAATGTTGTTATAAAATTAAAAGTACATGTTCACATTAATTAAAACTAAAAACTTTACTAGATTCAGTGAGACACTAAATTTGACAATTAATCCCAAAAAAAACATGAATTATATGGATACACAAGTATATCACTTTAGATTTCGAGTTGGATGTTGGTAATTGTGTTTGTGTGCATCACATTCACAGGGAAAAAACAATGAATGGACATTATGTTGTGAGTTCATGAACAGCAACATTAGAAGATTTTGTTTGGACCTGGACTATATGCACAGAAGCCGTCAGAAAATGAGGTACACTTCACATGAATGTTTTTAACTTTCAAGAGGAGTACTAGTGACTACAAAAAATCCAGCAGCCTAACAAATCTAATCATACCAAGAACAAGTCAGACGGCAGCTAATGCACTGCAATTGCAGCTTCTTCCACAAGCACAGAATTCTTCACCCCTTTGAATAGTTCCACATGTTCGATGGGTTTCACCTTTACAACTGTTACATCATGGTTGAACAATAGACTAGCAATGATACCTCACCACTAAACTGAGAGGCATTTGTGTCCTATTCATAGACAAGCATGTTCCATGAGATGAGAATTTGCCATGCCATTGAATTGGCACATGATGTACCATTTATTGTTTTTTTCCCTGTGAATTATTCACCTACCATGCATGAGATATCATGTGCTGAGGCAGTTGTGTGGTGTTGCGGCCAGCTACGTAGGTATGAAACTTAATCATGCATCAGCACGAACAAGGCAGATATGAAACAGTATGTGTGAAATAAACATAATTGCGAAATATATAGGAAAATAATTACACATGCAACTTTACACTAATTATCAAATTTAACATGTTAGAAAGTGGGAACACATCAAAAGCAGGGAGGAAACATTTCTACATGAATCCTGGATTTTCCTTGTTTATTGTTTGTAGATGGATAGAATTTTGAAGAAAGTCAAATGTTGTTTTCTAAATTTTAAAGTGGAATGAAAAGTTTAACTAGTTATAATTCTTTTTGAATAAACATGACCCCGAAAAAAGGTTCTGCAAATCATGACCTGGTAAAGAATCCACCGAGAAATTCATCTGATAATGGATAACTGCATAATTGCAGGTTTCTGACCACATCATCCATAATTTCAGAACAGGGTAACTAAATTTATGCATTCAATGATGCATTTAGGACTATCAGTTAGAAAGCGGTAGGATTTATAGGTGATACGATGGCTGTTTATTGTAAATTATCTTGCCTAGGGATTTTCAGATGCTGTATCTATGTTGCTAAAATTTTAGAAGAGGACAATATAAGAACTATATATTCAACTCATCTTAGTGGAAGCGTTAATTGAGATGTTGAAGTTTTTGAATTGCTACAATATTTTGATCTTCGTTTACTGATGTAAATAAATTCAGACTATTGAAGAAATGATTATTAGTGACGCTATTATTCCTCAACTGTATTCTAGCAACATTTGTGAGGACTTCCAGAACAAGGATCATATGCACAGTTGAGTTTCAAGATACCGAAATGCACATGAACATGGAGGGACGCATTAGTAGGTGCCACAAAAAGACTTGCAATTACTCAGAATGGGCGGGATGAAACAAATTGGATATTTCATCACAAGTTGCAAAGGTATCAAGAAACAAATCGAATTTCTTCATTTCAGAAGTTCAAGAACAGATGAAATATCACTCTCAAGCAAGACATAGCAGGAGGAAAGCAGCATCACCGTCGAACCATTCAGGAAACAAAGGTATGGGGCAACAAAGGATTTTGATTAATCAAGGAACCCTAAACGCGAGAGGAAAGGACATGCCATGGACACAAGCGGGGTTCTTAACCTGCTTTACTCCCGGCATCTCGAGACTTGCAGCCCTCCTCCACCGCCTCAGTGAGGTAGACCTTGGAGAAATCGTCACGGCGGCCGAAGATCCTGGTCTCCATGATCCGCCTTACGTCGGCCTTTCTGACGATACGATGGTCAGGCAGGTGGAGGTTACGGCGGCGATCGCGCACGTAATGCATGATGTCCAAGACAATCTCGTGCTCGGAGGTGCGAACGCAGGCCGTCACCGGCACGGTAGAAGGACAGAAGCCGCCGTACTCGTGGAAGGCGCAGGGCCCGGTGACCTCCCGCAGCTTCTTCGGGTAGTTCCATCGAATGCCCTTCGGTTCGGTGATGCTACAGACTTCACCCTTGTGCACAACGACTACCACGCACGGACCACACCTGCTTCCACCCACCAGTGACGCCTGCCTCTCTCTCAATACTCGTAGCCACTGTGTTCGCACCGTAAAGCAAAAGGTAAAATGAAAATTTTCGCTTCCCTCCAACGCTATAATATCACGTTCACCCAGTTTTGGAGCTAAAATTGATCCTTGAAGGATCGACGCTAAATTTCTCCTTTAGAGAAATTGAATTAAAATTCTCTTCTACATCAGGATCAATAAGCCTTTCTAAAGATACTTTTGCTGATATTCAAATTCATCACATTACTATCAAAAAAGATTGTGCATGGAAGCACAAAATTTACAAGAGCTAAAACTCCCTCAAAGAGATAAAGGTATTCAATTGAATTGAGAATCAAAAGCACATACTCATCAACAAGCTCATCATTGATCCAAGAGAAAAAGAATCATGTCATCAAAATTTGCCAAACTAGTTTAATCTCTGCCTCCCTAAGAGATAAAGAGAGGAAATAGAAGAAAGAATTAAAATGGGATCAATTCTGCTTGCCATTAGTTGATGAGAAATGCCAGTGTATCAGTGCATTTAATTACAGCAGTAGCATCAGATAAACATTTGCACAAGGATAGCTCTCAAAGTACAAGCATTACAACTTTGCTCGGCTCAACAAGGCCATGCATGTACCAGTGGCAGCAAATAGGAGGGCACCAATGCCTGGCTCTAGGACCAGACCACCATGGTTGGTGTCACTGGAAATGCCAGTTGAGGGCCCCAAGCCTCCCAGTCCTCCAGTGGATGGAGTGAAGGAGGTAGGGGTTGATGTGCCTGGGGCGCTTGTTGATGGTGTAGAGCTTGAGCCTGCAGCACTGAATGAAGAAAAAAGAATAAAACAGGAAAAAAGAAAAAGCGAAAGCAATTTTTATTCCAAAGCATAAAAAGAACAAGCTGGAGATACCAATTAGCTGAGAAGATTACCTTTGAGTTGCGGGGTAAGTGCAACCACTGTAACCTGCATACAATCCATGAGATCGAAATTATGGCTTTGCTAGTTAGTATGCACAACAGTGTTCAGATCAAATGACCTACTTGGATCTGTTGTGGTAAGAGTGGCAGTGCCCGTGAAATCACAAGCCCCTTGAGCCTGCCCCTTTCTCTGGTAGTAGCTGTTGGTCGCATAAGAACAATGAGACCTCACAGTGTTGGGACTATAACAAGCTCCATTTTGGAGAATAGGATTGCAATCAGCCCCTGCTCCACAAGCATAGTCCAGTGTCTTCTGGAGAGCAGTATCCACCATTTCAGGCTTGCAAACGCACCAAGTCGCCTCTGAACATTTCAAATGATTTGCACAAAATGACTGTTCAGTAGATTTTCACATGCTTATAGCTATGTCTTTCTCAGTAAGAACTAATAAAATCTGTCTCAACTCTCAAGTAAACACTAATAGCTTCTGGTTCACAGATTATCCTCCCAAAAGAAAACCATCTTCTTCTCACAAGTTTTTGAGTGCAAGTAAAATAGACATCAATACGGTTGAGAAATTAACATCCCTCAAACTCACAAGTAAACAAAGGGACTTTCTTTTTCATGGAAAACTTGAAAAAGAACGCCAAGGGAGGAGTCTATGGATCTTGGGAGGTGGGACAGCTTGAGAATGAAAGAGAAACATTCACTGATACCGCGATCTCCAAAATAGTCCAAAAAGAAAGAAATTCTTGTAAAAAAATTCAAGTGAAATAAAGGTTACCTGATCCACCAATCATAGCCAAGAAGAGAGCTGCTAAAGCTAGAGCAGCCATGGCAGGTGGGAAGATGCAAAAAACTTGAAACACAAAGTTGAGAGTGGAAACAGAAAGAGAGAGTAGTAAAGTGAGCAAGAACAAGAACTCGAAAAATGAAATGGCAGAGGCAGATGTGGATGTATGGATTCACTGCAAGGCTTCTTAATTTTTCACCAACCAAATGGCACACCAGCCTCTGCAATCTTTTTGAAGAGAGTTACTGTTGTTTTTCAGCCATGTCCTTTTGTAGGACGGCCACAAACCCATGACTGGGTTGGGGAAGAAGATCAAACATCTGATGGGCAATGATGAACTCAACTCAACACACCTTCATGGCCATGGTTGGGTGAACTGGATCACAGAATCCAGTTGCTGATTGGTGTGGGCGCTCTATAAGACGCTGAGTGGCCAGGTTATTTTTGAAAAGCATGACTTGCTATTCTTCTACTTCAAGATTTTGTACTGCTCCAGCTAAAGGTGGTGGCTTTTGAGCTGTTGGTCCACCAAACATAGGCTGTTCTTGTTGCGTTACAGAAGTAGAATCTAAGTTTTATAGCCTACTTATTCTCCATTTTTACAAATTTCAAAGCATATCACAAAGATTTATCAATTATACATAAAACTAAAAAAAAAAGTCCTAAAGAATTACAAGAAAATGCTGTATCAATGATGATATTCCGACATTATTGCTGGATCAGAATTGAGTGGTTACCCACAGGGCACTCACTACACAGGCGCTCAGCTTAGGCCCAAGCTCGGAGCAATACTATTTTAAGGATCTTCAATCCAGATTTTAGTATCTCTTTTTAGAAAAACATGGCGGACTTGTTCGGACCTAGGCCCACGGGCTTCTGGTGCATCCTGAACTGGCGCGACAGGAGGCGACAGGCGACAGGCGACAGGCGACAGCCGAACTGGCCCGTGGTTGAATCGGTCAACACGTTAGGTTACTTTTTCTTCCGATTAAAATGGTCAAATTTTAGTTTAATTTAATAACTTTGATTATTCTAATAGATCGAATCAGTGACTGTCCCGCCATTCATGCATTAAGACCTTCTCAACCCATTTATAGGAATGAGACCTCTCTCTCTCCCTTCCCATTGAGTAGCATTCACGCTCCGCTCCTATTCTTGTCCCTCACAACTGAATTCACTCTCCCTTGACATCCCCATCTGGTCTCATCGGACCCCTCAGAGCTTCATTCCCAGAGCACCTCTCACTCGACTGATAAAGAACCCAAAGAATCCTACCAGACCAGAAACCCCAAGAACAAGAATGAGATCCCTCCAAATGACCGACTGCTGAGCTAAAAAGGCAAGCCACGCTCAATATATATAATTAGGGGTGTTCGATTAAAATCAAATTAAATCAAATCAAATTAATCAAAATTGAACTGAACCGAATTTTTTTAACTAATCTAGTCGATCGAATTTTTAAATAAAAATCAAACAAACTGAATCGATAAAAATATCGATTAATTTGATTTTTAACTAAATTAACTGAAATAATAAAATTTTTAAATATTATGCGAGATTTATCAATTAATTACAATTTTATAAATTTACTTATTTAAAAATTTATAAATTATTTTTTTATTTTAATTAATTCAATTTAATCGAATAAAAAATTTTAAAATCAAAACCGAATCAAATTAATCAATTTTTTTTTAAAAAATTAAATTTCTAAAATAACCGAACTGAATTTTTAAATTCAATCGATTCGATCGATTTATTCGATTTAATCGATTTTTTTTTTTTGCTCACCCCTATATATAATATATGCTAATTCAGTTTCTCAAACAACGCATATTTTAATTAATTATTTAAATTATTCTTCAAAGTATTAAATTTTAGCAATTTTATATACATATATAAATATATGATTAGGCCCCCACGGGCTTGCTCACATGGTTAGCGCAACTTTGATATGCACATATATAAATATATGATTAAGGTGGAGATTCCACCTTTTGTTTACAATAAATATATGATTAAAATTATTGAATAAATAATTAAAACTATTTGCAAGCAATAATATTTCAAAGAAATTAAAAGTTAAACTTTAAATTTTAATTTTTGAATCCATTTTTTAGCTGATGATTTTAAATTCTCATAAAAAAATATTAGTATTAATTAATATTAATCTATGAAAGTACATTTTAAAATTATTTGTTAAATATTTATATATTAAAAATTAATTAATGGTTACTTAAAAATTATATAAATATAGTATTCTATTAAAAGATGGCCGTATCCTATTAAATTTGTCATTTAATATTCTATTCATCTCCCATTAAAAGAGTGTAGAGAAGCGAATGTATCTCCCTTAATTTTTAGGGTTTTTAAATGTATTTATTTTTTATTTTCTGATGAATGAAATTCGACAGAAGTAGAAGCCAACAAATTGCACCGTGCCTTGAGGCATCTCTTCTCTTCATCTCAAGGTATATTTTTTTAAAAAAAAAAATTGCTACACAGATTGTTCATCGCATGATTTAATCCTTTTCCATGTGATTTTTTAATGCATATACAGTATGTTTTTTAAATAAAAGATTTTAGTCTTTAGATTTAGGGTTTGTAAGTTTTTTTTGTTAACTCCATTGTCGCTTCTGCAATACGTGCTTTCATGTGTTTGATTTTACATAGTTTCTAGGTTTTGCATCTTCTCTTGTCGTGGATTTCCAGAGTCAGTGCTCTGTTAGCATTGATCGTAGACTCGTGGTGAAGCCATGGTTTAGAGCCAGTGACCGCGGTTAGGAATTGAATCGTTCTAATACTTAGCAATACATTGTTCAGTTGCTGAAAATCTACTCTGTTCGCAGATGTATTGTAAAGTGAATTGTAAAGTGAGTGGCTGAAATCTACACTGTTCGAAGAAACACCGTATGCTGATGCACGCACAAAAAAAAAAACAAAACAAAACAAAAAAACTATACTTATGGCTTCCTGAATGAAACTTATGTATTAGGTTATCAGGAGTTGAGCAACCTCCTGCGTGGTGTGACGACAGATAAACACATAAAAACAGGAAGAACAAAGAAACTGGAACAAACAGGATTTTGAGCAAGTTACAAACCATGACCTCAAGAAGAGGGTTCTTAGTAAGTCATCATTTGACAAATGCGATGGTTCCTCCCTTTCATAACACAGAGTTCAGGCACCTAAGAAAGTGGGTCAGGTACACGAGTGAAACCAGGTTAGAGTGAGAAAATATATACCCACATAAAATCTCTATTAAAAGTTTACTTGTCGGCCTATCACAATGGCTAGCACATCAATTAGTCTACACTACAACGTTGATGCACAGAAGTAAATAGAAATCTTATTATAGTGGATTCTTAAGATACTAGACTAGCTATCAGAGGCTTGCCTCAAGAGTAAAAGTTGGATGCTTACTTATCTGCTTGTATTGGATGATCTGTAGGGCATGATGCCATTGATCATTCTTCTTGTTAGTGCTATGGTAACTAATAGAATGAAAATAAAGTTAGTTGCAAAATCAGAAAGTCTCTGGTTTTGAGCTAAGTGTTGGACATATTGTTGAAACAGATGGTCAACGGTTACAGGGAAATAATGGACAAGTTGGTAAATGGTAGATATACTACAGGTGGCCATCTTTTGATTTGTTGCTCATAGGATTCTTGAAACTTGTTGACTTCCAGCTTAGTTGTGAAATTAAACTTTCGGCAAGTGTGTTCTAGGAAAGAAAGGCGCTTAGAGTTCAGAAGGCATTGTTATAAATTCATTTGTTCTTTATTTTTTGTTCGTATGCTCTCTTTCACACCTCTTACTGAAAGCATCCTCTTCTTCCTGTTCTCCTGCGGAAATTAGACTCGAAGGTGCTGTAAGAAGATTTTCCTATTCTCCTGCTGAAAGCATCCAAACTTCTAATGCTGATTTTCTCATGTTTTTCTTTGTTAAATGTTTCTTTAAATGCTAATGTGATAAAGCCACTGGGAAATTTGATGGCCCTTATTAAGCTGTGAGCTATATTATTCTGAAACCACTTTGTACAAGTTGTTTGTCTTCGTACCTATGCATTTTTATTACTAACTGTTCTCCTTGATTACGAGGTATAGTGGGATTTGGTTGAAGGAACTATTATGCTTCCACCATTTGTATTTCTTCCCAACTTCTGCTTTGGAATAAAAAATAAACCATTCTTTGTGGAAATAATGCAAATTGAATCTTAAGCAAAGTGTTTCTGTTTAATTCTATTGGTATAATATACTGATATCCTTTTTTTGTCTTATCTTATCAACAATTTTACCGACAGTTTCATCTCTCAACCTTTGGTCTAAGCTTAAAGGCTCCGGTTGCCCCATTATGTTCTGCATGAATGAAATCCATAGATGTTTGCCCTTGTCGATTAAGACAGGCACCGTAGTTTTTGCTGCCTAGGTTCTGTTCATTTGTGAAACTAATACTTTATTTGTCTGTCTCAAGCAATACCATGTCCTAATCTTCTTTATACCATGCTGTCCTAATCGTTCTGGTCACAGACTCGCAGTCAGTTAATTTCTTTTCCATTTCCTCTACCATACATGATTTAATTTGCTATATTTTCAATCAAAATGACCTTACGTATAACAATCCTCATTTCTTCTGAATCATCTTGATTTTATGTTCTTTTACACATTAAATTATCCTCGACCATGTTGTCTCAATTATGTATTCTTGTTTTTGTTATTTCCTTCATTAATTTAAGTATGCAAGTCTATAATGTAGTTTTGATAAACTAATCTACAAGAACTCCAGCTGAAGCCTCAGCTCTTTTCTTGCCGATTCATAGTTTTTTTCTATATGTAGATCGAAGAATCTTATAAATCTGCCTCTTGCAGCTGTTTGATCTCGTTGCTGTCCGGATTGTGAACGAGGTTTGGTTAAGTGGAAATATGAAGATCTGCTGCATCGGAGCAGGCTATGTGGGCGGCCCGACAATGGCAGTAATTGCCCTCAAATGTCCATCCGTGGAGGTAGTCGTCGTTGACATCTCCGCAAAGCGTATCGCTGCATGGAACAGTGACCGACTGCCAATTTATGAGCCACGGCTCTATGAGATTGTCGACCAGTGCCGAGGAAGGAACCTTTCATTTAGCACTGATGTGGAGAGACATGTCTCTGAAGCTGATATAGTCTTCATCTCAGTGAACACACCAACGAAAACCTGCGGCCTCGGAGCTGGCAAGGCTGCAGACTTGACCTACTGGGAAAGTGCTGCTCGCACAATTGCTGATGTTTCCACGTCCGACAAGATTGTGGTGGAGAAGTCCACTGTTCCGGTGAGGACTGGGGAATCTCTCAAGAAGATTCTTACTCATAACAGCAAAGGAATCAACTATCAGATCCTCTCGAACCCAGAATTTCTGGCAGAGGGAACGGCGGTCCAAGATCTACTGAGGCCTGACCGGGTGCTTATTGGTGGCTTGGAGACTCCAGAGGGGCAGAAGGCTGTCCAAGTGCTGAAGGATGTTTATGCTCATTGGGTGCCTGAGGATAGAATCATAACAATCAATCTTTGGTCCGCAGAGCTATCAAAGCTCGTGGCAAATGCCTATTTGGCTCAGAGGATCTCCTCAATAAATGCTATCTCAGCACTCTGTGAGGCTACTGGAGCTGATGTTTCTGAGGTTGCCCATGCCGTCGGCGAGGATTCAAGGGTTGGACCTATGTATTTGAATGCAAGTTTTGGTTTTGGAGGATCAGCATTCATCAAAGACATCCTCAGTCTGGTCTATATCTGCGAGTGCAATGGTCTAACTGATGTTGCTGAGTACTGGAAACAGGTGCTTAAGATCAATGATTTTCAAAAAAACCGTTTTGTCAAGCGGGTCATTTCCTCTATGTTCAATACGGTTGTGGGGAAGAAAATTGCTGTGCTTGGGTTTGCATTCAAAAAGGACACAGGGGACACGAGAGACGCACCTGGAATTGATGTCTGCAAGGGGCTGTTGGACGACGAGGCCACACTGAGCATATATGATCCCCAGGTGAGCGAAGAGCAAATCAGATATGACCTCACAATGCAGAAACTTGATTGGGATCGCTCGAGCTCGAATAAGCTGTTGATCTTGAGCCCAACAGAAATGAAGCAAGTGCATACAGCGAGCAACGCGTATGAGGCTGCTGAGGAGGCACATGGTGTTTGCATCTTGACCGATTGGGATGAGTTCAGGGAATTGGACTACCGAAAGATATATGAAGCGATGTGCAAACCAGCTTTTATCTTCGATGGGCGCAATGTTGTTGATCCAGAAAAACTCAGAGCGATAGGATTCATTGTGTACTCCATCGGGAAGCCTCTGGATCCATGGGTAAAGAGTAGAGCTGTTGCAGGGTAATGTGTGGCAAGTCAAACTGACAATTCTTTGTATTTACAAACTTCTGATTAATTGCTTCAGACAGTAGATCTCGACATTCTAGAAAGCTATGGCTCAACTTACTGTCTTGTAATTTTTAAAACACTTGTATGTTCATTTTTCTCTTCAATTATGTTCCTTATCCGAGGCATGGAAGAGGTCCTAATTTCTTGTCTGCGAAATATCCTTCCTTTAAACATGATTTGATGTGGACGTCAACACTAAGAATGATTTCCTACAAAGGTTCCATATCCATTCGCTATTTTCTTGGATTGCTTCTGACAATATCTGGCTCACAAAAAAAAACCTCCATTTTTTCTTCAACAACCGGTACCTTAGCACCTCTACATGCTTATCAACAATCTTAGCTGAAGATTATCAGATGTTTACTTTAGTCTGAGTTTACCTTAATCTTCTAAATCTTTATTGCGTTGATCCGCGTATTCCTAATATGATTCTGAACTCCTGGAGACCCAAAAATTATGTTAATGTTGTATTGTAGTCGAAAAATATTGTTTGAAGATATATATGATGAGATCATCGTGTGGCAGTCACCTTTATTAGAGATAGGAATCATCTGCATCACACACTTTTTTTTTCCTGCAAGTGAGCTCATTTAGTCGGATGGATAAAAAATCCAAAAACTTTTCTCTATCAAGTTAGGTGCTTGGTGCATTTCTTGTATCTGAAGCAAAGGAAGAAGCTCTACAATCAGTTGTAGGATATGTTACAGGTTGTCGCACACATATATGTTTGATCTTTTTTGAAAAAGGGGAAAATGCACTAAAAACATGTGTGTTGCTTGTGCTATAGGCAAGAACTTGGCTTAGATGGTTTAGAAAAATTATGAAGGATGTGTGGTAAGCATGGCTAAAGAGATTTTAGCAGCTTAATAATCCCACGAAAGGTTTGCCTACTTTTATTCACAATGTAAAAGCTTTTCTCACAAGTGAAGTTCTTTGATTTTGGAACAGAGTTTATATATATAGCTAAGAACTTCATTTCTATATTTTGGAACAGATAGTTTGTATATTCCTATTACTCCTGGTTAAAATCTATACAAGATTATATTATATCGCTAAAAATATTTAGATCGTTTGGTTTGCATTTATTCACTGAGAATCTACACTATGAATCCATGGAGAAGTTCTATATCAGTTTGGACAAACTGGCTCTGATTTCGTGCAGTAACATGCGTAATCATCCAAACTCGTTGATTGCTGTAAAAAGTACATTCCAATAAACTGTATATGATTTTGTTGTATCTTAGGAACAATTTACTGATGAGAAAAAGGAGCCACAATGTAATTTCGTAAAGTTGTAGAGCTTTGTTGAAATATTTCAAAGTAAATGGAAAAGAAAAAGAAAAAGGGTTCGCGACCCTCTAGCGAGGTGGCAGCCGCCATCGCCACCACCGGCGAACAACCATCGCTAGAGCCGCGAGGGGACGCTACGATGCCACATCTCCCACTTTCTCGCGAGAGCACTACCCACTGTCCTTCCTAGAAACACGTTCCCGCTGGCCCTCCACCGCCTCGACCGTCTTCCCCTTCCAATCCCTTGCTGCCACTAGTGTTACTGCCGCCTCGCCACTGCCGGCCTCCTCTCTCCACCAATCACAAGATACGGCCATCCCTCCTCCACCACCGTCCTCTTCTTCCCTTCTCTCTATAGCAGTCTCCTCCTTGAATCATAGCCAGGACGTTGTCGGCGAGACGAGGCTCCACTGCCCTTTCTTTTTGTGCACGCATAATGAACTGGAAGAAGATTGCATCGAGAGAGTTTGCGCGAGAATCCACGATCCCTTAATTCCGTCGTCTTCATCCTAGCACAGCTCCGAGAACATCGGGCGGTCACAAGCTTTGTATGGAGTACGCGAAGCAGATCGCAGAGTGGTGGGTGGGGTTTCACCGAGCTAGGACGTGCGAGTGGCCACGATCCCTTCCTGGCGTCATCTTCATCCAAGCACTGCTCTGTATAGGAAGTGAATCACATTGCATTGCAGTTGGAGTCGTGTCGTGCACCGAGTAGATTTTCCGCTGAATCTTGGTTGAGGTTGAGTTTTTATTTTCGTTGTATAGAATAATTTTCTCCATCAAATTTTATATACCACGTGTCTTAATGGCAAATTAAACTGCTCATGTAGTTTGTATGAATAGATATCTACTTTCTTCAACAACAGATGAACGGTTTATCCCATCAGAAATCAATTATCATGGAAATCCATCTTAAATTCCAGTCGAACACGAGACTTCTCACTGAGCTACAACAAACGATCACCCAACAAACACATGGCACTTATGCCAAAATACCACCCAATTTCCCTTGCATTATGTTTTTTTGTCCATCGCCTAAGAAAGTAAAGGGCAGTTGGCTTCGCTGGAAGATCCAGCCATATCCATGGCACAATACCGACCGTCCAATTCCATTTCAAAGGCCACCGTCCCCCTGTTGACTAGTTAATTTTGCTTCCGTGCATGAATTTCTCCTCTCCAATTCCTCCACACTCTCTCTATATATAAACCGCAAAAGGAAGCTTTGCGGACCCAATTCCCTGCTTCATCTCTCGATTCCTTACACTTCCCAAGAACAGAGAAGGAAGCAACCAGAGGACACAGTGGGGAGACTCGGAGACTGAGTTGGATCGATGAGTTGGTAATGGAGTTGCTTAGGTCTCTCTGCCTCGTGCGGTTGGTTGACTCGGAGAAGGAAACCGCTTCTTGATCCCTTGTAAGCTCCGCAATTACCCCTTTATTTCCTTTTCTGCCCTGCTTTCCTCTGTTTGGCCGCCGATGGAGGGAGATCGGCTGCCGTCGCATCCATGTAAAGTGTGCAAGAAGAGCTTCCCCAGTGGACAATCCCTCGGCGGCCACATGCGGTCCCACCACAACATCGCTGTGAATGCCGGCGGCCAGCACCGGCGGACACCACCGGGCTCCTACCGACTCAGGGCGAACCCCAAGAAGACGTGGCGGATGTCGGACGACGGCGACGGGGCGGATGGGGAGAAGCGGTGCGGGGAGTGCGGGAAGGAGTTCTTGACTTGGAGGGCTTTGTTCGGCCACTGCGAGTGTCACTTTCTGAAACCAGAGCCGGAGAGACAGACCGATTGTAGGATTGCGTCGGCAGCGATCCCTCTCCAGGGAAGGAGGCGTCAGTCGAGGCGGATGCCGGCGATGGCTTCATGCTCGTTCTCGAGCTCGGAGCACGAGCGCGAGGACGAGGATGGAGCGATCGGACTTATGATGCTGTCGAGGGATTGCAGACGCTGGGACGGAGGCGGCAGCGAGGGCAGCAGCGAGTCTTCCGTCAAGGAAGTGGAGGTCGATCTTCCGAGTAAAGGGATAAAAAAGACGAAGGTTTCCGATGATCAATTTGATGGCGATCTTGATCTGCTCAAGAATCAAAAGATCTACCCTTTTCCAGCCGATGAGTTCAAATGCTCCTCCAGTGAGGTATCAGGGAAGGGTTTCCCCAATAAAAGGGATCGGAAGAACAATTCGGATTCTATCTCGCTCGGCGCTACGGTCCAATTGGATGATCAAAGGAGCCAATTCCAATGCGTCGACTGCAAGAACACCTTCCAATCTTACCAAGCTCTCGGCGGCCATCGAGCGAGCCACAAGAGGACGAATGGTTGCCGTAGAAGCAAGATCGAGTCCGCCCATCAGATTGCAAACGAGGAAGAAACGGTGGGCGGCGGTGAAGTCTCGGAAGCAAGCTTCGAATCAACGAAGAAGAGGTGCCATCTCATGATCCAGCAGCAGCCTCTGGAAATGACCAATTTGTTCGATCTCAACTTCCCGGCCGGCGTCGACGGCGATGCCGAACTGGATTCTTGCTCTTGGGTTGCTTATCAGGTAATATAGCTTCGTAATTTGCTGCTCCGATCGAAGCTTCACTATCTTCTACTGCTTGGCGTTGCGATTGTTAATTAGGAATAACTCTAGAACAACGAGTTACACTTCATTGGCTGCTTCAAGTGTGATTGATTCATGGTGGTGCACGGAAGCACCTCAAACAGCTGATCGATTTGCGTTGAACACTGCACTAGACAAGTTTGGTTCCCTTTTAAT